>NC_089270.1:25769356-26074965 GCF_963930625.1 Muntiacus reevesi
ATACCTGTCTTTAACACAGTGTTCCTAGAGTTCAAAATTATCCCTATTCTGGGATAATCCCTAGAAATACCTTCAGGGTACGGAAAGTGTTTGCTTCTAAAAAGTGAATCACCGGATTTTCTTTTAGACTTCAGACTCATGGACAAAAACTTGAACTTCCTAATTCAGCCCAAGTACAAAGCAATTAAAGGATTAAAACGGATTAGAGTTTTGAAAATCACAGGAACCCAAATTAACTCTTGCTCTTAGCTAAAAATGTTTGAAATAGCTTCTTTCATTCTAATAGCAGTTCATAGGAATGTTTTCTCTCAGGTTAATTGGATGTTTTACTGTCTTTTTTTCCTAGGGAAAGAGAGGGTGGTTACAGTATTTTATGAAGTTTTTTCTTTTTTTTAAATCACAAAACACTTCTCAGACTTCCCAGTCTGTTCCCTGTGTCCCTCATACTGAGGTTGTTAACAGGGGAAGTGATTACACTGAAGACAGGAGACTAGCTTTGCTGCTCTGGGACCTCTGTCTAACTTGTGTCTAGTCATTCCAATCCCAAAGGAGGGCAGTGCCAAAGAATGTTCAGACTACCATACAATTGTGCTCATTTCACCTGCTAGTAAGATTATGCTCAAAATCCTTCAAGGTAGGCTTCAGCAGTAATGTGGACTAAGGACTTCTAGATGTCCAGGCTGGGTTTTGAAATGGTAGAGGAACCAGGGATCAAGTTGCCAACATTTGTAGAATCATAGAGAAAGCAAGGGAATTCTGGAAATACATCTACTTCTGCTTCACTGACTATGCTAAAGCCTTTGACTGTGAATCACAACAGACTGTGGAAAATTCTTAAAGAGATGGAATACCAGACCACCTTACCTGCCTCCTGAGAAATCTGTATGCATGTCAAGAAGCAACAGTTAGAACTGGACATGGAACAACTGACTGGTTCAAAACTGGGAAAGAAGTACGTTAAGGCTGTATATTGTCACCCTGTTTATTTAATTTATATGCAGAGTACATTGTGTGAAATGCTAGGCTGGACGAATCCTAAACTGGAATTAAGATAATCGGGAGAAATAATCAACAGCCTCAGATATGCAGATGATGCCACTTTAACGGCAGAAAGTGAAGATGAACTAAAAACCCCCTTGGTGAGGGTGAAAGAGGAGAGTGAAAAAGCTGGCTTAAAATACAGCATTCAAAGAACTAAGATTATGACTTCCTGTCCCATCACTTCATGGCAAATAGAAGGGGGTGGGGGGAAGTGGAAGCAATGACAGATTTTATTTTCTTGATCTCCAAAATCACTGCTGATGGTGACTGCAGTCACCCATGAAATTAAATACCATGAAATTAAAAGAAATTTACTCATTGGAAGAAAAGTTATGACAAAACTAGATAGCATATTAAAAAGCAGAGACATCACTTTGCCAACAAAGGCCCATATAGTCAAAGCTATGGCTTTTCCAATAGTCTTGTATGGATGTGATAGTTGGACCATAAAGAAGGCTGAGTGCCAGAAGATTGATGCTTTTGAATTGTGTTGCTGGAGAAGACTCTTAAAAGTTCCTTGGACTGCAAGGAGATCAAACCAGTCAATCCTAAAGGAAATCAACCCTGAATATTCATTGGAAGGACTGATGCTGAAGCTGAAGCTCCAACACTTGGGCCACCTGATGTGAAGAGCCGACTGACTGGAAAAGACTCTGAAGCTGGGAAAGAGTAAAGGCAAAAGGAGAAGCAGGTGGCAGAGGATAATATGTTTAGATGACATCACTGACTCAATGGACATGAGTTTGAGCAAACTCCGAGAGATAGTAAAGGACAGAGGAGCCTGGTATGTTGCAGTCCATGGGTTGCAAAGAGTTGGACGTGAGTTAGCAACTGAACAGCAACTGCTGCGAGGGCACCAGACTAGAGGATTAACATCCCTGAAACTGTGTGATTATGAGACAATAAAACGTTTATGAAATGGGACTTCTGGTTTCCAGTCCAGCATCAGGTGTATAAGGAACTTGGAAGTTGTCACTCCCACTTTCATAACAACAACGAAAAAGTGTGTGACACTAAAAAATCAACAACGTATATCCTCTAGAGAATTGTGGTCACAGGGCAAACTGCTACCCCCCCAAATGGGAGAGAGCTGGATACAGAGGATCATAATTTACCAGAGCAGAAATCCATGAGCAAAAACCTCTGCAGGAAGAAGTGCAAGGGTAGAAAAACTGAAGGTGGCATCAGTGAATTGCTGGAGGCTTGGTGTGGACAAGTTTGAGAGTAAAAAACTCCACAGGGTTTAGGCTTGACCAATTTTATGTCTAGGAGTCCTACTACTTTCTCACAGTGAATAATTGGAATAGCTATTCTGAAACATGCCTAGAGTATTCTGTTCTTCACAATGCCTACATCAGGGGAAACTATTTTATAAGAGCCCAACAGACTGAAGTTTTGCCAGAGTTGAACCCATCTGGAGATGGTGATTGCAGTCATGAAATTAAAAGATGCTTACTCCTTGGAAGGAAAGTTATGACCAATCTAGACACCATATTAAAAAGCAGAGACATTACTTTGCCAACAAAGGTCCATCTAGTCAAGGCTATGGTTTTTCCAGTGGTCATATATGGATGTGAGAGTTGGACTGTGAAAAAAGCTGAGTGCCAAAAAATTGATGCTTTGAACTGTGGTGTTGGAGAAGACTCCTGAGAGTCCCTTGGACTGCAAGGAGATCCAACCAGTCCATCCTAAAGGAGATCAGTCCTGGGTGTTCATTGGAAGGACTGATGCTGAAGCTGAAACTCCAAATACTTTGGCCACCTCATGCAAAGAGTTGACTCATTGGAAAAGACCCTGATGCTGGGAGGGATTGGGGGCAGGAGGAGAAGAAGACTACAGAGGATAAGATGGTTGGATGGTATCACCGACTCAATGGGCATGAGTTTGAGTAAACTCTGGGAGTTTGTGGCGGACAGGGAGGCCTGGCGTGCTGCAATTCATGGGGTTGCAAAGAGTCAGACACGACTGAGCGACTGAACTGAACTGAACTGAACCCATCCAGAAGAAAGGAAATAGCTAATCCTGTCCTTTGTAACCTTGTTGTATCACCTAGGGAGTAGAAAAACAAACTTAGACGCCCTCGTGGAAGTCTTAACTCTGGGGCACAGGCTCACTAACAGGCTAAGACCTCCCTATAGGACTACAGAATGCTTTTTCTCCCTACATACTTTACCACTGTGTCTCAGATCTTATTTAAGAGGAAGTCTTTAGGGAAACTCAAAGACAGCAGGGGCTACAAAAGCAAGGACACAAGGAAATTTTAGCCTTGGATACCTACTTTAGCTTCAGCAAACACTAAACACACCTAATTCCTAGCCAGATAAATCACACAGGAGATCTATTTACTACATTTCCTTTTATGCAGTAAAGTTTTAATTACAAAGCATACTAACAGACCAGAAAAAACACCCCAAAACAGCAACAACACACACAGTATGACCAGATGGAGCAAGCATCCGTATCAGCCTCGGATATGGCAGAGATTTTGAAATGATCAGACTTATAATTTAAGACACCTGTGCTTAATGGGCTTCCCAGGCGGCCCTAGTGGTAAAGAATTCACCTGCCAATGCAGGAGAGCCGAGTGACGTGGGTTTGATCCATGGGTTGATAAGATTCCCTGGGGTAGGAAATGGCAACGGACTCCAGTGTTCTTGCTGGGAAAATTTTATGGGCAGAGGAGCCTGGTGGTCCATGGAGCCACAAAGAGTAAGACATGACTGAGTGACTGAGCATAGGCTTAATATGCTAAGGGATCTTTTTTTTTTTTTTATTTTTTAAATATTATTTTATTAGTTGGAGGCCAATCACTTCACAACATTTCAGTGGGTTTTGTCATACACTGACATGAATCAGCCATATAGTTACACGTATTCCCCATCCCGATCCCCCCTCCCACCTCCCTCTCCACCCGACTCCTCAGGGTCCTCCCAGTGCACCAGGCCCGAGCACTTGACTCATGCATCCCACCTGGGCTGGTGGTCTGTTTCACCATAGATAATATACATGCTGTTCTTTCAAAACATCCCACCCTCACGTTCTCCCCCAGAGTTCAAAAGTCTGTTCTGTACTTCTGTGTCTCTTTTTCTGTTTTGCATATAGGGTTATCACTACCATCTATCTAAATTCCGTATATATGTGTTAGTATGCTGTAATGTTCTTTATCTTTCTGGCTTACTTCACTCTGTATAATGGGCTCCAGTTTCATCCATCTCATTAGAACTGGTTCAAATGAATTCTTTTTAACGGCTGAATAATATTCCATGGTGTATATGTACCACAGCTTCCTTATCCATTCATCTGCTGTTGGGCATCTGGGTTGCTTCCATGTCCTGGCTATTATAAACAGTGCTGCGATGAACATTGGGGTGCACGTGTCTCTTTCAGATCTGGATTCCTCAGTGTGTATGCCCAGAAGTGGTATTGCTGGGTCATATGGCAGTTCTATTTCCAGTTTTTTAAGAAATCTCCACACTGTTTTCCATAGTGGCTGTACTAGTTTGCATTCCCACCAACAGTGTAAGAGGGTTCCCTTTTCTCCACACCCTCTCCAGCATTTATTGCTTGTAGACTTTTGGATAGCAGCCATCCTGACTGGCGTGTAATGGTACCTCATTGTGGTTTTGATTTGCATTTCTCTGATAATGAGTGATGTTGAGCATCTTTTCATGTGTTTGTTAGCCATCTGTATGTCTTCTTTGGAGAAATGTCTGTTTAGTTCTTTGGCCCATTTTTTGATTGGGTCGTTTATTTTTCTGGAATTGAGCTTCAGGAGTTGCTTGTATATTTTTGAGATTAATCCTTTGTCTGTTTCCTCATTTGTTATTATTTTCTCCCAATCTGAGGGCTGTCTTTTCACCTTACTTATAGTTTCCTTTGTTGTGCAAAAGCTTTTAATTTTCATTAGGTCCCATTTGTTTAGTTTTGCTTTTATTTCCAATATTCTGGGAGGTGGGTCATAGAAGATCTTGCTGTGATTTATGTCGGAGAGTGTTTTGCCTATGTTCTCCTCTAGGAGTTTTATAGTTTCTGGTCTTACATTTAGATCTTTGATCCATTTTGAGTTTATTTTTGTGTATGTTGTATGCTAAGGGATCTAATGGAGAAAATGGACAATATGCAGGAATAGATGGGTACTAATAATGCCCAGGGCTTTTAGTTACACCTGGAGGAAGGAGTATGGAAAAGTATATTGGTTCCGTCTTCCTGAAAGTAGAACTCTTAACTATAACTTAAAAAAAAAAAACACAAAAACTTCATCTTGTTTTTATTCATTGTTTGTTTCCTCTGAGTTCCTATTTCTGTATATTTACTTCTATTTTATTTTTTAATGCTAAAGACTTTCCTCAGAGGTATGGTGATCCCTGGCTGTCTACTCTTATTTAGGACTGAGTCCTACAAAACTGAAGCAACCTAAATGTCCATCAATGGACAATGGATAAAGAAGATGTGGTACATATAGGGAGTGGAATATTACTCAGCCATTAAAAGGAATGAAATTGGGTCATTTGTAGAGATGTGGATGAATCTAGTCTGTCGTACAGAGTGAAGTAACTCAGAAAGAGAAAAACAAATATTGCATATTAACACATATATGTGGAATCTAGAAAAATGTTACAGATGAACATATTAGCAGGCAGGAATAGAGATGCAGACATAGAGAATGGACATGTGGACACAGTGGGGAAATGAGAGGGTGGGATGAATTGGGAGAGTAGCAATGACATATTTACACTACCATGTGTTAAATAGACAGCTAGTGGGAAGCTGCTGCATATCCTGGGGAGCTCAGCTTGGTGCTCTGTGATGACCTAGATTGGTGGGTTGGGGTGGTGGTTGGGAGGAGGGCCCAAGAGAGAAGGGATGTATGCTTACATATAGCTGATTCATTTTGTTGTACAGCAGAAGCTAACACAACATTGGAAAGCAATTATACGTCAGTAAAAAGAAAGAAAGAAAAACTGATAAGAAGTTACATCAGAGAGGTGTGAGGTTATTGGACAGGGATCCAGCCATTTCTTGAGAGAATGTGCAAACTTATTAAATGCCGGTTTCTAAAGGTTTTTTCTTTTAGGATTGTCTGTTATTTCCAGTCATCCTCAGACAGATATCCTGTCTAGGGTTGAGTCTGACATTCTAGTAGTTGAAGGAGGCAGAGAGTTAACTGACAACTACACAGAATTCAGACTTTTATTTAATCTTTTTGCTTGGAGTGTAGCTTCTCACTCTGTTCTCCTCTCCAGGGTTATGCTATAGTTCCCACGGCTCATGGAGTGTAAAGGCAATGCTGGTAGAGGCTGTTTTCTGGTCTTCAATCATCAGACCACATACATCACAGAAGAGTCATCCCCTGTTCCTGTCTCCACGGTGTTGGGAGACAATTCTCTACCAATCATGGTTTCATGTGTTCTACTGTCTCAGGAGCAGAGGCATAGCTAGTTTATTCTGGATAATCTTTGCATCCTTGGATGATGATAGTGTCTGTCTCTGGAATAGGGAGAAGATTGTTTGAGTCTCAGTATAATAAAGACAATGCCACTCTCCAGAATGAAGACCGGGCAGGTTTCCTTGTAGCCTCCTTAACATACTGAGGTTTACTAAAATGGAGCAGCTCAGCTGTGTGCTATGGGCAACATCCATTTGTGCTGTTCTATGTAGTCCCCGTGGGACTGAGAAACAAGATAAATCAATGTGAACATGCAGATAAGGTTGCCTGCTCTGCTTGGAGTGATAACATCCTTAGCCTTTGTCCCTGGTGACTCGTGTTTTCTGCTGGCATATGCGCAACTGTGGCCATGTAACTCAAAAGCTAGACTAGTAAAATCTCAGATGCTCAATTCTATGGTGTTTTCTATTGCTACCATATGGGGCTCAGGAATCTTTACGAGCCTGTCTCTATTCTGTCTTCCTTGATACCCCCTTTAGTTGTTGCAATTCTGGCCTTTCTGACTCGTTTTTTGACAACTAGATGACTGGGTTGAATCCTGATACTCTGGGACCCACAATCTCTCTTTCCCTCTACCAGCTTGGGAATATCTCTTTTCACTATAAGGGAAATCCTTGTCCTTTCATGTTTATTCAAGCTGCTCCTTCTACTGTCACACGTTCAAATATCCTAAAGATTTAGGTTGTGCAAAACAAAAGCCAAAAACATCTTCTGACAATTTTCTTCTTCCAACCCTACCACTCAGCTCACTGGAGACAAAGAGCAGCCTCTCTGATGTCTGGGTGTGGAACGAAAAAGGGAAATTCAGGAAAAAAAAAAAGGTTCCTCTGCATTACTATCTCAAAATGCCATGCAATCACGTTTATTCTGTGTTTAACAAGTGTCTCCGGTTCTCATGAATGCTCTTTCTCATATTACTAGAATCCAAGAAACTGGATATTACACCCACCCTCCTGCTGACTTTTCCATGGGAGTTTAGTAATTCTCTAATAACTTGCAGAGAGAGCAGAGGCCTCTGTGCATGCACATGTGATCAGTGGCTCAGTAGTGTCTGACTGCTTGTGACCCCATCGATTGTAGCCCGCCAGGCTCCTCTGTCCATGGGATTCTGCAGGCAAGAGTACCGGAGTGGATTGCCATGCCCTCCTCCAGGGGATCTTCCTGACCCAGGGATGGAATCTCATCTCTCATGTCTCCTGCACCAGCAGGCAGGTTCTTTACCACCAGCACCACCTGTGAAGCTGAGGATAAGAGTCCTCTGACGATGAGACAAATCTTGGAGAAGGAAGCAAGTGAAAGGCTCTATGTTTTTTTGGGAAAACAAAGAATGAGATGAGGAATGGATGGGGTAGAGATATTTAGTTTCATCTGAAAGACTGAGGTGGAGAAAGCTGGGGATGCCATCCACTGGGTTTGACCAGTATGGAACCAGGAGGGTTAAAGAGAAAAGTCATTCATCTGCTCCTTGAGGAGTTAGCCTCTGACTCCAACTCAGGAAAAAAAAATGGCAGTAGGAAGATCATGCTTACATTTCTGCTAGAGCTGGAAAAATATATATGTAAATGAGAGTTGGGAGGAGGATGCTAAAGGGCTTATAATTATGTCATTTTGTGTCCTAGACTGGCCCAGTGACTTCTTTGAAGGAATTGTCCTGAGTTACCCTCTTTGACATTAGGTTTCAAAAAATAGGTTAATGTTTTCCCAATCATATTTCAAACTGAGACATTTAGTAAATTCACTGAATTTATACATTTAGTGAAGAATTTCTTTGGATCTATGGTTTGAGAAAAGTTATCATCTCAGTATTTTGACAGTTAAAGTGAACACTTAATTCATCCAGAGCCATTTAATCTGCACTTCGATTTCCAGCTTGTCCTATGGTTGTTGGAGGCTCATCTTCCCTTAGGGACTTCTGCATGTGGGGCAATCAGATTTAACCATCTTGAGATACATGACCTCAGACCTCTAACTCATGGACAGAAAACTGGGCTCCTTAATTGAATGCATCACCAACAGACAAATGAAGGGACTAATACTCATACATGATTAAGCAGGTAAAATGAAATTCTTCCTGAGTCTAATCTAAAGGCCTCTTTTTCACTAAAATAGTTGATCACTCCTCATCTTTTTGATAGATTGTGAGGATATTTTTCAGGTTTGGTTGATGTCTATTTGGCCTTTTATCAGTACAGGGCTTAGAAAGGAAAGAAGATGTAATTAAAATAGCAATCTGGTTTCAGTTCCATCATTAAAATAAGGTTTCCATGTGGTCCCCCAACTTCTGTATCTCCTTGCCCTCACTCCTTACTCTCTGGGTGCTGAGTCTCCTGCACTAACCCAGGTCTATGGTTCTCTCTCCATTGTAGCATGATTTTCATGCATGTTTATGTCAACAAAATATTTCTTTTCACTCTGTTTAAAAAATCCCGCTCCCCACTAGCAATACAGAAAAGAAGAAAGGAAATAAGTGACTGGGGAGAGAAAAATCCTGTTTTGCCCCTCTAGAATATCTGGATTTTGTTTATTTTTCTCCTGAGTCAGATCCAGAGAACCTAAGGGAGAACCACATGCTGGTAGGTAGGAGAGATGATGGCAGAGGCAGAAAAAACCAGAAAGGAATCTTGTTTTGGGGGAGCTGGATTCATTTGCTGAGCTTCATAACAAAACATCAGAGAGTGGGTGGTTTAAAGAACAAAAATATATTTCTTTACAGTTCTGGAGGCTGGAAGTCCAAGATCAAAGAGTTGACTGGTTTTATTCTGAGGCCTCTCTTGCCTTATAGATACCCATCTTCTCTCTCTGTCTTCACATAGTCTTTTCTCTGGGTGTCCACAAGTCCGTATCCTAATCCCTCCTCTTATAAGGACACCAGTCTTATTAGATTGGAACCCACCCATATGACCCCATTTCCCCTTCACTATCTCTTTAAAAATCGTCTTTCCAAATACAGTCACATTTTGCAGTGCTAGGAGTTAGGACTTCAATATATAATTTGGGGGAAACACAACTCTCAGCCTGTGGCCTTCTCTGGTGGCTCAGACAGTGAAAAATTTGCCTGCAATGCAGGAGACCTGGGTTTGGTCCCTGGGTCAGGAAGATCCCCTGGAGAAGGGAATGGCAACCCACTCCAGTATTCTCACCTGGAAAATCCCAATGACAGGGGAGCCTTGCAGGGGTTGCAAAGGGTTGGACATGACTAAGTGACTAAGAATACACACACACAGACACAACACACAACTCAGCCTGTTACAAGGACCTAGAGGTGGGGGAGGATGAGGAGCTGGGAAGGCCATGTGGCTTCTTTCATGTGTTGGTTGGAGGAGAGAAATTCACCTATCTGGGGCCTGGGGACATGATACCATCTCAAGTTTATGGTCTCAGCCCTTCTTCTAGTATAGTTTAAGAGCTTGGGGTTACAGATATTCAACTTATACCTTAAAAATTTACCAAAAATGATGGGAAGAAGTAAGGATGATTTGGGGTGAATTATTTTCTTACAGGGCTTCCAATATCTTTTTCTCTCCCATCCTTTAAAATGGAGATGTTACAGGAGAGCGAAATGACTTTCACATTTTGGAAATGAGAGGATTTTTCATTTCGGTTGTTTTAAAATCAGAGATTCTTTTTACCATTAGGGAGTCTTACATTATTCCCTTGGGAATACCTGGCACTAGTGTTTTAGAAAATCTCCTCTGGTGATTCTCATGTGTAACTGTACTGGAAGGCCAACAAGTCATAGTCTCTTTGGTTTTCTACTTTCATCTCAGTAGAGAGCAGCATGGAGACTTCTAGAAACTGGAATGGGAGCAAATCCTTCCAGGAGGCTGGAAGAGAGCAAATGGGAGCAAAAGGGGAGCAAATCCTTCCAGGGGAGGGAGATTCATGTGTACCCAGAGACAGTCCCTGTTTTCTTTCCTTTGCAATGCACATAAGACCTGCCTTGTACTCAAGAAACACACACTTGGTCTTCAGACAGATCAAACACACATTTGATGGGGCAAAAAATCATGGTGAGGGTCATTGAGATTTGCAAACATAAAGCATGTCTTCTGTTGCTCCAATTAAACTTGTAAAATGGCCTTTCCCACTTTGTCCAAGTTTGTAGACATGTTTCTGATGTCATTTTGCTCATCTTTTTGAGGTAGACATTCTCTCCTGAGTTCATGTTTCCAGGCTGAGCCCACCCTGGAGGAGAGAGAGATGGGTATGAGTGCCCCAGCCCTGTGGGGAGGGCCACAAGAGGAAGCTCTGGCTTCTCAACTATCATTCATGGTTTCTTGCCTTACAGCAGCATGTAGACCTTTAGTTTTAAGATCTAGAGGGAGTGTAGAACTTTCCCTGAGGTCTGAACCAGGACCACATCCCAAAGACTGAGCCAAAGGACAGGCTGCCATTAGACATCAATTTTGAAAGTGTAACATTTTCTATAAATCTATAGCAAGATACTCACTGGTATATTGACCGGGGGTGGGGGAGATGGAACAAAAGAGGATGTCTTCCTCCATCTTTTCTCTAGAACAGGAAATTTCATATATGCAGAGTCAAATAAGGTTTTCTTTGGATCCCCCCTTCTTTTTTTGACTTTTAAAAGTAATATCACTTCTGCACTCATTTTCTTTCCTCCCTAGTGATCTTCAAGACCAAAATGTCCTCTGTAACTTATTTAGTTTGAAAAGGCAGTTGTTTATAATTCCAGAAATTAATTTGCACTCTGAAATTAAAAGGCCTGATGTGTTGATCTTGACACATCCCTGAGCATCTCCACCTGAGGCTCTGCAAGCCTGCCCAAACATAGCCTGGAGCAGGAAAAGGGTGCGGGAGGGCTCCGTCCGTGGGTCTGTGAGGTCTTTTCAGCCTGGAGGGCCAGAGAATTGGGGAATTGGGATCTTCGAGAGAGTCTGAGTGTAAAATGGTGATGACACGAATGTAATTTGGAAATTTTAAAATATTCTATTAGGGATTTCCCTGGAAGTCCAGTAGTTAAGACTCCTGCAGGGGATGTGGATTTGATCTCTGGTAGGGGGGCTAAGATCCCACACAACTCAGGGTCAAAAGACCGGAAGGTGAAACAGAGGCAATATTGTAACAAATTCAATAAAGGCTTAAAACAAACAAACAATATTCTGTAAGAATCCAACTTCCATTCAGAATATTTGAAATGGTCCCTTCATCTCTGAATATGAATGTTGGGATGTTTTGTGGGCAATTTTGTTGCCTCTTTGGGGTTTGATGTTCTCTTTTGTCTCTGCTATCTCAGCCTGAAACGTTCTTAGGTTTTTAGGCTACCCACTTCCATTCTAGTGGGGCCTGAATAGTAGTATTTCCCTCTCATAGGGATTGGTCCGGAGATTTTTCCTCCAGGTCTATGCTAAGGAAAAATGCAATAGAATTATACTGATGCTGCTGTCACCTAATCTACAAAAGTAATCAGTCTTTTTGTTTATATAGCCATTTGATAAAGCTATCATAGCCCATGATACATTTTTAATTTGGTCTAAAACTAAACCGTTAAAAATTTAGCCATTTTTTTTTAAATCTCATCTGGTAATTGTATTCAAATCCTAGGCCTTTTATCCCTTCCTTTACTCTATCCTATTACTATGGGTATCACGAAGAAAAGCTTGCGTATAATGCTGGTTAATTAAAAAAAAAAAAGAAGTGTTTTAATAATTGGACTTGGCTAATTGGCTAGTGACAAATTATTTTCACTAAGTGTCCTGTTTCTATCCTTGCTATAAACTTCAGTCCCCACTAAGGTATGTGCAGAGACACCTACCTATATAACTGACACCAGCATTTGAGTTTGTCTGAGATGTTCCGTAACAGATGAATAACAGCTGTTATCAGCTCATGGATAACAGCTCATCAGCTGTCGAATGAGCATGGGACCCTTTGATAAAGCGATGAACGTTGTGAGCAAGGAGTGAATGAGAGGAATTTTGATTCTGAGTGATTGAGAACGGAGTTTGTTAGTGGTGGTGGTCGTGAGGGAGGTAATGATAAGAGGAGTTTGAACGATTTATTTTCTCCATCTTCACCATTTTTAGGGATTTTGGTGAAAATGACATCTACTATGGGATAGAAAGTGCCTCTATTTCTTCATCGGAGAATCACCTCTGTTCTTGGACAGAAAAGTGGATAATTCATAGACCGTGTTTATGCTATGGATCTGGTTTTGAAAGACATGCACAGTATTGTAAACCTTCCCTTGCTGTTTTGGGAGGAGAATCAGGGAAGAAAAGACTAAAGGAAATCTCCATTTTCTCTAGCTGGTGGGACCTCCAGGGAGGGTGGAGGCTGCACAGTGACATTTTGATCTAAAAAATTACGGCTTGCTTTTTTATTTGTTTACTCTTCAAATGAGGACAGGAAATGAGTAAAACAAATCAACAAAAGTGACTGTGGTTTTCACTGGGAGGAAATGTATTATTTCAAATGTTTTATAATGAAAAATCCAGTTTCACTCTTTTGTATTGTCTGTCCTAAATTTCTCCTTTCTAGACTTTCCAAGTAAAGGGTACAGCTTTAAGCCTTTCATCACCAGCCATGGAAGAGAATCCTCCCTAAGGGACATGATTCCTATGGGGAGGAAGATGAGTGACAGACAAGAGCTTCTGGACCCAGAGTAAATCCCATCTGTAACATATCCAAGCCTGACCTTTGACCCTTGAACAGAGAAATGGGCTTTTAATAGAGCCCACACATAGAATAATGAAAGGGCTAATGTAAACTCAAGACCAATGAAAGAAAATAAAAATTTAGGAAACCTAAGTTCTTCCCATTGCTTAAAACTTAGAAAGAAATTTTTCCTCATCTTGAGGAGTAGAAAGAAGTTGACACCTTGTCTTTATGAATCACAGACAGAAGCCCTCATATTATAAAATGGTAATTTACAATCAGAACTTATCCACGACACTTCTATTAGACTTTTAGCTTTACCCTAGAATGGGAACAGTAGGATTCCCCCATCCATGTAGGGATTCTAACTTACGTGAGGTTTAATATTAGACTAGTGGTGTATGCGTAGAAGAACTTCAAGAATCAAGTGTGTTGGTGACCTAAATGGGAAGGAAATCCAAAGAAGAAGGGATACACGTATACACATAGCAGTAAAGAGTCCATCTGCCATGGAGGAGACAGGTTCAATCCCTGGGTTGGGGAGATCCCCTGGAGAAGGAAATGACTACCCACTCCAGTATTCTTGTGTGGGGAAATCCCATGGACAGAGGAGCCTGTCCTCTGTCCACCTGACTTACAGTTCATGTGGTCACAAAGTTGTGTGGACATAACTTGGCGACTAAACAACAATAGCTGATTCACTTTGCCGAATGGTAGAAACTAACACAACATTGTAAACTAAATATACTCCAATAAAAATTAATTAAAAAAAAGAGTCAAGTGAACTCTAGTCCTTTATTCTGGATTTTCACATTGAGACATTTCTTTTCCTTAAAACAACAGTTATTACGGTTTATAAATTTAAAAAACTGAAGCATGCTCAATAACAATAATCATGACATTTGAAAAAATAGGACACAAAGGAAGAAAAATCTTTCCAAGGAAATCTTCCTGAGAGCTCATCTTGAATATAAAACTGTTACAACCCAAGGTATCTACAGAGGGTAGAGTGCAGTGTGGAGGCAGAAGAAACAGTGGGAGGGAACAATTCTGTTCTTGACACTGACGTTGGTCAGGGCAGACCCTGGGGTTTTTCTCAGCTTTGAATAAAGGACATGGAATATCATTTCCACAGTCCAGGAAGAGTTGTGACCTAGGGAATAAGAGAGAAATATATTCCATTTCTCACTTCCCTTCTATGTTGGCAAAATTGCAAGAATTTCAGCAACACACTGGGTTTCTGAAGGTGAAAGTCACGGGAAGTACTGATTGAACTAAACTCAGATCTGGAAAACTAGGAAGTACTATAACTCCCTTGAGTATATAGACTTATTTCTGCAGTTATTACATAAATATGTAAATGACGTATAATATAAAAGATATCTTTTAACCTAAAAGTGCAACATATGTTTATTTCTTTTTATTATCTTTCTAAAATGAAAGGATTTTCTGTGACAAAGATAAGATTGTTGTAAATATATAACTATATATACATATAACTAAAGATAGTTGTATGTATATATATCTATTTTTATATATATAGAGAGAGGAGAAATGTTTTGCCAATGAGATATTTAGTAAGGTTCAAGTTAACTCTCCGTGTACCATTCCTTCTAACTTTCTCTTGGCTTCTCTACTTCCAGATCCATGAGATATCTCATGATTACATAGAAATCCTTTCCCTATAGTTCTTGCCTCACCATTCTCAGAATGATTCCCTAAAGTCTCCTGTGATTGACCAAAGTCTGACCTCTGAACTATGAACAGAAAACTGAACTCCTTAATGTGATTTCTGCTTACATTATTCATTGGACAACTCTAATCCTTAAATATTGCATTATCTGTGTAGGAGACCCACTTATATCCCTTCTTATGTTTAGTGCATTTTAAATAGTCTCTTTTCTTCATTTTATCTTTTATTATATAGCTAATTTTACTTTGTTTTCTTTTGCAATTACTCTCTGTCCTAAATGATATGACTCTATTGGTCTTGGGGATTAAGTCTTACAACCTTCCAGGGTCTGATGGGTTTCTCTCTACTTTCCCAGTTTCCTGGGATATGCATGATGTGTTTCACAAATGGAGAAGAGAGAAAGTCAATGTCTGTTAGTTATTTATTTTTTTTTCAGCCTCAAACTCCAGAATCTATAAAAAGAGCCCAGAAGCAAATTCTGTGCAAAGAGTCACTTCTAAGAATACCAGGATAAAAATTGGATGAAAGAAAGTTGTATGAAGAAAAGGATAAGTGAGAGGAGGAAGTGTTGAAGAAAATTTCAAATCAGGGAGGGAGCTAGAAATTCTAGTTTGGACAGGTGGTGGGGAGATGGAGTTCCCTCCAACATATTTTGCCCTTAGGGTGGGGGAAAATGATACAACCCAGGAGAGAATAGCCACTAGGAAGCCCAGTGACTGAGAAAAACCAATGGGACAGGTTGGTGTGGAGACCCACCTATTACAATGTTGATGAGATGGTTGGATGAGTACTTATAGACTTTCCAAAGGCATCTGTCAGCTGAAATAGCTGTTGTTAGGAATGCTTGAAAAGGTTTCAGAGAACACTCCAGTAGCCATGAGAGCATGTAGGACCCAGATCTTGGCTTCTAAATATTGTTCTCCACTGAAAGAATACAGGGCTCCTTTGAGAAGTGGCTAACTCAGAGTCTGGAACAGAAGAAGTGCAATGAGAACATGGAACATTTCTTGTGCCAAAATGCAGGGAAGTGCTCAGAGGAGGGGTGGGGGCACTTGCAAAGGACATAGGAGGAAGCTTGAAGGGGGGCTTCCACTGACCAAATCTGGGACAATTCAAGCATCATAATGATTACAGTAATGGAGTATAGCCCAAAGAATAAAATACAAATCCTTGAGTCTATACTAACATAAGTAAATGAATAAACAAATAAAAGGGGGAGAAGAAATTGTTCTTCCTTATAGTAGAATTCCAATTAACAAAGTCAAAAAGATGATAGAGTTAGAAAAATCACCTCTTGCCAGCCACTACAATGATAATTATTTCAGGCAAAAATCAACAACAACTCCTAAAACCAGAGGGTGAAAGTATGATGAAGTATCTCCCCATGATACACTTACTAATTTCAAAGAAAGTAGTGTGCTCATAGTGG
The DNA here is from genome assembly GCF_963930625.1 of Muntiacus reevesi. NCBI lineage: Eukaryota > Metazoa > Chordata > Mammalia > Artiodactyla > Cervidae > Muntiacus > Muntiacus reevesi. The sequence continues at coordinate 25,785,584 of NC_089270.1, forward strand.
AGAAAATGGGCATAAACCATCTTTTTAAGAATGTTTAATTTACTTGTTTTATTTTTGGCTGTGCTGGGTCTTTGCTGCTGTGCAAGCTTTTCTCTAGTTGTGGCCAGTGGGGGCTACTCTCCAGTTGCAAATCACAGGCTTCTCATTGTGGTGTCTTCTCTTGATGCGGAGCATGGGCTCTAGGGCAAGAGGGCTTCAGTAGTTACGGCATGTTGTCTCACTAGTTGCACTTTCCGGGTTCTAGAGCACAGGCTCAGTAGTTGAGACACACAGGCTCAGTTGCCCTGAGGCATGTGTGATCTTCCTAACGCATGGATCAAACCCGTGTCTCCAGGACTGACAGGTGGATTCCTACCCACTATGCTACGAGGGAAGCCCCTGCATAAATCATCTTAGAAATGGGACATATCGACATTGTGTGCCGCCTGAGGCCATAACAGCCTGTCTGTAATGTTCTTGACAAAAGTACTTACTCTGAACCTAATCATCAGTGAATATCAGACAAACCCAATTAAGGAACAGTCTACAAAATAAGTAGCTTGAAATCTTCAAACTATCAAAGTTATGAACAACAAAAAAGAATGAATGGTTCTAGATTAAAGAAGACCGAAGAGATATGACAACGAGATATAACTGGTGATCCTGGATTTACTTCTGGACTATTTAAAGTGCATTAATGGGACAGTTGGCAAACTCTGTTCAAGATCTTTCTACAATCAGTAACAACACTAGTATTATTAATAGTGATTATGGTTTTGCATACATGTTAATTTCTTGATTTTGATGATTGCACTGTGATTATGTATGAAAATGGGCTTCCCTGGTAGCTCAGACAGTAAACAATGCCTGCAATTCAGGAGACCCAGGTTCGACCTCTGGGTTGGGGAGATCCCCTGGAGAAGGGAATGGCAACCCACTCCAGTTTTCTTGTCTGGAGAATTACATGGACAGAGAAGCCTGGCAGGTTATACAGTCCCTGGCGTTGCCAAAAGTCAGACATGACTGAGTGACTAGCACTCTATGCATGAAAATATCTTTATTTTGGGGAAATACAACTGAAGTATTTAAAGGTAAAGTGACATTCTGTCTAAAACTTACTTTCAAGTGTTTCAGAAGATAAATATTATATCAATGGATATGAGAATGATAAAGCAAATGTGATAAAATAATAATATTTGAGGAATCTTGGTGTTGTACATGGGAAGTCTTTGTCTTATTTTAAGAACTTCCCTGCCTGAAAGTATGAAATTATTTCAAAATTGTTGCTCTATAAAGACCTTAGGGTCTTCCCTGGTAGCTCAGCTGATCAAGAATCCGTCTGCAATGCAGGAGACCCTGGTTTGATTTCTGGGTCAGGAAGATCCCTTGGAGAAGGGATAGGCTACGCACTCCATCATTTTTGGGCTTCCCTGGTGGTTCAGATGGTAAAGAAACTGCCTGCAATTCAGGAGACCTGGGTTCCATCCCTGGGTTGGGAAGATGCCCTGGAGTAGGGCATGGCAACCCACTCCGGTATTCTTGCCTGGAGAATCCCCATGGACAGAGGAGCCAGGTGGGCTACAGTCCATGGGGTCACAAACAGACAAGACTGAGTGACTAAACACAGCACAGCACAACACATAAAGGCCTTAGAGAGGCAGTTTAAAAAGTGTCAGTTCTGAAGTCACAGGTAATGTAGCTTTTAAAAATTTTTATTTTTATTTAGAGGATAATTACAATATTGTGACGGTTTCTGTCATACATCAACATGAGTTGGCCACAGGTATACATAAGTCCTTCCCCTCTTGAACCCTCTTCCTACCTCCCTCCCTCCCTCCCTCCCTCCCCAGCCCTCCAGGTTGTCATAAAGCATTGGCTTTGGGTTCCTTGTGTTATACATCAACTCTCACTGGCCATCTATTTTACATATGGTAATATATTTGTTTCAGTGCTATTCTCTCAAGTCATCCCACAATTTTCCCCTACTGTTTCCAAAAGTCTGTTCTCTATGTCTGGGTTTCTTTTGCTACCCTGCAAGTAGGATCCTCATTACTATCTTTCTACATTCCATATATATGCATTAATATATGGTATTTGTCTTTCTCTTTCTGACTTACTTCATTCTGTATAATAGCTTTATATAATGTTGGGCTAGAGATTCCAGGGATAAAAAGAGACAAGTTTAGACTTTAAAGACAGGCTTTCTGGACTCTGGGGAAGATTACATTTCTTTTATAATAAAAGCCAAATGATTAAAAAAAATAGGACAAAATACATTCTGCAAGTTTGAAGACAACAAAAATGTCAGGTTCAACAATGAGAACTGTGGATGGAAATGATTTAAAAATGTAAATACAGTTTGAAAGCATATATTTATTACAAATGTGCTCTAATAATAATGTTCAGAGGCACCCACCTCCTTACTGTCATTAGTATGATGTCTGGGGTCTGTCAAGTCAGAGAGAGATGAGAAATTTGCAGAATTCAATCAAATGCTACTTAAATATCTATAAGATTTCTGTGGGAGCCCACAGAAAAATATGAAAAGTGTTCAGAATGAAACCAGGCAGTAAATGGATTAGTGAAATCTAATCAAGTGCTGCAACAATCTTGGTGGGGATTTGCAGACTCAAATCAGATTGAAGAAATAGAAAATGTGTAACTTGAATTCGGGGGGCTGTGGAGCTGACCTGTTTGGAGGGCATGGGCTCAGAATTTCTCTTGGCATAGAGGCTCTATGAAAGAGGTCCCCTTGTCCTTCAGTGGCCTGTGGAAATTCAGTTCTGGCCAAAGCCTTTGTCCAAAAAGCAACCTCAGAACACTCAGACTGTCACTGCAATTCACTCGAGATGACATACTCTAACTCCATTTCTTTGTGTGTATACAAAATTCATTTCACCCAAGGGAAACATAATCTTAGAGATAATGTGTGCACATGTGGGCTTCCCCATGGCTCAGCGGGTAAAAAATCCGCCTGCAATGCTGGGATGCAGGAGACTCGGGTTTGATCTAAAATCATAATAGTCATATTTTTCTGCTAATTAAGCTATACTAGGTGCACATTTGGATTTAAAGAAAATTGAATACATTATACACATCAGCCTTGTGATTCTTATTTAAAATATGTAATTCAGTAGCTGATTTAAACTTACGATTTTAAGTTAAATGAATTAAATATTTTACTAAGTTTGTAAATATTATTGACTAACAGAGCTTAGAATTCCCTATATTTTAAATTTAACATATTGAATTTAGCTGAATTTTTAAGGGCTTTGAAGGTTTCCCTTATGGGGGCATTCAAAAGGTGCTTTTAAAATATGCGATTATATAAAATACATAAATGTAGTAAAAATGTTTAAGAGATCTTAAATTTATAACAGAAACTAAACACACCAAGCTGATCAAAGATTAATCAAATATTGGATTTGACTTCTTGGGAGTGACTATTGAAATTAACTATTTCATTTTTTAAATTTATTTTTTCTAGTTTTATTGAGACATAATTGACATATTATACTAGTTTAAGATGTACACCATAATGATTTGATACATGTATATGTTGCAAAATGACTACCACAAACTGTTTAGTTAGCAGCCATCATCTCACATAGTCACATTTTTTTCTTGTAGTGAGAACTTTTAAGATCTGTTCTAATGGCAGTGTTCAAATACACAGTGAAAAATTGTTGGTTGTGGTCACCATGCTGTTTATTTATTATGCCCAGAATTAATTTATTGTATGGCTGGGAGTTTGTACCTTTTGACCACCTTCACCCATTCACTTACCCTCCATCCCTGCTTCTGACAATCACCAAACTGGTCTCTGTTTCTATAAATTTAGTTTTTTTAGATTCTGCATGTCAGTGAGATCATAGAGTGCTTGTTTTTCTTTGCATTATTTCATTGAGCAAAGTGTCTTCAAGGTCCATTCATTTATAAATAGAATAAAACATAAAAACTGAAATTAAAAGCTCAGGGAAAATTATGTTTCTGACTTGGTTACTTTAATAAACTGAATAATAATTAGAAAAAAAAAACCATCCTGAGTTGTTGAAGTAGCAACTCAGAAAAACCACACTGACACCTACAATAAATCTCATGCAGACAAATTTAAGGAAATTTATGTGAAATGGAAAGTGAATTTATAAATAAAACATTAACAACAGTGAACTAAAATGCCCATTAAGATATTTAAAGATGTATAATGTATACCAAATGTTCAAATGAAATTTGTTATTGGTGAAATAAGCTATACAACACATGGAAAATGTACATAAATACCTCTTTGCTTCTCTAAACCTAGATTTTATCCCTAAGTAGTCATGTCGTTGAAAATAAAAAAGGAATAAATAAGACTAGAAACCAGATGTAATATGCCTCATTATCATTCATAAATGTGGAATTCTGGCATAGATAAACTATATGGAAATCAAGAAAATGGATGCCAGGTAAGTCCAAAGTCCTATATCAAATTAATATAGAACATCTGGGGAAAAGTTATTTTTTTTCAATGAGGTCAATACTTCTATATGAAGTAACAAAACATAGGCTCAAGGTGAAACTTACATACTATTGAGGGTGCACTTTATTTATTTAGTCATATTGAGGGTGCAATTTATTTATTTAGCCACAAGGCTTATGGAATTTCAGTTCCCTGACCTGACTGAACCCAGGCCACAGCAGTGAAAGCCCAAAATCCTAACCACTAGGCCATCAGGGAACTCTCAAGTGTACACTTTAAAAAGGAAAACAAAAAAGGATTTAAATCAAAAGATGTAGTAACAACAATTGCATAAGTCTTAATCTAAAATCAGGACAGAAACAAATTACTTTAAAAAGAATACAAAATAGATGAGTGTACTAGTTAGGAGGTGGTTGTTCAGTTGCTCAGGCGTGTCCAACTCTGCAACACCATGGACTGCAGCACGCCAGTCTTCCCGTCCTCCACTGTCTCAGAGAGTTTGCTCATACTCATGTCCATTGAGTCAGTGATGCCATCCAACCATCTCATCCTCAGTCTCCCCTTCTCCTCCTGCCCTCAATCTTTCCCAGCATCAGGTCTTTTCTAATGAGTTGACTCTTTGCATCAGGTGGCCGAAGTATTGGAGCTTCAGCTTCAACACCAGTCCTTCCAATGAATATAGTTAGGAGGTAGATTAAGGTCATGTAAAAGAGACCCCAAGTTACAGTGGATTTAACCATTTATGCTATTTTTGGATTGATATACAATCCCAAGGGAGGGGGGCCGGGGCTGCTACAGGAGCGCTGCTCTGTGAGAGTCTCCAGAGAACCAAGCTCCTTCTGCTGCTTCTGTCTGTGAACACTGCTCTCAGCCACATGGTCTGAGTTATCTTGCCACCAAATCTATAGTCTAAGCTTCAGGTCGGAGGAGGGGGGAAAGAGATGGTTCTCCTCTTAAGGATAGGATACGATCTAGAAGGGGTGTGGTGCGCATCACTTATATTCACATCCCATAGCCAGAACTCGGTGACATGGTGCTACCAAACTGGATGAGAGGCTGGGAAATGTCATATTTGTTCTAGTGACCGTGTGAGCCCAGCTGGATTTCTATTGCACCGGGAGAGGGGAAGAACGGATTGTTGTTGTCTGGTCGCCAAGTCATGTCTGACTCTTTGTGACCCCATGTACTGTAGCCCACCAGGCTCCTCTGTCCATAGGATTCTTCAGGCAAGAATACTGGAGTGGGTTGCCATTTCCTTCTCCAGAGGTTCTTCCCAACCCAGGGATCAAACCCACATCTCCTGCATTGGCAGGCGGATTCTTTACCATTGAGCCACCAGGGAATAATGGATATTGGGGAATAGTTAGCTGTATCTGTGACAGTGAGCAACTTGAGATTGAAAAAGGAAGAAAAAATACACCCAAAGAGAGAAAGTCCTTTGTCCCTTCGCATCACCACCACTGGACTTTGAGGTCCATGTTGCCACATTTCCCTGATAATGCCTGAGAGTGGGGATGGGGATGCAAAAGGGATTTCTGGGGATATTTTGATCACGCACAGGTTCTTAGAGACAAATCTGGCTTGTGATTAGACTAACCAGTGTTATCCATATTGAGGATTATTTATAGAAATTTAAAACCATTTCTGTCTAGGGGAAGTCTGATTTTTCTAGAGGAAAACTGCCTGTATTTAAGATAGAGTTCAACACTATGCTGTCAGATTGGAGGGTGGTTTGGAGGAAGGGGGGAGAGGAAGAAGTAGTGGATGGTGAATTTTATTTGATTAGGACCTTCTGAAGGAGAGTGATAGGGAATAAGAATGTCTCAGTATTAAAAGAATCATTACTCTGAGAGCGAGGGAGGAGGATTGTTTGGAATAGTAAAAACAGCAAACATTTAATGTGCTTTAGGAACTGTTTAGAAGCTTCGCATGAATGCACTTGGTTCTTACAATGACTGTGAATTAAGTACCATTATTATTAGCATTTTGCAAAGATGATAAATAGGGCATCAAGTTATTAATCAAGGACATACACATGGTTGAAACTAGAGTTTGAAACTAAGCATTTTGGTTTCAGTATCTGTGCTTGTACCTGCTTTACTGCATTACTCAGCAACCTTTTTATTTTTATTTTTTAATTTTGTATTGGGGTATAGCTGATAATGCTGTGACAGTTTCAGGTGAAGAGTGAAGGGACTCAGCTATACATAAACATGGATCCATTCTCTCCCAAACTCCCCTCCCATCTGGGCTGCCACAAAACATTGAGCAGAATTCTCTGTGCCATATAGTAGGACCTTGTTTGTTAACTATTTTAAATATAGCAGTATATATATGTCCATCCCATGCTCCCTAACTATCCCTTTCCCCCGACCCTTCCCCACAGGCAGTCAGGAGTTCTATCTCTGTGAGTCTATTTCTATTTTGTGAATTAAGTTCATGTGTATCATTTCTTTTTAGATTCTGCACATAAGGTTTGTCGTACGATATTTCTCCTTTGACTTACTTCACTCAGTATGACGATCTCTAAAACCATCCACGTTTCAGCAACCTTTTTTAAAGAAAGGAAATCATCTCATGTTTATCCCAGTCCAGACTGTGCATAGTTCAATGTTGGGAAACATGGCTGTCATGCTGGAGGCCTAGGCTGGGATAAAAACTGGATTGTGAGTTAACGGGAGGTGGGGTGTGAGAGTGAGGGGGTTCAGCGAAAAACAACCTTCAAGAAGATAAACTGTCTTCCCTGAAGCAAGGAGCATCAAATCAGGGTTCAGAGACCTGGCCAATATCCCTGGATATTCTGGTCATTTTCTATTTCATTAACTCGGGCAGTGCACTTAACCTAGTGCTAGAAAATTTTCCTTTTGTAAACTTCTCTGTGCCTCAGTCTTTGCCTCTGTAAATTGGAAATACTTCTTATCCTCACAGGCATATTGTAATAGAAATAAATGCTGGAAAGTCTGGAGATTTTGATCATAGCATTTAAAGCAGTCACTCCAAGTAGTCACATTAGTTCTATAAAGAATGGATTACCCAAACAAGCACACGAGGGTCTGATAAATTCCAGAGGTCCTGGCAAAAGCATAGGGCAGTGAAGAAGAGATGAGTGGAAAACTATAGAAAGATATACTTTTAACTACAGGGACAGCTGGCTGTTTAGTGATGGAGGAATAAGGCTCAGAATGTGAGTGCTGGCTTCCAACTTTTCAAGTACATAATCAAGGTGGTTGATAATTTACTGGCCTTCTTCAGAAGAGAACAAATATGAAGCTACCACAAGCCCTACCTGGGACTCTGAATGTGATAGTGCCAAGTTCTCTGGATTTCTTGATTCTGTTGGCAGAGAAACATTTGGGAAGTGCTGGGTTTTGGGGTTGAGGCTGTTGTCCACTTTTTAGGGCAATTTTCCCCTGTCCATAGATATTTAACTAATATGTGTAGAAGGTAACATCACCAAGTGGTGAGCAGGGATGTTTGGGATCATTCAGCTTTGACTTGATTTCTGGTCCCTCCCATCAGCCAAGTGACCTTGAATAAATGACTAATCTTCTCTAAGCTTCCCTGACTATAAAATGAAAATAAGAAGCCCTACCTCTTAAGATTGTTGGGAGGGTTATGAGTGTGCCTGCTTAGTCGTGTCTGACTCTTTCTGACCCCATGGACTGTAGTCTGCCAGGCTCCTCTGTCCATGGGGTTCTCCAGGCAAGAATACTAGAGGGGGTTGCCATTTTCCTCCTTCAGGGGATCTTCCCAACCCAGGGATCGAACCTATGTCTCCTATGTTGGCAGGCAGATACTTTACCACTGAGCCACCTGGGAAGTCTTTGAGAGGGTTACAGGAACATGTAAAGTGCTTAACACTGTGATGGAGTGCTAAAATCATGTTAGCTATTATTTTTAATAATATCACTTGCTGGAGAAGACTCTTGAGAGTCCTTTGGACAGAAAGGAGATCAAAATGGTCCATTCTAAAGAAAATCAACCCTGAATATTCATTGAAAGGATTATATTGAAGCACCAATACTTTGGCTACCTGATGTGAAAAGTCAACTCATTGGAAAACACCCTGATGTTGGGGAAGATTGAGGGCAAGAGCAGAAGCGGGTGACAGAGCATGAGATGGTTGGATGGCATCACTGACTCAATGGACATGGGCTTGAGCAAACTCCAGGAGATAGTGAAGGACAGGGAAACCTGGTGTGCTATAGTCTATGGGGTCACAAAGAGTTTTATACGACTAAGCATGTGTCGTGAACGCTAACAACAACTCTTAGGAGAACAACAGTCTTAGGAGACCACTCAGCCAAGGGTTACACAGAGCTTGTGGTAATACCAGTTACCCATGTGTCTTCCATGAGCATCTGCAAAAGATATGATTGATTACACAAACTGTGGCAAATTTTCTGGGTCTACGGCAAGACCTGGGGATAGGAATGTGAGTTAGCCAAAGCAATCTATAACAATTTTGAAGTTCTTGGCACATGTTGGAGCTACAGAGTATCTTGATGCTTCTGAGAAAATTTTGCAAGTGTTCTGCTATAATTATATGTAAATCCGAGACTTGGCACTGGCACATTTCCATTTAGCAAATGTGTCTAAATAAATTGATCTGCCTTGTCTAAGACAGCATGGATATCTCCAACCATTAGTGTTTTTCTGCCACTGGGTTGATTTTTGTCTAGCCTGGTGTAATTCCAGGCAGCAGGCCATTGTCCCAAATGCATTTCTGATTGATTTTCTGCCTAACAACTGACAACTTAACTTTTCAGCAGGAGGTCTGAGCTCAGGCCTTTTTAATGCTTCAGAATGTAATATGATCCTGATGGATGGGTATGAAGAACAACTGGCTTTTGTGATGGAAAAGAAAGTGTAAGACTTGGTTCCCAAACACACACTGACTTCTTCCATATGGACTACATTACTGTAAATTAGAGAAGAGTAGGGGCGGGGAAGAGGATGGTTGCTTTTATGGGAAAGGTCAGGATTTAATTCTATCATTATCTTCTTGCTTATAATTTAAAGTCCTCTGCTCCCACTTGAAGTCATTGATTTATGAAAGTGCTTGGTGAAGGTGGTTGCATAATATACTTGACTCCTTATGTAACTTTGCAAAAGGCATTTAGAATCCCATTTTTAAAACCTGATTCTAAGCAGGTATCAACAGTCAAAAATTGTTTAGTGGTTAGTTTTGGTGCTTTATGATACAGCTTGTTTTTTGTCTGAAGTAGATGTGATTCTAGAGACTTGTTTCTAATTAAACAGGCTACTGTTGACTCCTGAGGGTTTCTCCAACCAGCAGTTGCATTTGATATTTGCATCCAAGTCATTCCTGAAGGATGGAAGCTTGGACAAACCTCCAAGTCAATCAAAAGTTTACTGGGATATTAATCCCAAATATTAAATCCCCAGCTGTTGGTAAAAATATATGAGCTATGCTTCTAAATTATCACAGTTGAGTGACACTTGAGTTTAAATTTCCTTTTAAGCGGCAGATGGAATTCCAATTAGTTTAACTACTTGTGAGTCCACAGGAGTCTGGGTTCTATTTAGGTGGTCAACCTTAGAAAAATCTAATGGTAAGTTCATATTAATCAGTACTAATGGATATACAACGGGTTCAATCCTTGGGTTAGGAAGATATCCTGGAGAAGGAAGTGGCAACCCACTCCCGTATTCTTGCCTGAGAAATCCCGTGGACAGAGGAACCTGGTGGACTAGAGTCTATGAGGTTGCAAAGGAGTCAGACATGACTTGGAGACTAAGCAACAGCAAAGGAGAAACATACCAAAATCTGATGTTCCATTTTCCATGCCTTTGTTCGAGCTGCTTCTCCATCCAGACAGTTTTCCTCCATTCGTGTCTCATATCTGAATCCTTTCAAATTCACTTCATAATCTACTGTGACGTCCTGGTTACTCTGTCCCCATGACCTCTTCTGTTTTTCACCAGCTAATACAATTGTGGTCTGCACCATCCAACTCAGTTTATAATTATATTATGTTTCATGTGTCTCTCTTATTAATATTTGTACATTGGCTCTTCCTCTCTCAACTGCAGTTCCTTGATGGCAGGGATGTTATTTCACACCATCCTTCTCTCCTTAAAGGTGTGCAGCTCAGTGCAAAACATCCACAAACCAAGCATTTATATACAGTTTAAAACATAACTATTGGGACTTCCTGGCACTTCAGTGGTTAGGATTCCATGCTTCCATTGCAAGAGGCATGACTTCCATCAGGGGATACGGAACTAAGATCCTGCATGCCACTCAGTACAGCCAAAAAAGAACAGAAACCCCCAAACTATAATTATTGAAAATGTCTGCAAAATGTCAAAAACTTGAGAGTTTTACATTTTAAGCGCTTATCAGTTGATACCTTAATTGGAAATTAACACTTTGGCTGGGAGAAAGGATGGCACAAATAGGGCTATGCAGAAGGACAAGATGGGTTTCACCTACCTCATATTGTTGTCTTCATTTCTGCAAATCTTTTAGAGCAGTAGATCAGACAGAGAAAGCACCTCAGTAGATATTTCAGCAGAGAGAATTTAATGTAAGAAACTGTTTAAACAACTGTGGGAAACTGGAAAAGCCAAAAGTGGACACTAGGGTGTCACAGATATAGTAATGGCAGGAAGTACTTCCACCCACAATCCTGGGTGAACCAAGTGAAAAGATTATAGTGATGAGAACCTAGAAGCTAGGAGGAGAGTTCCCATAGAGTTGCTAGTGGGAGCAAGGTAAGATGGTTCTGAGGATGACAAAGAGAGATACTGGAACCTGGGACCCACTGCCTTGCCAGGGCCAAAAGCCTTTGCTGAGGGTACTGACTAAACAGCAAGCAAACAGGGAGAAACAAGATTGGCTCCTCTTCCCTAGCCTTCCAGCCTCTGTCTAGTGCCTCCTCTTGGTAAGAACCTATAGAAAGAGCTGGAAAAGGAAGAAAGTTTTCAGAACCCCAGTCACAGGAGAGGAGCAGAGGAGACCAAGACGAATTTGGAGATGGGAGTTAGTAGCTTTATAACTGGCACAAACAGTAATAATGCATATTTCTTTCTGGGAAATGGGAGGTTGAAGAAATGATAAAAAAAAAAATAGAAACATACCTGAAGCACAGGTAGGAGACTGACAGGCTCTTCAGGTGTTGGCCAGAACTGAAAGATGTGAAGAGAGGGCAGCAGCTCAGGGCCCTTTGCTGAGGGCCCAGCCTGGTCACACCCGTCTTCAGAGGCAGCCGTGAGCTCCTTCCTTTCTGCCTTCTTTCTATCCCTCTAATGACAGTGTCCTTCCATGGCTAATTTTTGGGGGTCTCATTGACTTTAAGGGCTTCCCTGGTGGCTCAGATGGTAAAGAATCTGCCTGAGATGCAGGAAACCCAGGTTTGATCCCTAGGTCAGGAAGATGCCCTGGAGAAGGGAATAGCTTACCCACTCTAGTATTCTTGCCTAGGAAATCCCATGGACGGAGGAACCTGGTGGGCTACAGTCCACTGGGTCACGAAAGAGTCAGACGTGATTGAATGACTAAGCATATTGGCTTTAAAGAGTACATGCGCTGTAACCTCACTAATCTCCGTGTTTGTGGAGCCTCCCCCATCTTCCCTAGAGAGAATATGATGGAAAAGAAAAGGTGACACTTTTGGCATCTTACACTAATCTGGAGGAGCTCTGATTGATTAAATCAAATGTTAGCGTTCCCTGAAATTCAACTCTGAAAGAGCCCTATTAATAGCTACTCAGAATTGACTCCAACAGGAAACACACTCCGAGAAGTGTGATTATTCCTTCGTTATGATTTAGCTACTTCATATAGATTGTGGCACCTTTATTAGAGGGAGGAGCTTACTTTAATGCTCACAGGAAAGAGAACATCTACTGTATTTTAAATGGGACTGCCCTGGTGGGCTCAGATGGTAAAGACTCTGACCCCAAGGCAGAACACCAAGGTTTGATCCCTGGGTTGGAAGATCCCCTGGAGAAGAGAATGGCTACCCACCCGAGGATTCTTGCAGGGAGAATCCCATGGCCAGAGGAGACTGGTGGGCTACAGTCCACGGGGTCGCAAGGAGTCAGACACGACTGAGTGACTAATACTTCAATAAACACTTCAACTTCAAATTGTGACTACCCAAATAAGATCAAACATGCATCCAGGAGTTTCTGGATGGGAATTCTTCAAATAAACCGAAGTCTGGAGCTTCCGTTCTGTCACAGGACCTGGCACATGTGGTTTAGTTACTAAGTTATGTCCTATTCTTGTGTCGCCGTAGACTGTAGCCTGCCAGGATCCTCTGTCCACAGTGGTCTCCAAAATTAATCCACTTTCACAGGTGCATCTCATCTTCCTGAGCACCCTGCTGAACTTGGGCCCTCTTTCAGGCAACAAGCTATAAACTGAGCCACTTTCTCAAGGAATCTTCATGGGGATTTCTTCATAGTGGAAGTGGACTTCATTGTGAAAAACCACTCTGAATTTCTCTATTTTCCAGGGTTGGAATTTTGGTATAATGGTCTTACCTTCGATTAAGTGGTTTATGTGTATAAGAGACATTACTTTGTCAACAAAGGTCTGTCTAGTCAAAGCTATGGTTTTTCCAGTAGTCATGTATGGATGTGAGAGTTGGATTATAAAGAAAGCTGAGCACCAAAGAATTGATGCTTTTGAACTGTGGTGTTGGAGAAGACGCTTGAGAATCCCTTGGAATGCAAGGAGATAAAGTCAGTCAATCCTAAAGAAAATCAGTTCTGACTATTCATTGCAAGGACGGATGCTGAAGCTGAAACTCCAATACTTTGGCCACTTGCTGCAAATAACTGACTCACTGGAAAAGACCCTGATGTTGGGAAAGATTGAAGGCAGGAGGAGAAGGGGACGAGAGAGGATGAGACAGTTGGATGGCATCACTGACTGGATGGGCATGAGCTTGAGCCAGCTCTGGGAGTTGGTGATGGACAGGGAGGCCTGGCATGCTGCAGTCCATGGGGTTGCAAAGAGTCAGAAATGACTGAGCGACTGAACTGGACTGAACTGTGTATAAAGAGCTGTTTTAAACTCCTTCCTGGATCAGGTCATTCAATTCTCACCACCCTAAGAGAAAATATTTTTATTAGCCTCCACTTGGCAGCTAAGAAAACTTAAGCAGAGAAGAATTAAGCCAGGGGTCCCCAATCTCCAGGATCTAATGCCTGATGATTTGGGTGGAGCTGATGTAATAATAATAGAAAAAAAGTGCACAATAAACTTAATACACTTGGATCATCCAGAAACCATCCTCCTGACCCACTCCATGGAAAAATTGTCTTCCACTAAACAGACCCTAGTGTATAAAAGATTGGAGATCCCTGGATTAAGCAACCTTTCCTAGGTCAGGCAACTGGTGGCAGGGGAGTCAGGATTCATACCCAGGGAGGATGGCCCGAGAGATCACAGTCTTCTACACGATGCCCCGTGCCACACTGCCTCTTGGGGCCACCGGGTTCCTATTGTCGGCAAAGAGGGAGTTACACCAATGGACAGCAGCTAGATGGGCAAAATTTACCTCTTAGTCATGGAGGAATGCCCAAGGTGTCCACATTTCAGAACACACTGGTACTCTCAAGGTTATTAGCGTCTCTAAGAAGGGAGAGGGGAAGAGAAATGGAACAATCAAGCACTTACTATGCAAGCAAGTCTGTGTTCAGCATTTTCACATATCCTACAAGTCAGATATATCAGCCCCATTTTTCAGATAACAGACTTGGGGACTCAGAGACAGTAAGTAACTTGGCCAAATCACCGAACCAGTAAGTGACAGAGCCAGTGTGTGAGTCCATAGGTATTTGAACACTTATGTTCTAGCTGCTCTTAACACTTTGAGTTTCATTCAAGAGTTGCTTAAACCTTCCGCAGCACCCATGCATCATATAATAAAGATCTTAGAGAATAAGCAAGAGAAGGATCCTTTTTCTTCTTTCAGTTTTTAATTTAGTTTCTTATTCATATGAGCCCCACCAACTGTATCTGTCTCTGGCCTGAGCCCCCATCTCTCCGCCTGGATATGTTTCTTCTAATTGGAACCCACAGAGGTCATTCTTTCGCTGTACCTATTAACTTCTGTTTAATTTACAACTTTGCCCTATTAGAATTGTGGAGATTATTAACTTGGATTTTCAAATCAGATTTCCTGCAACTCTGCTCAAGGCAACCTTATTTTCCCAGTAGAACAATCATGCATTTTCAGTGAGTGGTCATAAATATTGAAGAGTTAGTTCCTAGCTAATTTAAAAGAATAGAGGATGAAACATCCTTCAAATTTCATTCTGATCTAATTTTGGTTGAATAAGCTGTTTGCAAAGGTCACATTCGAAAGCAATGTTATAAAGAGCCCTAAGGGGGATATTTACAAGTTTGGTTCTGTGTGTGTGTGTGTGTTTGTATGTGTGTGTTTGAATGCATTTCTATATTTGTAAACAAAATGATAAATTTATAAATGAGAGCATTAAAATAACTGGAGAGAATAAAATGCCCAACTCTTTATTCATAGTACTATATGGTGATCGTTGATTATCCCATCAATCACTTGAGGCCCTGGAAGCTTCTGAGGATTTCTGAATTACCAAATAAAGAATAAAATCTTTCCACTTGGTTTTCTGTTCAGTTATGTTTTCTTATGTTTACAAGTTCTGCGAGTTAGAGATGATAGAAATTTTATAGACTTAGTTCAGTTCAGTTCAGTTGCTCAGTCGGGCTTGACTCTTTGCAAACTCCACGAATTGCAGCATGCCAGGCCTCCCTATCCATCATCGGCTCCCAGAGTTTACCCAAACTCATGTCCATTGAGTCAGTGATGCCATCCAGCCATCTCATCCTCTGTTGTCCCCTGCTCCTCCTGCCCTCAATGTTCCCCAGCATCAGGATCTTTTCCAATGAGTCAGCTCTTCGCATCAGGTGGCCAAAGTATTGGAGTTTCAGCTTCAACATCAGTCCTTCCGATGAACACACAGGACTGATCTCTTTTAGGATGGACTGGTTGGATCTCCTTGCACTCCAAGGGACTCTCAAGAGTCATCTCCAACACCACAGTTCAAAAGTATCAATTCTTTGGCACTCAGCTTTGTTTATAGTACAACTCTCACATCCATACATGACTACTGGAAAGACCATAGCCTTGACTAGATGGATCTTTGTTAACAAAGTAATGTCTCCGCTTTTTAATATGCTGTCTAGATTGGTCATAACTTTCCTTCCAAGGAGTAAGCGTCTTTTAATTTCATGACTGCAATCACCATCTGCAGTGATTTTGGAGCCCAAGAAAATAAAGTCTGACACTGTTTCTACTGTTTTCCCATCTATTTGCCATGAAGTGATGGGACCGGATGCCATGATCTTATTTTTCTGAATGTTGAGCTTTAAGGCAACTTTTTCACTCTCCTCTTTCACTTTCATCAAGAGGCTTTTAAGTTCATCTTCATTTTATGCCATAAGGTTGGTGTTATCTGCATATCTGAGGTTATTGATATTTCTCCCAGCAATCTTGATTCCAGCTTGTGCTTCATCCAGCCCAGCATTTCTCATGATGTACTCTGCATATAAGTTAAATAAGCAGGATGACAATATACAGCCTTGATGGACTTCTTTTCCTATTTGGAACCAGTCTGTTTTTCCATGTCCAGTTCTGTTGTTTCCTGACCTGCATATAGGTTTCTCAAGAGGCAGGTCAGGTGGCCTGGTATTCCCATCTCTTTTAGAATTTTCCACAGTTTATTGTGATCCACACAGACAAAGGCTTTGGCATAGTCAATAGAGCAGAAATAGATGTTTTTTTTTGAACTCTCTTCCTTTTTTGATGATCCAGCAGATGCTGGCAATTTGATCTCTGGTTCCTCTGGCTTTTCTAAAACCAGCTTGAACATCTGAAAGTTCAGTTCATGTATTGCTGAAGCCTGGGTTGGAGAATTTTGAGCATTACTTTACTAGCATGTGAGAGGAGTGCAATTGTGTGGTAGTTTGAGCATCCTTTGGTATTGCCCTTCTTTGGGATTGGAATGAAAACTGGCCTTTTCCAATCCTGTGGCCACTGCTGAGTTTTCTAAATTTGCTGGCATATTGAGTGCAGTGCTTTCACAGTGTCATCTTTTAGGATTTGAAATAGCTCAACTGGAATTCTTTCACCTCCACTTGCTTTGTTCATAGTGATTCTTCCTAAGACCCACTTGACTTCACATTCCAGGATGTCTGGCTCTAGGTGAGTGTGACTGATTACACCATCGTGATTATCTGGTTCATGAAGATCTTTTTTGTACAGCCTTTCTGTGTATTCTTGCCACCTCTTCTTAATATCTTCTGCTTCTGTTAGGTCCATACCATTTCTGTCCTTCATTGAGCCCATCTTTGCATGGAATGTTCCCTTGGTATCTTAAATTTTCTCAAAGAGAGCTCTAGTCTTTCCCATTCTATTGTTTCCCTCTATTTTTTTGCATTGATCACTGAGGAAGGCTTTCTTCTCTCTCGTTGCTATTCTTTGGAACTCTGCATTCAAATGGGAATATCTTTCCTTTTCTCCTTTGTTTTTCACTTCTCTTCTTTTCACAGCTATTTGTAAGACCTCCTCAGACAGCCACTTTGCTTTTTTGCATTTCTTTTTCTTGGGGATGGTCTTGATCCCTGTCTCCTGTACAATGTCATGAACCTCTGTCCATAGTTCATCAGGCACTCTGTGATACAGAATAGATTCAGAATATTATTAATAAGAATATTTTAAAATCCAGGCGATCTCCATCCTATAACTTTTTTGAATTAAATGAAGTTTATTAAACCATGATTGAGATAGTATAATCTGTCTATTTTAATATTCTAACTTATGTGTCTTTACCATATTGCCTTGGAGCAGCTGTTATTAAGTCCAATTTAAGTGTTTCACCTATTTATCTTTTCCCCATTCCACTGCTGCCTACCTGGTGCAAACACTTCTCTGTGCATATATGTTCACATGTGTGTGTTTTAATTGAAAATAAGCTTATTTTCCTTCCAACAAATGTTAAAAAATGTTTAGTAAGCAGCTACAATTCTGCTGGGAGCTTTGTTTACATGGATGAATAAGACATATTTGTTCTCTGAAAAAAACAGTTATATTCTTACGGTGAAATGTTACTTGACAATAAAAAATAATAAAGTATTACAAAAAAGAAAGAAGAAAGGAAACTAGCTTCCTGCTGGCATATGTAGTTTCTTAGCTGGCATTAGAAAAAGGTGCCCCCCTCTGGATAAATTAGAAAAAGTGGTTCTTCCTTCACTTCCTGTCTCAGCTGGATCCCTTTCTGTATGGCCTGTGCAACTCTGTGCATTTGACTATAAATTGTGACATATTTATAAGCCCTTAAAATTTAAGCCTGAGTTAGTAGATGACCTCATAATTGGTCTTCTTGCCTTCAGCCTTTTGCCTTTCCAATTTGTTTCATAACTGCTTCATTATCCTTTATCTTCAAAGAGCTTCTGCCATCTCATCTCCTCATGCAATACCTTCAGTGTCTCTTTATGTCTCATCTGATGCTCAGAACCCTCCAGAGTCTGTCTCCGTGACTTCATTTTGTGACCATAACTTTCATTCCTCCTTGGTGTGGACCCTACACTCTTGTTAGACTGGTTTAATTAGCATTTACTGAGCATGTTTTGTCATATCTACCCTTAAAATACCATTCCTCTCATCTGAAAGCTTCCCCCCATTTCTGATGTCTAGCTAATTTCAAGAACAAAAGATGGGGCATCCTTCAAACTTACGCAGTGCCCTGCATACTGGCACCAAGTTTTCATCAATTTACTAAATTAATTTTCCTTGCAGCTAAGTATATATGTGATTCTGACAGTGTGAAAAATTCTGCTGAAACCAGCACATCCCTAAGTCAGTATCAAGGAAAGAGGACAAATTTAGCAGAACGTTCAAGAAATTTGCTTCCTGAGAACATGGTCAGGATGGTAAACAAGTCTCCTTTGGGAGGGATACCATGCTGAGAGGTGAATGAGGAATAAGGGGATAATTGTAGAAGAACTTTGTAATTTAGAAAAATTGGCTTTAAACAAAAAATGGTGTTGATTTCTTAGGACCTTCCAATATGTTGGTGAAAAATGCCAGTTTTAGAAATGGAATAGTGAAGACAAGAGAGATTCACTACTTCTAATCTGGTGCAGACCTTTGCATCCTTAAAGAACCAGATGATTCATGTCAATATATGGCAAAACCCACTACAATATTGTAAAGTAATTGGAGGCCAATTAATATAAATAAATTAATAAAAAAAAAAAGCCTACCTTGATTTCTTTTGCCCAGGACAATGTATTCTTCCTCCAAGCACCGATATCACAGATTCTCTTGCCTCACCCTGTAGATGATGTCAGCCTTTGGCCCACACAACTCCACCTAACCCAGAAGTCGCCTCTCCTATGCACCTGTGGCTTTCTGCATCTCCCTGCCTGATGGTGTCCTCCTACCTCGGTGCATCTCTGGTCCCTGTGTAGTGTAGGTTAGAGTGTTGGGAAATTAACATCTCAGGAGCTACCCTCAAAACGCAGGAGTTAGAGTTGACAAATACTGCATTTGCTCACCCTGAAGTGGGTTACTCGTATCCCATACAGTCTCCCAGAAGGTCTGCGGTAGCACTGAACCTGTAACCCACAGTGCTCGCCTGCCCAAACTGCACATCCTACTTGATTTCCCACCCCATCTTGCCATTCCCCTTTCTCCCAGCCCTTCCTGGAATCATCTTCCAAATAAGTCCTTTACACCCAGATTATTGTTCCCGATACCTTCATTAGTATTATGTCTCATTTCCTTCCTCCTCTCCTTCTTGCATGTTTTGTGTCCTTGAGGATGATTTCAGTCCAAACCACAACATATACCCCTCACATAGCACCGATGGTGATAGTAGCTAATGACGCTGAATCTGTTGATCAAATCAACACTGGAAGAAAGACAGCCCTGGTGGGCTTTTCTGAGAATTGATTCTAACGGAATTTTGAATATACAGAAATTTTATTTCTGAAGTACAGAATTCCCTCTTATACTACTTTCTAAGAAAGGTTTTAAACATCAAGTGATTCGATAGATTCTTTTTTTCATACCTGACTGCATCCTTTGCAGCCTGTTATCTGTATCATTTGGATGCAAGGGATGTTATTAACTCTCTTGCTGTTTGTATATTTCAGCCTGTCTCGGCCTCAGGCAGAAGCTGACAGTCAGCATTAATGGGGCCAAGGCGTGGCGGGGGCTCCAGGTGGCTGACAGCCTGGAGATCCCTCAGACAGGGAGCCAACTTGCTTTCTCTTCTAGAACAGCGTTATGCACAACACTACCATGATTTCCTGGCAGCATCTAGAAAATCTGATTAGAGGCACATCCAAGGCAGGTATTTTTGCATCTTATTTCAAGCCCATCTCTTTTGTCACGGCAGACTTGACTAGGAGAGGGGCAGGGAGGGACAGTTGCTTAATTGCCATTTTAGAATGCAGGCGGGCACAATAGCAAGGCAAAGACTGCCTTCGAGCTATTCTAAGTTTGTTCTTTTATGACTGTTAGACCTTCAGGGCGATTTAAAAATTTGCATTTATATATGTTGTGTTCTTGTCCCGAATCCTGGTAAAAGGGTGAAATGCACAGGATTCTGTTGTTATTCCTTGGGTGAAGCCATTCCAATCAGTCCTAGTCAGTCTCCCTGAGGCAATCTAATAGTGAGTTTCATTCTTGCATCAGTTTAGTCTTGGGTACACTACAGTGTCATGGCCATCTACCATTTTAGTGTGCTGGCGGTTCAGAGGTCTCAGATAAGACATTGTACCCAAAACACTGCTCATCTGAGTGTGCGTTTCCCTTTTTCTCTCCCCTCCACCCCCTTCCTTCCTCTTTTCTTCCCCTCTGCCTCTTTTTCATTTTTAAGCTTCTTTAAGGGGTCAGTTTCCTTACAAGAGGATTGGCATCTTACTCCTAGGAATAAAACTTAAAATGTTTCTCGTTGTTTTGATTAGATTATTCCAACTAACCAGCACAATGATAGTCACACATAGTTGGCTCTCAACAAACATCTGTTGAATAATTTGATCACCTGAAGAATGGATCTTGGCAACCAAGTATAAGACAAATATCTACAGGTACATAACTATGCCTTCTATGATCACTTATCTTTTGAAGACCATTGCTACCATTGCATTTTGTGGGTTTCCCTGGTGCCTCAGCTGGTAAAGAATCCACCTGCAATGTGGGAGACCTGGGTTCAATCCCTGGGTTGAGAAGATGCTCTGGAGAAGAGAAAGGCTACCCACGCCAGTATTCTGGCCTGGAGAATTCCATGGACTGTATAGTCCATGGGGTCACAACTAGTCAGACACGACTGAGTGACTTTCACTTTCACCATTGCATTTACCAGCTGAAATTGCAATGGTTAGTTCCATCTGAATTTAGAAATCTGTGACATCCCATCTGAGTTTATGATCAGATATGAAGGACCTAGAGCAACAGTTTGTTTTTTTGCCCTAAGAAAAAACTGTGCCTTAAATAGAAGGCAAAAAAGCTGTACTCTAGTTCTGGTTCTGACACTAAATATCTATGATGTTTTTCTACAGGGACCTTATTTGTAAAATGAGGAGATTAGCAGCAATGACCTGTGTTGTCTTCCATCATAGAATCAATGACTTTATGATCTTCTGAAGGATTGAGGAGAGATAGGCTTTAAAAATTCCTCTTGTTTAAAATATCCAGTCTTCTGAAAACAGAAACGAAGTTACTAACATTTGGTAGCCAGCATATTTCTCAGTTGTTCTTCCATTTGACAGGTGGGTCTGTCCAGTCACCTGTATTGAAAGAATGTGGTTGCCCCCCTTACATTGTTTGCTAATTGTATTAAAAGCTTGGGCAGGAGAGAAGAGCGGAAACTTTCTTTCCTGAAACATTTCTTAAGGGAAAAGAGGAAATTAACTTATTCTCATGTTTTGTTGTCAGGAACACATTTACTTAATCCCTTCATCACACAGTATGATTACTCATTAATTTTTTTCAGCTCTGTAGTTCTGCTTCAAATACTCAACTGGAGTTTCCAGATGGTGCCTTCTCTAAGGTATGGTGCTTCTTTCCATAAGCAATCTTTACTCTCCTTCCCTCCCACATACAATATGTTTCCTACATACTTGGCTTTCCAATTTTTTCTTTTATGTTTTAAAAATAATAGCTGATGGTTTTGATTTGTTCTTTAACTGATGCTTGACACGTGTGTGAGTGTTGTTTTGTTCCTATATCCCAAGTGACATCACAGTCTCGGTGGAAATCTGCTTTAGAGGTTGATAGGAAATTCTTCCATCAGTCAGTGCTAGGTCAGTGACAGTGGTAAATCCATCATACTTGCCCTTCATTTTGGTTTAGTTAAGACTCCACAGCATCCTTTGGCCCCTCCCTTTGTGTACAACCTGGGTTTGAAGGAGCAGAGACCACTGTGGCTTCTGCTGTGAGCCAGAAAATGGGCACATTTCATTCCACTGATTTAAACTGCGTTACAGCCACAAAGCCAGCATATGCCATCTTTTTTTTTTTTTTTTTTTTAAGGTTTAAGGGAAGGGATTTGCTGGATATGGTGGGTGATGTTTATTATAGACCATCAAAGAGCATCTGCCACTGAAATGAAGGTAGGAAAATGGAGATATGCCTCACTGACCTCACACTATGAGTCAGTTTCCTAGCAGGGTTTATGCTGGCAGTCTTTGATTTTAAAGTCCATTCAATTTTTCACTGTTGACACCTAGAAGGGTGGAATGGGAGAGGGGAGGGAAGCTCAAGAGGAAGGGGATATATATATATATGTGTGTATATGTATCTCTCATGAGGCTGATATGGTTGGATGGCATCACTGACTCAACAGACATGAGTTTGAGCAAACTCCAGGAGATGGTGAAGAACAGGGAAGCCTAGTGTACTGCAGTCGTCCAAAGAGTTGAACATGACTAGCAACTGAACAACAAATGACTGATTCGTGCTGTTGTATTTACAGCATGATAAAGTAATTATTCTACAATTAAGTAGATAAAAATAAAAATGGATAAAACCCACTGACTGTTCCATAGACCCACGGTCTACTACCCTTACAGTCACAGCTACCCCTACCAACGCTAGAACTTTCAGTTTTCAACCTGACAACCATCATTTTGGTGACAGCATCTTACCATCCTCTCTTCACCCTACAATCCTGATGTCGTTTTACTTCGGTTTTTTAAAAACCCACATTTTTTGATGAAACTGTCTAAAATAATAATACTAATAATATTGATTGTGTTCATCATGCTTTATATATGCTAGCTCATTTAATCCTCACAACTTTATGAGTTGGATAATATTATTAACTGCATTTGATAGATACAGAAATAGAGTCTGTAGAGCTAAGTAACATACCCAGAGCCATACAACTAGTAAGTGGTGGAACTTAGGCATCCAAGTATAAGGTAAATACATAACTGTGCCTTTGGTTTTAACTCAGGCACACAATCAGAATCTTTGTCCACTATACTAAGGAGACCAGTCCTGGGTGTTCACTGGAAGGACTGATGTTGAAGCTGAAACTCCAATACTTTGGCCACCTGATGTGAAGAGCTGACTCATTGGGAAAAGACCCTGATGCTGGGAAAGATTGAGGGCAGGAGGAGAAGGGGACGACAGAGGATGAGATGGTTGGATGGCGTCACCGACTCAATGGACATGAGTTTGAGTAAACTCTGGGAGTTGGTGATGGACAGGGAGGCCTGGCGTGCTGCAGTCCATGGGGTCGCAAAGAGTCAGACACGACTGAGCGACTGAACTGAACTGAACTGATTAAACAAAGATTTGTTCACTGGGAATACTTGGATTTGAAGTTTGAGTGGGTTTGTCACACACAAACACACAAAAGCACTGCTTTGGACCATAGCTGGTAAACTTGCCAAGTGTATTTCCCTTTGAATTTGTCAAGCTAGGGTAAACTATGTATCAGGAACAAATGAGCCCTGAACTATCAGTAGTGGCTAAGCATTACCGAGGTTTGTTTCTTGCTTGCAGAAAGCCCAGTGCAGAGTGCCTGGCAGTCCAGAGCCCTGCCCTCCCCTACAGTAGCCTGGAAATCCCAGCTGTCCGTAGGGCTGCTGATGCAAGGGAACAGAGCAGGCAAAACTCATATACTTTAAAAAAATTTGTATTTACCTGCCTTCTGAACAGATGTGTGTTAATTTGGCTGGGTTCAGTAGGTCTTAGTTGCGACACATGGGTTGCACAGGCTCAGTAGCTCTGGCTGGTGGGCAGGCTCTCTAGTTGTGGTTCTTGCCCACACAATTCCAGCAGTTGTGGCACATGGGTTTAGTTGCTCCATGACATGTGGGATCTTAGTTCTCCAACCAAGGATCAAATCCTAGTCCTCTGAATTGCAAGGTGGATTCTTAATCACTAGACCACCAGGGAAGTCCCCCAAACTCACCTATTTTAAGGTTCTCAAATGGAGAGTGATATGCTTCCCATCTGTCCACATCCATTAGTCAGGAGCAGGATTAGGGTTCCAACCCAGCTATAGAGAGGTTGGCATATATAGAAAGGAAAAACACTTGCAATGTTTGAGAGTACTCTCATCTCTGTTGTATTGCTGGACAAACATAATCCAGTCTAATAAATTGCTCAGTCATAACTGAATGCCAGGAGACCCTGAACAATTCTAGTTTAGGAAACCAAGTTTCTTACTCATTAGTGACAATTCTTTTTTTATCTTAAAAATGTATGTATGGGCTTGATAAACTCTCATGGAACACTGTAGTACCTCAAGACTTGGGCTTGCTGCATGCCTAAACCATGATTTATGCCATAACCATGAGGGGGAGCAAAGAAAGTGTGAAATATTTCTATCTTGCTTCATCATGTCAGTTGGTACTCTTGGGCATTTCTATATATTGGAGATTAGAGGCAACCCCATTTCTCAGAGCTCCACCTGAGAAAAAAAGAATTATAGCTGGATCTCACCATTACCATTTCCATTTGGGTTTAAGAGGGAGACATTCATCTATCCTACAGGGTAGAAGAAACCAGGTTATGTCCACAGAGCTTGTTGACGGGCAAACCTCTCTTTGTCCAACATTCCTGATCCAGTGGTGTTGTCTTCACTGTTTAGCTTTTGGGAATATATCAAGGAAAGCAACTTCACCAACAGACAGCTAGAAAACTAGAACTGGAGATATTTGATTGCTATTTAATGTTACTTCCAGTAGAAAATAAAAAGCACTATGTTGTAAGTCTGTCTAATATTCTGCTTATTATTCACTGCCTTAAACTAGAAACTGGAAAAGAAGAAGGTGTTGACTCTAATCTTGGGGTAAGTAAAAGGCACTGGAAGTTCTCAGGGTGCTTCACAGTCTGTAGACAGTGCCACGGAGGGCTGAGCTGCTGCACTTATGCTCAGGCCATCTCAAGATCAGGCTGCATTGATTCCTGGTGTGACCTTCTAAGAAATCATCATGTTATTCTGTCCCATATCTCAGTCTTGGGTGCTCTACTAAATGAAGAAGGCATGGACCTCCAGGCTTTGCCTCAGGGCTAGAACTACATCTCTTGGCTCAAACTTAGCAACCTTAAATACTGGCATCCCTCCAAGAAAAGATATAGTGTAACCTAGAGTAAATGTGTCTTGCTTATCTCTCAAGCAGATAAGTAACTGGTTGTAGTGCTTGTAGATTTTCTGCTCGAGTTTCCACCTTCTAAATTTCCTTTCCTGGAGATGGACATTTGGAGAATGCGTAGTTATTTCCTCATCATCCTTGCTCCTTGTGATTATCCTCGTTTGATCGTGACTAAGTCACAGAACTATTTTCTGTACTGTGAAAACATCTCATGGTACAAACTATTTTCAGGAAGATAAGTTACCCGTGCTTGGTTTTGTAAACTAGCTTGCTGTCTTCATCTTCAGACTCTTCTCTTTAGCCTTTTCCAGTTTCCCTGTAATAGCTATAATTTCTCTTTCACTACCAATCCCTCTTTTCCAGATGTGTGAGTCCCCAGTCCTCTGTCTTGTTTATTCCTGGCCCACCAGGAAAGCTTATTTTTAGGAGAAATGCTCTAACTATGGCAAACTCTTCTCTATGAAGTGCCTTAAAGACACTCACATGTATTTACAATGCAGAAACATTATGTTGTTAAGTAATAGACTTATTTCATCTGCTTTTATTGTGAGTCAGTCTTTGGTTATGTTTGTACATATGCTAGAACCACTTGAACCCTTTAAACAGTGTAAATGGAATCAGAGCAAAGAGAAACAAACTCTGTCCTTGTCAAGGCGGACATTCCTGTAAATAGGAAGCCAGGCAAATATTACGGAGAGATGAATGACCTAAGCTAGAAAGGAGGGTCCCGGAACTAAAACAAACAAAGGTAAACATCCTTCTTTAATGTCCAGTGAAGCTGAAAGAGAAAAAAAATTCTTTTTCTGCAGCTTCATTGAGGTAAAGGTTACAAGCAAAATAAACTGCACAATGTGAAGATTTGATAATTGAACTCATAGCAACAAACAACATAAAAGTGGCTACGGGGGTCTAGGGAGTGGGGGAGATAGGGAGAGCTTAGCAAAAGGGCACAGACTTTCAGTTACAAGATGAATAAGAGCTAGTGTATAATGTTAGACTACTACTGATAACACCATTGAATAATAGAAGTAATCATGATTTAGTTTCAGAATAAGAGGTGGGAAGACTAGTGATGGAAATAGGAAATATCTAAGGAACTGAACTAAGAAAGATACAAGCATAGTTAAGATTGAGAAATAAAAGGAAAGCTGATTTAAAAAGTTTAGCTGTGTCCAGCTAGTTTAAGTGCCAGAGTGGATGCACAATAGTAGTATTTTTGCAAATAAGTTAAATTTTTTATTCTGTCTATTTTCCATCACTCTGTTTGTCTAATGTGAAGTCCAAGGATCAAATGAAAAAACAAAGGCTCTCATTATAAACCTTAGAGTGGACTTAGGAAGAAGTATTGAGCTTGTCTTTTACACATGATCAGTCTTAACCAAGGGCAGATAGGGCCAAGACCATGTGTGCCATCAGCTAGTGAACTAGTCCCACTATAGCGTGACTGAGGCCAAAGACATTCCTGGGATTCAGCCAGTAACGAAACCAAGTGCTGAAATAGTACTGCCCGTTTGTGAGAAAATTCCAGTTGGAGGAATTTCTTTAGTGACTGCTTTGCCACCATGTATGGGCTATATTACAAATACTGTCAAATGCTTATAGTTATTTAATTAATGTTTTTATTGCCTTTCCGGTAGGCCTTTTCACTGGATATGGTTTTGCATTCCCGTTGGCTATGGGGTAGTTCTAAGCTTCAAAAATTACTCTGGAAGAGAAGAACATTCTCCCTTTCCCCTTGTCATTTCATTTCTCTAAGCCTGGGATCTCTTAGTTTACTAACGAGGGATCCTTTTTCTGCAACGGGAAGGTTAGTTAACGGACCCGGTCATATTTTCCCATAAATGGCAATATGAGCTGTCCTGAGATTTATTTTTAGATACTGCATTAGTCTTAGAATGTGAGTTCTGCACTGTGGGAAAGAATGACATGACCCTGCTAAGATGTGAACTCTGCTTTTTGTCGCCATGGTTACCATTTGATGATTCTAACTTGCATATTTGGAGTCCAAAGGAATAAATCTAAATAACATCCTCTACAGAAGACAGGAATCAAAAATAACAAAACATGTTGTTCTTTATATAAGAGTAAATATGAACCGTGCATGGACTGTAGGACAAAAATACCTGAAGAACAAAAAAGAGCAGAAATATGTGTTGCCAGAAATTGCAAAATTTGGTTGGGTCTTAACAACTTATTGTTTAGGAAATGTAGGTTTCTGAACTGCTTAGTAAAAGTTAGAATATGCTGATAAATTCAGCAGTCCAAATGTTTTATGGAGTGGGCCATGTGAGTATTTTTACCTGCCTCTTGTTGCATTTTAAAAAATCATCTAGAGCATCTAGACCAATATCTTGTTATCTGAATGACTGCACTGGCATCATGCTTCCTTTGCTTTGCTTATTAAAAGCATCAACCTGAAAATGGAATAAAAATAGACTTTATTAAAAGTTATAAATGTAATCTTAAGATATGCTGATTCTAAAACATCTGAAGCATGTCCACCATTCCATGATCATTCATTCAGTCCCTACCTTTTGTGACCACAACTCGATGACATCAATGGCCAGGTTTTTATTCTCTCAAAGCTACTGTTCATGGAAACTAACTGGAAAAAAAAAGAAATATACATATATATATATATATACACACATATATAACTGAATTTGTATACCTATATACCTGAAACCCACACAATAACATATACCTGAAACTAACACAATACTATAAGTCAACTATACTTCAATTAAAAAAACAGAAATAAGTGCAAAAAAAGCATCCAACAGTGTATAGTACATAGTGAATGTTCAGTAAATAATATCTGTAATTATGAAAATCCCTACTTTTCAGTGATTAAATTTCAAGAAAAGAAAATAATCATTAATACAACTCCTCCCTTTCCCCAGTAAATAGCTACTTACAAGGAAGCAGTCAAATTTATACCCATAGGATTTTAATGCTGAAGAGAGAATCACCTAACATTCTTATTTTACAAAGTAAACCTCACTCCTTTTGTGACAATCATAACAAAGCTGCATATTTGAATACATTTTACAGATTAGATTCTTCTTTGAACCTAGTACTCACTAGGCAAAAAGATATGTTTGGAGTATGAACTCTGCTTTCTTGAGAGATGAACTTTTGGATTACTCTGTTACAGGAATTATGGAAGTTCTAGTCAGCAAACATTTTGAGTAAACTGGCTCTATTCTGCATCACTTGTTTTCTGTGGCATTACCAGGAATTCATGCATGACAGGCTGTGCTCATGATGGAGTTTAAATGAGTAAGGACCTCAGTTTCTCTTGAAGGGAGGAGTTCAGTCCTAGAACACATGTGGAAGGCTGATCCAGGATTTCATTTCACTGGGTTTAATGACTTTCATTCAGGAAGCGATGGTGCTGGACAGTTCCCTTCCAAACAAGCTATGAGTGACCAGGACCAGGCCCAAGATTTGGGGGATCAGAATAATAAAAAAGGTGATATTATTATGGTCTTGGGCAGTAACTTTCTCCTTTGAGTCATCATCCATTTCCACACGAAGTGATGCTTTTACATTTTTATCTGAAACTGATCTATTTTTGTAATCTTGTTGAATAATAAAACATTTGAATGTTGAAGCTAGGACTTTGGAAATAGTGCCAGCTGTTTCTGGAGTGGCCAGGAAATGAGATTTCTTAATTCAAGCTCAAGTTGTCCTAATGTCCAGAAAATGAGATTTTTAATTCAAGTTCAGGCTGTACACTCAGCCCACATATACCACTAGTCTTCTCCAGGGCAGTGACAGTGTTTCCGCCATTCCTTTGTGTTTGGCATTGTTGTTCCAGGACCACAGTGTGTGTGTGTGTGTGTGTGTGTGTGTGTGTGTGTGTATGTGTGTGTGTGTGTGTGTGTGTGCGTGTGTGTGTGTACACGTGCATACAGAAATTTGAATTTTAACAAGCATATCAAGTGTTTCCAATGCAGGTGGTAACTGAGAAACAGTGACATTTAACGAACAAGCTTCTATTTTGCATTTGTCTGTTCTATCAAGGAGACTCTTCTAGTTACTATTGCAGTGCAATATGTGTGCCAAGTCACTTCAGTCGTGTCTGACTCTTTGAGACCGTATGGACCGTAGCCCGCCAGGCTCCTCTGTCCATGGGATTCTCCAGGCAAGAATACTGGAGTGGGTTGCCATGCCCTCCTTCAGGGGTCCTCTTGACCCAGGGATTGAACACTTGTCTCTTGCCTCTCTTGCATTCACAGGCAGGTTCTTTACCACTAGTGCCACCTAGGAAGCAAACCACTCTAAAATATAGTTGCATGAAATAGCCATTTTATTATGCTCCTGGATTCTGCAGTTCAGAAATTCAAACAAGGCCCAACAGGGACAACTTTTCTCTGTTCTGTGATGTCTGAGGCCTCACTAGTGAGATTTGAAGGCTGAAGGTGATTCTACTACTTTGGGATAGAATCCCTTGAGCCTTCTTCATTCACATTTCAGGTAGCTGGTGAAGGCTGTTGGGCTAAGACCTCAGCTGGGCAGTTGGCTATAATACCTTCACATGGCCACTCCATGTTTCCCTTCATGGGATAGTTTGGACTTCCTCACAACATGGCAGGTGAATTCCAAGAGTGAATATCTCAAGAGAGAATAAGGAGGGCATGTGTGTTATTTTTACAACCTAGCTTGGAAATCACATAATGTCACTTCTACCATACTCCACCAGGTTGAAGAAGTTATAAAGATCTGTCCAGATTCATAGTTTGTCAAGGGGACATTATAAGAGACCACGTGGGGTGGGAATATTGTGGCTATCTTTGAAAGGTAAAATCAGCCACTGAGAACATTCATAACACTTTCACTACTTCATTTTCAAATCACTGGTCTTCCCTGGTGGCTCAGACAGTGAAGAATCTGCCTGCAACACGGGAGACCCAGGTTCGATCCCTGGGTTGGGAAAATCCTCTGGAGAAGGGATTGGCTACCCATTCCAGTATTCTTGCCTGGAGAATTCCATGGACAGAGGAGCCTGGTGGTCTATAGTCTGTGGGGTTGCAAAGAGCCAGACAAGACCGAGAGACTAACATTTTTCACTGAAAAGTTAGTAAAGGCAAATAGAAGCCCAGTACAGCAATGAGATCATCCTAAAGGAGATCAGTCCTGGGTGTTCATTGGAAGGATTCATGCTGAAGCTGAAACTCCAATACTTCGGCCACCTCATACGAAGAGTTGACACATTGGAAAAGACCCTGATGCTGAGACGGATTGGGGGCAAGAGGAGAAGGGGACGACAGAGGATGAGATCGCTGGATGGCATCACCGACCTGATGGACATGAGTTCTGAGTAAACTCTGGGAGCTGGTGATGGACAGGGAGGTCTGTCGTGCTGCGATTCATGGGGATGCAAAGAATCAGACACGACGGAGCAACTGAACTGAACTGAACTGAATAGTTGAAAAACTTATAACGGAACACTTTTCTTGCTGTGAATGAGTTAAAAATCTCTTTACCCAGACAAATTACATCCCATGGTCCTGAGAAAACTCACAAATTATATCACTGAGACATTTCACCAATCTTGAAGAAATATGAAGGATAAGAAACATTGGCACACCAGGAAATTGATATATATCATTCTGTCCACAGGAGGAAAGATGGACGTAATATATGGTAGGCCAAAGAAGATTCTATAATTTAGTAAATTAAGAGCTAGATTTAAAAAATCCAGGCCAGGGATGGCATATAAATATGTTACAAAGGTGCTACCGTTTTCTTCCCTGGTATATCCATGGAAGATATTGCTAAATAATCTGATCACAGCCTTCCTGACTGCTATGTTTGGATTGAGCTTAGAAACATTGCCAAAATTATGCTCTAGGTAACCACTGCCAATTAATTGTTATTGATACATGAATTAAAATCTGATTTTTATTTAGAAACAAAAAGTGGAGTTCCTAGTCCTGATATCATTTCAATAAAAGTAAATCATGTTATACTAATTTCATTGATTTTTTCTTTGTTAAAGCTATCAGAGTAAATTATAGTGATAGACATGGTGTTCTTTGGCTCGTAGCAAGGATTTTGACACATTCTTGCTCATCATGTTCTTATAGAAAAAATGGAAAAACACTAGTTGAATGTAACTACAATGAGAGAAACCAGTTTTTGGTAGGACAAACCCTCACTAAAGGTGATGACTTAAACTTGGAACATTCTGCTGTATTCAACATTTTGTAAGATCAAAGACTTGAACAAAATTTAAGGGTATACTAACCACATTTAGAGAGGATATGAGGTTGAAGGAGAGCAAGTAGTTTGGATGACAGAATAAGAATTCAAAAATATCTTGATATAGTACACCCAAGAAGATGAAATTCAACAGGACATTTAGTCTTGCAACTGTTTTTCCCCACAAAAGTACAGATCATATAGACTTGACTTTGCAACAGCATGTGTAAGGAATACTTCAACTCAACCATGTGAAATGTTCTCCAAAACTACCTTCTGTAATTTTAGAGTTTGTTGAAGTTCTTTCTAGAATGAAGAGGGTAACAGTTCTGCTCTTTAATTCCCTGCTCAGATCACAACTGGAAGAGCTCATTCAGTAGTGAACACCAATTTAAAGTGTTATAGAAAAATCAGTATTACCCAGTATTTGTGTCCCACAGAGAAGAGAAAGCTCAAGATTCAGTTCTGTTCAGTCACTCAGTTGTGTCCGACTCTTTGCGACCCCATGAACCGCAGCACGCCAGGCCTCCCTGTCCATCACCAACTCCCAGAGTTTACCCAAATTCATGCCCACTGAGTCGGTGATGCCCTCCAACCATCTCATCATCAGTCCTCCCCTTCTCCTCCCACCTTCAATCTTTCCCAGCATCAGGGTCTTTTCAAATGACCCAGCTCTTGCATCAGGTGGCTAAAGTATTGGAGTTTCAGCTTCAACATCAGTCCTTCCAAGGAACACCCAGGACTGATCTCTTTTAGGATGGACTGGTTGGATCTCCTTGCAGTTCAAGGGACTCTCAAGAGTCTTCTCCAACACAACATTTCAAAAGCATCAATCCTTCAGCACTCAGCTTTATTTATAGTCCAATTCTCACATCCATATATGACTACTGGAAAAACCATAGCCTTGACTAGACGGACCTTTGTTGACAAAGTAATGTCTCTGCTTTTAATATGCTGTGTAGGTTGGTCATAGCTTTCCTTCCAAGGAGTAAGCATCTTTCAATTTCATGGCTGCAATCACCATCTGCAGTGATTTTGGAGCCCAGAAAAATAAAGCCAGCCACTGTTTCCACTGTTTCCCCATCTATTTGCCATGAAGTGATGGGACCAGATGCTATGATCTTAGTTTTCTGAATGTTGAGCTTTAAGCCAACTTTTTCACTCTCCTATTTCACTTTCATCAAGAGGCTCTTTAGTTCTTCTTCACTTTCTGTCATAAGGGTAGTACAATTGCTCTCATCTCACACGCTAGTAAAGTAATGCTCAAGATTCTCCAAGCCAGGCTTCAGCAATATGTGAACTGTGAACTTCCAGATGTTCAAGCTTGTTTTAGAAAAGGCAGAGGAACCAGAGATCAAATTGGTAATATCGACTGGATCACCGAAAAAGCAGGAGAGTTCCAGAAACACATCTATTTCTGCTTTATTGACTATGCCAAAGCCTTTGACTGTGTGATCACATTAAATTGTGAAAAATTCTGAAAGACATGGGAATACCAGACCACCTGACCTGCTTCTTGAGAAACCTGTTTGCATGTCAGGAAGCAACAGTTAGAACTGGACATGGAGCAACAGACTGTTTCCAAATTGGGACAGGAGTATGTCAAGGCTGTATATTGTCATGCTGGGCTGGATGAAGCATAAGCTGGAATCAAAATCAAGCTCAAGATATTTCATCTAAATTTAAGTCATGATGGTAAAGCGTCTGCCTGTAATGCAGGAGACCTGGGTTCTATCCCTGGGTCAGGAAGATCCTCTGGAGAAGGAAATGGCAACTCACTCCACTGATCTTGCCTGGAAAATTCCATGGACAGAGGAACCTGGTAGGTTATAGCCCATGGGGTGGCAAAAAGTCAGATACGACTGAGTGACTTCACTTTCACTATAGGCAAATCGTTGGGTTAAAACTTTACTTTTAAAATTTAAATTAACCCTTACACTAATCCTGTGAGGTAGGTATTATTTTGGCCATTGTACAGATGAAGAAATGGAATCACAGTATTTAAATAAGGTACATAGCTATAAGGGCTTCCCAGGTGGCGCTAGGGGTAAAAAAAACTCATCTGCTGATGCAGGAAATGTAAGAGACTTAGGTTAGATACCTGGGTGGGAAAGATCCCCTGGAGGAGGGTATGGCAACCCACTCCAGTATTTTTGCCTGGAGAATCCCATGGACAGAGGAGCCTGGCGGGCCATACTCTAGTTGCAAAGAATTGGGCAAGACCGAAGTGACATGGCATGCACATAGCTATAAAGTGGACGAGCCAGGATTTTGACAAAGCCTGTGTCCCCTAGAAACTTCAGAATGTCTGAGACCGTGGTTCACAAAATTCTATCACACCTATGATTTGTATGAGGATCTTATTTAAAAAATGCAAATTTTCAGGCCCAAATATTATGAGTTAGAAGGTCTTGGATAAGCTTCTTGGAAATACTTTGGAATAGACTCTGAGATATGAACATGTATGTCTGATTTAGTTTTAATCTAGACCCTTGTTGTGGTTAATTGTCTTAATCAGAAATATATACTCCAGTGTGATTAGTTGGCACTTAATCCAGAGTTCGCAAACCAGAGAAATTAAATTATATTCATTTCCAATGAATGCTAGGAATTCTATTATTTGACAAATGAATATCAGAACTTGATGGGATTCTTGATGGAATTTTTAGTTTTCATTATATGTGGATTTTCTGGCAGTATTGTAGAGATGCTCACTGCCCTGAATACATGGGAAATAAAAATATAGCTGGTCCAGCGGTCTGCATCCTCAGAAATGGCACCCAGAGCTTGACTCCTTGATGGCCTTGAGAGAGTCAATTCGTAGGCAGGTTGAAAAGAAGTCCAGGGTCCTTGAGGAAGAGAAAGGGGCCTGGGGCTTTCAAAGAGGAGATAGGGGTCTGGAATTTTTAAGGAGGAAAAAAGGACAGATGTCCTTTTTTTTTTTCCCCTCAACATTACTTAGTCTTAGTCACATAAGACTTTCTTTAAGCAGAACTGATGATTACACAATGAAACAACTCAGTTTAAACTCTGTACTAAGGATTATGTAACAAAAATATATCCTGTTGAGGACAGTCTCTCCTTCTTGAAAGCCTGACTAATCCTGTTATCTTAAAATGTAAATTGTGGGGGTGGGTCTGGTAAGATATTTACAACCTTGAGGCATTCTTTTAATTTAATAACCAATTTAAAAAGTATACAGCTCCCTTGCTAAGACCAGCAAGGGGGGCACTCTCTGTCCCCATTCTGATGTCAGAAGTTTTCTCTGGTCCTTTTTCTCTTTAATAAAACTCTGCTACACAAAAGCTCTTGAGTGATCAAGCCTGGTCCTTGGTCCTGATGCTAAATCTTCTTCAGATATCATGAATCCGACATTGTTCACCATAAGCTATCATCTTGGGGGTTTGTCTGGGGTCTTCAGGACAGGGTAAGAACACTCAGAGCTCTAGTCTTTCTGCTTTCTCAGTACACACGTTTTCTTCTTTACTAACTGTACAGTGTGCTTCTGTGAATGAATGACATGCCCTGTGCAAAGCAAGTGACGAGCCTGCTCTGCAGTTTTGTGGTGCCTTGTAATGACGGAAGGCAGCCCCCCAAATGGGAGCCTTGTTGGGCGTTTATACTGACCTGCCAATGCCAGAGACACCCAACGTCCCTGTGAGGGGAATGGCCAGAAATGGGCAAAGTGTGTGGACCAAACTGTCTTTTCTTGGTCATCTTTTCCTGGTCTCTTTGAGCATTTCCCAATTGCATAGGGAATTAGAGCTTCTAATCTAATCTCTCAGATCATAGACTTTCGAGGGACTTGTGATCCATGTCGTTACTGTGTACTTTTACTTAGACCCCAAGCTTGGTAGTCATGGGGAACCCACACTTACTAGGAGCACGTTTGGAGCGAGGTGGAACTCTGGCTTCAGTACTGTCTCTCTTTTGGCTGCTTCTATACGGGGCCAGAGTCCTAAAAGTGGGGTCAGAGTCCTAAAAGTGCGTCCTTGCCACAGCTGTGCCTCTGAACTACATGGACGGAAGTGCTGCTAGGGAGCACGAGGGTTCTAAGAACACAGGTCGAGAATCCCAGATTGGAAGCACAGTAGGCTCCTTCCTTTGATAGTGCTAACTGTTAGGGAATCAGAGGAGGCTCCTTGGTGGTTTTTGTCTCAACTCCTTAAATATTCCTTTTGTGGAATCTGTGGGAATGAACTGGAAGGACTGGCCTTAGTAGCTTAGGGACAAAAACCACTCTTGCCTTGCTGGCCAACCCTCCAGCACCTCTATTGCTGTACTGGTGTGGCGGCACTCAGAAGGGACATCTTGGTTGTTGTGCATCCCTTTATGACTCACTGCTTCTACTGCGGTCAGGACTGTACTCAGGAATGTGCATGGACCTGTAAGATGGATGCTTCCCCTAGCAGTCCTAGCTTGGGAGCCCTTCTGGAAGGCTACTCTGTTGCACCCTGGGCAGCATCAGAGGAGGAGCAAAAACCAAAGTCTTAAAGGTGAGTAACTGGAAATCAATTTGGGATGCCATCTGGTCTACCCCTGGTGCATCTCCATCTGCCGTGGTGCTAGGGAGGGACGAATAAGGTGCCTGCATCAGTAAGGGAAACACTAAGTCCGACCAGAGAAGGAAGTTTCGGGGAAAAGTCTGTCTACACCCCCAGTTAGAGCAGGGAGGGACCTCTCCAGGGGAAAGAAGCCACAGCTGTAGATGCCACTTTTTTTCTCTTACAGATGGGAGCTAGCAGTTCCAGAATCACCCCTTTACAATATATTTTAAAGAAAACTGGGACAAGTTTTATCCCCAAAATTTAAAAAAGACATGCCTGAACTTCTTCTGTGATACTGAATGGCCACAGTATTCTTTGGAAGATGGGGAATGCTGACCAGTTGAAGGGCCTCAATTATAATACTCTTTCATAATTAGACCAGTTCTGTAGAAAACAAGAGAAATCAGTAGAAGTGCCATATGTGTTGCACTTTATCTCTCTGTGAGACATGCCAGACTTGTGTCCTAAGGGTACAGATTTGGTTGAGAAACCTTCAGTGCCTTCCTGACCTCTTTCTTTGCCTCTGTATCTGGGGCTCTCAACCGAATAGGCTGAGAATCAGGACACCCTTCCAGGAGGGGTTTGCCTCAGTCTAGGTAGAATTTCAAACAGTCCCAATTATGGTCGAGTGGATCCAAAAAGTACATAGAAGCCTTTACAAGACTAACTTTACTTTATGAGCTTACTTGGAGAGATATAATGTATATCTTGGGATAGACGCTGATCCCTGACTCAGAAACTCAAGTTTTAGGAAAGCTCCTACTTTTGGAGATGAATAGCTTGAACATGTGACAGGGGGAAAGAGGGAACGTGAAATAGCCCTCCTCCCTACTGGGAGCCAAGCAGTTCCCGTAACAGGCAGACTGGGACTATAACATGGCTAAAAGAAGGTGGGATCAGAGCCACTTTGCAAGATGTATTCTTAAAGGACTCAAGTGAGTGCGCACTTAGACTTTAAACTACGCTTAGCTGACTGACAAAGAACAAGGAAAGAAGGAAATTCCTGGTAAATTCCTAGATAGACGACGGGAGGCTCTCCTCAAGTTTACTGACATTGATTCCAAAAGTTCAGAGAGAGAAATGACCTTAAAAGATAGATTTCTCACTCAGTCAGTTCCAGATATCTGCCATGAGTTACAATAACAGGCATTTGGACCAAACCAGTCTTTAAAAAACTGCCACAGCTGGCTCAGATGGTATATTATGGTAGAGAATATGAGAAGGAGAAAAAGAGTCAAGTAAAAGACTGAAGCCCTAGCATGGCAGTTAGATCCACTCTGAAACAGTCTGAGGAAAAAATGCCCAGAAGGACTCAGGTGAAAAAGGAAGGACTTGTTATTACTGTGGAAAGGAGGGGTGTCTCAAGCTGGATTGCCCTCAGGCATCTAAGCTACCCCCGGCTCCATGTCCAGGCTGCAGAGGACCACATTGGAGAAGAGATGGCCCTCTGAGGCGTAGACCCCAGGGGTTGAACTCTCAAGGCAGTTGGGACTGAAGTGTCTGGGGAGTCCCCACACAAGCTCCCATCCTAATTACACCCGAGGAACCCCAAGTATTAATAACTGTGGAAGCCAATTAATCAATTCTCTTTTAGACACTGGGGCAAATTTCTCTGTGCTCACTGAAGCCCCTGGTCCACTTTCCTCCCAATCCACTACTGTAACGAACTGTCAGGATGAACCAAACACTAGTATTTCAGTCATCCTTTAAACTGAAACTGGGACTCTGTGCTGTTTTCTCCTGAGTTTCTGATCGTGCTGGAGTCTCCTTAACCCCTTCTGGAGAGGGATAAACTGAGCAAGGTCCAGGCCTCTGTTTCCGTGAATATGGAGCCTGCTCTTTCTCTCCCATTAACTGAACAAAATTCTAAATCCTAAAGTGTGGGCTGATGGAAAAACTGTGGGTTGAGCACAAAATGCTGTTCCTGTCATTATCAAGCTCAAAGATCTTCACTTATTTCCACATCAAAAGCAGTATCCACTAAAGCCTGAGGTTAAGAAAGAGTTAAAACCCATCATTGAAAATTAAAGGAACAGGGACTATTAATTCCCTGTAATAGTCCATGCAACACTCCTATTTTGGGTGTGAAAAAGTCAAATGATAAGTGGAGATTTGTTCTAGATATATGAATAATAAGTGCCTAATTCTTATACGGTATTGTCTGAAAATCCTGAACAAGCCAAATATTTTTCAGTCATTGATTTGAAGGATGCTTTCTAGCATTAAACCTATACTAAATCATCCTCTACCTATGACTTTAAGACAATTGAGAGGATTCTTGGGCATTACAGGCTATTGCCACATTTGGACTCTGGGTTATGGGGAACTTGCCCGGCCTTTATGTAAACTTATAACTGAGACTCAGCAGACCCAAACCAACAAGCTGATTTGGTCCCCAGAGACTCAAAAGGCTTTAAAACTCATCAAACTGCTCTCCTGCAGGCTCCAACTTTGAGCTTGCCCACAGGATCAGAGTTAAATTTGTTTATTACTGGAAAAAAAAAAAAAAGGCTATGGCCACATTGCTTAGGAGTAACTGCTACTGTTTTGCTAATGCCTAAATCTCATAAGTTTACTAATGGGCAAAATCTTACTGTGCTGACTTCTCATGGTGTAAGTGGGATCTTAAACTCTAAAGTTCAAAACAACAATGCTCCACCTTTAAAGCTGCTGTAACTCAAGGGGTGTTGAAACCTCTAGGAATAGACTATCACTTACACTGTTCCTGGAGACCCCAATCTTCAGGAAAGGTAGAAAAGGTTAATGACATTATTAAGAGACATCTGCATAAATTAACTCAAGAGATTCAGGACAATTGGCTTGAAGTTCTACCCATAGCTTCAATGAGGGCTTGGACTGCCCCTGAAAAGGAAGGACAGTCCCCCTTTGAATGTATCTATGGAAGACCCTTCTTATACACAGATATTGTTATAGACCCTGAAGCATTAGAATTAACTATGTGACTCAGCTTTCAGCCTTTCAACAGACATTATGGAAACTCTGGGAGGTGACTCCTGACCTAGACTCCGAGTTAAACAAGCTGCTCTTTGAGCCAGGCACCGAAGTCCTGACAAAGACATTGAGATCTGGAGGGCAATCTCTCAGCCTGTTTCAAGAACAAATTTGGAGACTTCTTGGTTTCCTGACTCTGACTAGGTAGTTGGCTGAATCCTGCTTTCTTTGCCTCCAGTGAACTGTCCACAGAGAGTTCTGTTGAGTTCTCAGGAGAACTGAGACCTGGAACCCCACTGGCTTTTGCCAAACTGGTGGTGTGATTGTTGCTTGTTTGCTGGAGAATGCTGTTGCGTGTGTGTCAGGATTCAGTTTGAGACCTGCTTTCAGGAGGAAACCATAACTTTCACCCATAGCTAACTGCTGGTGTTTACCAAAGACCCTGTGAAAATTGTGCATAACCACAATTGTCTTAATCAGAAATTTGTCAGAATCTGGATTATTAGAAGCAAGTTAGATGATTCTGATTTGAGAAGTGCTGAATTATATTTCTTGCCCTGTATAAACGGAGGACCAATGGCCATTTGGTAGCAGGATGTGGGAGTGTTTTAAACATTGGATAAGGGTCAGAGTTCTTTCTTTTTTTTAAAGTGTCCTTTATAATCTTAAGATTTAACCAACTAAAAAAGAGATTTAATAAAAAGTATTTGCTTCGGTTGGTAAAAAGAAAAAAGCTTTGTGATCCTCAATGTCTTCTTAAAGCCCCATAACCAGATAAAGTTTTCTAAGTGCTTCAGACAGAACCATTGCAAACAGCCCCCCTCTATGATCCAGAGATCTTTGCAGAGTCCCTGTAATTTCACAAGTAGATGCAATTAAGCGAGTCATATGCTTTTTTCTTTTGAAAAATGGCTTTCCTATCTTTAAGTGATGTCAGAAAGCTAGATATATCTGGTGGAAAATGTTGTGTTTCATTAAAATGCTGTGCTTATGATACTATTATTATTGTTTGTGCTTGAAATTATGTTAAGTATGACATTTCAAGACTAATCTAGAAAAAAAAAAACATGGCCTATCATTATTTTTGCAAATTTCTCATGATGAAAAAGCATTGGAATGCTTTTTGGAATAAGTCTTAATAGGAACAGATAACATCAATTCTTGAAATATGTAAGCCTATTCCTGCATACTCAGACAATAAATGCAATGAAAATAATATGCCTTACAAGTAACAGGAACTGTATTAAGGTTTGTGGGCAAATTTTTTCATATAGAGAAAGTGAAGAAAATATTAAAGGTGGCAAAAGTTGAGCCAGCAAATAGCACTGATATTACAAAACTAGTGTGTGAAGCTTCTGAATATTAAAGAATACAGAGGCTTCTGAATCTTGAGAGATTAATAACTAGGAGGAGAGAAGTAGAAGACAAAACCATTAGGAAAGACACCCTTTCAACCTTTGATGGAAAAATGCCAGTAGCTGAAATCCAAGGAGGCCATTTTCTGCCTGAGAATTTGTATAGAAGAGAGAAAGGGAATAATTAAGACAGTAGTATTGGGGGTGGTTTCAAAATTTAAAGTGATGCCCTTTATTTTCACAAGCTCAAATAGGTTCCATCAAATTCATCAAGCCCATTTGCATCTCAGCATTGTTCAGTATCAAATGAGGTCATGTGTATCAGAGATTGTGCAAAATTTTATTATGGCTACTCAGCCATCAAATGAGGATAAATTATATTGCACATAGTTTTAGTACGTGTAATGATAGAATGTTTGAGTTATTTGAATATCAAAATCCACCATGGAATCTAGTTGTATGATAATTGATGAATCTGAACACTCCCTGGACTTATCAAATCTTACCTACAGATGTTGGTAACTGCATACTCTTTTGTTAGTTTCTTCCTTCTGGTTTTCTTTAACAAGATTTACTGCTCCTTGAAGAAATGTACATTGAAAAAGACATTCTTTTTGTTTTTTCTTCCCAGGGTAAAATAAAGATTGCTGATTTGATGTAATAGATTACCCAGCTTGTTGATGTTTTGACACTGATTATATGTTTGATGCCAAATAAACTACTCAGTTTAGTTTATTGCTTTTAATCCAAAGCAGGCTGGTTATTTGGTGATATGAAAAGCAAACAAAAGTTTTACTAAAATTTTCATTTCTTAATCAGTTGCTTGGGTTTTTCCCCTTCTAAAACTGTAAGTTGTATTAAAGAACTTCCTGTTTTGTATGTTGTGGTTTCCCCAGAAAGAAGAACATTATGAACAAGAATAGCTTAGCAATGGAAAGAGACCGGAAAATGAGAGGGTGATGGAGGTGTGCTATATCAAGATGGCGGAAATGCTGGCTAAATTTTTTATTTATAGCTAACAAGATATACTGTTCAATCACGCTATCCTGTAGAATATTTCTTTAACCCATCATGACCTTAATGCTGAGATACTATTATGTTTAAAATTTTCATCTTCCAAATTCTTTCTCTGTTCATCTCATAGTATGTTATGTTTAATAGATGCTAGGTTTGTGGTTTTTGTTTTTTTTTGTTTTTTGTAAATTACAGGTTTTTTTTGTATTTACAGAGACTATTTATGTAAACCCCCTGACTCTGCTATGGTAGCCTGATTCTTCAGATGGCCCCTGCTGTTTCAAAGGCTGTTATACACCAGGAGCCAGTCTGAAATCACTTGGCTGTTGAAATCACAGAGACCTCAGAGATGGTCTTGTCCAACCCCATTTCACAGATGGTGAAACGAAATGAAAGAGATTGGATGACTTGGCTTGTGCTTGTTGTTGGCAAACCTTGAGCTAGAGCCTGGTTCTGTCAGTTTCAATTCAATGATTTCTCTTTTTCCCTCTCTTAAATTAAGCTTTTATTTTGATATTGTTGTATATTTGCATGCAGTTGTAAGAAACAGTAGCTATCCCTTATATCCTTCACCCAGTTCCTCCCAGTGGTAACATCTTGCAAAGCTATAGTATTGATACAATAGTACAATAATTATACTTTAATAGTACTACAATAGTACTATAGTACAAGGTTGCAACCAGGATATTGACCTTGATGAAGTCAAGATACACAATTGTTCTGTCCCCACAAGGATCCCCCATGTTGCTATTTTATAGCTACACCTACTTTTCTTGCCACCACCTCCCCCAACTCACTCTCTAACTGATGGCCTCCATTCTTCTCCATTTCTGTAATTTTGTCATTTTAATAATTTTATATAATTGGAACCACAGGGTAGATAACGTTTTGAGACTCACTTTTTTCCGATCAGCATAATGCTTTGGTGTGTGTATCAGTTTGTTTTATTGCTGAGAAGTAGGGATGCACCACACCAAGTCTTTTTCTCCTGGATGATTTCTCTTCCAATCTTGGGAAATCTCAGCCATTTGCACTTTGAAGGTTAAGAAACATGTTTTACAGAAACATTTCAGTTTTGATAATCATCCTTTTGTGTGTTTGGAGAGACTTAGGAAAAGTAATTGTGAAGACAGCAGAGATCCGTAAGTTAGTATAAAGGATGTTTTGGTGGCACCCCAGCTTCCTTATTTTGTGGTGAGTTGTGGGGGGTACTTTAGGGAGGGCCTCTAAACTTCAGAAAGCGCTTCCTGCAAGTATGATGAGAAGAGACCGTGTCCATGTGAGATGGGTCCTCAGGGGACAACATCTCAGCTATTAAACAGGGCAAAACAATTGCAGATCTCATTCGCATGTCACAGAGGGGATTTTCGGGTGCCAGTCATCATTACTGCAAGTGGAGTGTGGCCAGAAGACATGATTTAGCACCTGTCCACTTTCCAATGTGCTGTGCATTTTAATGACCTGAAATTTGAGATTTGGCTCCTGTCTTAAACTCTAAAGATAGGTTCATTAGAAAGGCAGGATGCTCATAGGTGAAGAATGTGTTCTAATTCTCTTTAGATTTTTTTGATGTGGACCATTTTTAAAGTCTTTAATGAATCCATTACAACACAACTTCTGCTTTTTATATTTTGGTTTTCTGGCCACAAGTCATATGGGATCTTAGCTCCTTAACCCAGGGTCAAACCTGCAAAACCCTTGCATTGGAAAGCAAAGTCTCAACCACTGAACCACCAGGTAAGTCCCGTGTTTTAATTCTTGAATTAAATTTTAGTTCAACTCATAGTGAGCTGCGTGGCATTTGTCTCATGTACATTTGGAGTTACACTCGGTGGCCAGAAAACCTTCTAGAATTTCAGAACTGTCAATTAGGAGATTGGAAATCACAAAGCCATACCCCAACCCTTCTCCCCTCAGTGTTTTTATGTGTTCTAACCATCTGTAGGTGACTTGAAGGGATAGTCATGGAGGAGGAAGAGTGGTTTAGAGCAAACTGGGATTAAAGAATGGGGTTGGGGGAGCACATTTTTTTAGACTATTAGATTGAAAAAACAAAGACTTTGGGAACATAAAACAAGTAAGGGGGGCTATGAATACAGCTTACAAAAATCTGGTAGACACCTATGAATCATTCATATTGATGTATGCCACAAACCAATACAACATTGTAAAGCAGTTATCTTCCAATTAAAAATAAATAAATTAAAAAAGATTTGATAGACACTTTGTAAGAAAATGTTTCCTAGTGTAAAGTGAGGTATGCATGTGATGTCAACTCTAGAAAGTCTGGGAGCAAAAGGGTGGGATGGACGGAGCATGGGAGAGGGCCATGTGTAGGGCATGAGGGACTCCCATGGCCAAGCAGGATAGATCTGAGGCACTAGAAGGGACAGAAAGAACCAAAAGGAAAATACTGATTCATCTGGACTTTTATTTTCACATGAGCAGTTTTAATTTGAAGTTGCCTGTCTGAGACTCAGTAATTTAATGTCTTTTTAATGCCGGTAGATTTTCCTGCCAGTGCTGCGGAATCCGTAGTGAAGCTGAAGGGGTAATTAGGCTGGTATTAAAAAATGAACAGTTTGGAGAATCATCTCTGTAACTTCTGAGGTTAGAAACAATTTATCATCCTTCAGAAACCCATGTTGCTGGTATCCCCACTTGCTCTGATTTCAGCTGGCTGTCCCTGTGGTGTGGGCTGGCTTTGAATTTTACTCGTAAACACATAGACTTGATTTTTATGTAACTTGTTCTTCTCTCTAGGATCGCTCACTCCCAGAAGGCTGTGCTCATCAAAGTTAATGTCAGTCTTCCTGGAGTACAAAGTCACAACCTAAGAAGTCATCAAAACATCTGGGCTGGTGGGATGCATGAGTCAAGTGCTCAGGCCTGATGGGCTGGGAATCGGGTGGAGAGGGAGGTGGGAGGGGGGATCGGGATGGGGAATATGTGTAACTCTATGGCTGATTCATATCAATGCATGACAAAACCCACTGAAAAATAAAAAATAAATAAATAAATTTAGGTTATTTAAAAAAAAGAAAACAAAACATCTGGGCTGCTGGTTGGTTGAGGTAGCTGGGTATGATGTTTCATGTGACATTATTACAAATTCCCTGGCACTTTCCACATTGAATGCTAAGTAGGAAGAGTTCGTTCAAGTCCTCTCTGGGAATCTGGCTCAAATCACTCTATTCTCAACCTCCCACAAGTCCAGTGGGCCACTTCTGGGCCCGCTAGCTGGCTGCTGTGGAATTGCTGCTTATTTACACAATGGGGCTTCCCTGATGGCTCAGCAGGTAAAGAATCCTCCTGCAATGC
This sequence comes from Muntiacus reevesi, assembly GCF_963930625.1. Lineage (NCBI taxonomy): Eukaryota > Metazoa > Chordata > Mammalia > Artiodactyla > Cervidae > Muntiacus > Muntiacus reevesi. The sequence continues at coordinate 25,830,062 of NC_089270.1, forward strand.
AGGAGACATAGAAGGTATAGTTCAGTCCCTGGGTCAGGAAGACCCCTTGAAGTAGGAAATGGCAACCCACTCCAGCATTCTTGTCTGAAATATCCCATGGACAGAGGAGCCTGGTGGGTTACAGTCCATGGGATCGCAGAGTCGGACACAACTAAGCACTATTAGCTCTCTACACAGTTCCTGACTCCAGGCTTCAGATTTAATGGTGAAGCTTGTTGGTTTTGTAAAGCACCCTAGAGAAATTGGTGTTCTCCAGAGGTGATTCCTAGGGTCAGAGAGGGTAGGTAAATTCTCCAGGTAGTGGAGATGATGCAGAAGAGAATGGAGGGAAATGAATGGCTTCTTTGGGGCTGTGTTTAGCACCAGCTCCTGGCATTTCAGATGTAGAAAGGAATTTGTGCTAGTTTCCCAAAGAGGTTTGTATTTGCCCAGTAAGTAGGATGGGAACTCATGGCTAAAGGAATTTTGAATTGATAGATGCTATGTATTTGAAAAACCAATCCCTCTCCCACCTCTTCTGGCACTGGTTTTTCATTTTTCCTTGCTCTCAGTGTCCTTTTAAAGGGAAAAGGGGTGTAAAAGAAGCAGTATAGAAATTAAGAGCATAAAATGTAATAAAGCAGACTCTGGGTTTGAAACCAAGCTTTACTATTTACATTGTGCACATGACCTAACCATTCAATGTCTTACTTTTCCCACATCTGTAAAGTAGGAATAATAATACCCAATTCATGAATTTTTATAAAGATTAAATAAGTTTATAAATATATTCCATTGATCTATTATTGTATAATAACTCCAGATTTACTGTGTTAAAATAAGAACAATTGTTTTACTTTGTTGCTCATGGTTCTAGCAGTTGATTGGGTTCAGCTTCATCATTCCTGCAGAGGATCTGTTATGCAATTGCAATCAGATGGTGTCTAGAGCTGAAGTCACTTTGACCTCAGCTAGGGTTGTTGGTTGGAACACTTCCATCTGGACTCCCCATGTGGCTTGGGCTTCTTTGCAGCATGGAGGCTGGGTTCCAAGAGCAAATATTCCAATAGACATACAAGAAAGGTGTATCACCCTCAAAGAACTAGCCTCAGAACTCACATGGTGTCACTTCTTCCATATACCTTTGAATGAAGTAGCCATAAAGGTCCATTCTGGTTCAGTAGGAAAGGTCACAGATCTTACCCCTGAATAGGATGAGTGTCAATATCACTCTGAAAGGAGAGTATAGGAGATGGGGTAGATTGTGGTATCCATCTCTTGAACAACAAATATGCCATAGAATGTAGACCACATAGAACAGTATCTGGCTCAGGTGAATGCTCAGTAAGTATTAGTTACATATGCATTGGATTTCAAGCCTGCTGATCCTCATATCTTATCTCACATCTGCTGATCTACCATATCTTATCTCAGCCTCATATCTGAGGAAGGTCTGGGGGACAGTTACTTTTGTTGCTGTTGTTTCTGTCGCTAAGTCATGTCTGACTCTTTTGTGACCCCATGGACTATAACCCACCAGGCTCCTCTGTCCTTGGGATTTCCCAGGCAAGAATATTGGAATGGGTTGCCATTTCCTTCTCCAGGGGAAATTCCCAACTCAGGGATCAAATCTGTTCTCCTGCATTGGCAGGTGGATTTTTTTTTTTTTTTAATCACCACTGAGCCATCAGAGAAGTCATAATTACTCTTCATCCCATGGTTTTAATGATGCTAAGACATACTTGTGTCTATGGCTCTGTGAGAGGGAACTCTTGGGTCTGAGGCTACTGTATCCTTTGGCAGTGAACCTAGAGGTGAAGAAGGAATAAATTCAAGTCAGCCCAGAAAATGTGCCTGGGTCATTTGGTCAAAGCATGATGATGGTGATGCTATGGATAGTGAGGTCCATTTCACTCCAGCACAGGTCACCCATCACTCTCCAAGAGATCCATCATAATTAATATAATTAATATTATATAATTAATTAATATAATTAATATTATATTTAACCATAATTAATCTCCAGAAGGAGCTGACCACAGTCCCACACTCATGTCCACTGAAGCTTATAAGCTTAGGATAAAGTTGAGTAAAATTTTCTTTGGCATTGTGTAGCATCCCTCTGAGTTTGAATGGCCCCCGAAGCCAATCCCCTTGTGGATGTCCTGGGAATCATTTGTTTGACTTTGGGATGACCCTCATCTGAACCTTAATCTCAGAGGCGAATTGATTAGATCACTTAGTTGTGGGAGCCCCAGTCCAAAGCCAGAGCTTTAGTGCTTTTGTTGCAAGCAAATGAAACTGAGGAAACAGCTTCTTATGGGCCATCTGCTTCTTTATAGAACAAGCAGTGCCAGCAACAAGTCTTGCCTCCCCGGGAAGTATTGACAGATGGAAGCAGCTTTCCCCACATGTGTGCGGAGCCTCCACAACTTCTTTACCTTTCCCTAATATAATATCTGCCAATTTAAAACAAAAAATTAAATAGTAGCCTTGTTCTTCTCTGCAGAGTAAGGAATCTATATGGCTGAACCAGAAAAGCAAGACAAGTAGAAACTTTCATCCCCGTGTCCTCGTGTGCCTACGTAGTCGTGTCCGACTCTTTGAGACCCCATGGACTCTAGCCCACCAGGCTCCTCTGTCCATAGCATTTTCCAGGCAAGAATACTGGAGTGGGTTGCCATTTCCTTTTCTAGGGGATCTTCCTGACCCAGGTTTTGAAACTGTGCCTTCCGCATGTCCTGCAATGGCAGGCGGATTCTTTACCAACTGCACCATCTGAGAAGCAAAAACTTTACAGCTGCCCTAAAAATATTCAAATATGAAAATCAGCAGAAAGACTTGCATTATCTCTGTAAATAGCATTCAGCTGTGTGTAAATTTACTTAAGGTTTTTGTCACTTATGTATAACTCTTCTAAAGACCCTCATGGAGATTTTGGGACTAGTGTAAGTACCTGGTAAGTTTGCTAGTAACTCAGTAGTTCATTGTTAAGTCCTTATGGATGGATTGTATTGGCTCAATATTAATATGGAGGGAGAGAGTAAAAGTAAATAGCCCAGACGTCCAGAGGAGAGTCTTCCATCGGCTTGTTCCATCTACTGGTCACCTCAAAAGTCATCCTGTGAAGAACTGCCTTTTTGTAGACCAGCTGAAGGAGAAATGAAAATATCAGAGAAGGTCATGGGCTGCTGAATGATTCTTATTCACTCATGGTCACAGAGCAGAGGCCAACCAAGGATGAAGGGGATGTAAAGAATAGGAATTAAAAAATAATGCGAGAGCTTATTGTATGCGATGGCATTGCCATCTAAAGACTGATAATATCTGATTATTGTTCTATGCTAAAATTTCAGACTGAAATTCTTATTCCACGCCAAGAGGAAAATTAATATGTACTATTTTTACAAGATCTGTATCTTGGCTTGATTTCACCCAAACGCAACATTGAGATAAGGACTTGGGTGCAAGTAGTTTATTTCAGAGGCAGCAAGCACACGTGAGGAAGTCAGGGAAAATCAATAAAAAGTGTGCTAATGAGGTGTGGGCATCTAGATCTCAGCCCTGATGGGGACCCTTTAAGGAGCCAGGTATAGCACATCTCAGAACAGTCCCACATAGAGATAGGAGTCTGGGACATTTGGTCTTTGATTCCAGTACGTGTTGGTTAAGGTTTGTCCCTGATAATATCCAATTTGAACTTTTCTTTCTTCCTTCCTCTTTTCTTTTCTTTCTTTCTTTCCATTGATGCATCCATCTATATACTTTAGACTTGTATATTAATTGACTAGACTCTAGTGATAATATAAAAGTCATGCCCAGTTACACTTTGATTGAATATATCTACATCGATGAGTAAATAAACATCAGTGGAACTAACTATTCAAAAAAGCACAGGTGGCCTTTTCACACCTTATCTTATGAAACAGTATTATCTCACCTGTCTGAAAGAAGGGGAGAAGATGTTTTACCCCTCTACTAATACCATCTGGTCTCCAGACAAAATCTCCAGAGATCGTTCAAAAGGATAAGCAGCCATTTATTCCCCTGCTCCATGGATTTTACTTTTGAAAGAGCCAAGGTATTATACCTTCCAAAACACACTTGTGAATCCATTCAGAATCTGAAACTTTTAGAAAAGAACAAAGCACAATGCATTAAGGGACTGAGAGCACTGAGTCTTGAGAGACTTGGTTCCCTTGAATAAGACTAGGGAATTAAGCAGAGAGACCAGAAGCTTTATATCCTGGATATTGTCATTTTCAGTGTAATCTAGTAATTTGAAGTATTAAAGAATCTAGCAATAGGATTGAGTGAGTGAGTGAGTGAAGTCGCTCAGTCGTGTCCGACTCTTTGCGACTCCTTGGATTGTAGCCCACCGGGCTCCACCATCCATGGGATTCTCCAGGCAAGAATACTGGAGCGGGTTGCCATTTCCTTCTCCAGGGGATCTTCCCGACCCAGGAATCGAACCCATGTCTTCCGCATTGGAGGCAGACGCTTTAACCTCTGAACCACCAGGGAAGCAATAGGATTAGAGGGTCGTTTTAATTCAGTGTAATAAAGCTGCATATGATGAAGACCTGAGCAACACAAGAAATGAGATGGAGGGATTTTCTTACCATGTTGCTTTCCAAATGTTGATCTAAGAACCAGCACTCAGGAAGACAGGTATTCTGGTAAACACAGAGGACTCTTTCCTCACTGGATGATGACTATAGAAAGAGAAAAAACAAAAGCAACAGTGTAGAGTCTATGCAAAGGTGAGGGAAGGGAAATATCCTGAATTCTCAAAGAAGGTATATAATTTCAAGAATGGAGATGGAAGGTCCAGGAAGGAGGGGACATACATATACCTGTGGCTGATTCATGTTGATGTATGGCAGAAACCAACACAATATTGTAAAGTAATTATCCTTTAATTAGAAATAAGTAAACTAAAACAAATCAAAAGAATGGAGACAGTATATACCTAAGGATATGTAAGGATATTTATGGGTAAGGAATCAGAAGAAGTTTTAAAAAAATTGGAGATTCTCAATATCATTCAAGAAGACTCAGACTCTAGGAAGCAGAAATCAAAAATCACAAGGAGAGGAAAGATCAAGATAGGAAGAAAATGCATGTATGGAAAAACACTATAAACTCCTTTTTACAAAGAGAAAATATGAAATCAGAAAGACCCATCTTCTCTTTAAGAGAGAGTCTTCTTTAAGGAATATAAAAGGCAAAACATTTGAACCTAAAAATACTATGCTAATTTAGGTACTGTGCTGCAAACTCTCTGCCCTGTTTAATAAGGACACAGAGCTTATGAATTAGTAAACTATAAAAGAGCTTGTTAGTTGACTAATTGGCTAGAGGAAATGTTCTCTTTTACTTGAATTTGATTAGTCTGTTTTCTTTATCATAAGTGACAAAGTCCTCCATTGCATTTTCCTGTCATTCACAGAAAATAAAAATGAATGCCCTTGTCAAATTACTTTGTTAGAGTTTGTTATTTATTAGTATGAAATTTAAACATTACTGTTTTTATGAATATTAGAGTTGGTGATACAAATTTTAGAAAATTGAAAAAAGATGTGGAAATTGGCTAGTGTGAGAGATAGTAACAGTTACTTCATGATGACTGTGTAATTCATTTCATATGTTAGAAAATTACATTGAACTTACTGAATTTTTCTCCTTTCTCTTGTCCAGTATCTTTCTATTTTTTCCCTCTATATAGATATACAGTGTAGTTTGTGGAATTTGAGACAGTAGACCACTCTTGTCTCTTCTCTATAATGGTTTAAAAATAAAAGTGCTTCCATAAATGCCTAAACTAAAAGCATAATAATGGGACCCTGGAAGTTAACAAAGAAAGGAAGGATACAATGGAAGTGAAAAGCAGAATTTATACTGCAGAAATCTGATTCAAACATGAGAGATTTTCCCAGGTTCATTCAAAGAAAAAGCCCACACTATGAAAATGAAGGTTATTGATATGGAAATAGAGAATCAATGATTTACCTTTAGAATCATAGGTGTTCCATGGAGGCAGAAACAAAAACAATGAGGATGAAAACCATGATCAAAGGAAAACTATATGGAACTTGGGGAGGGGCGTGGTAGATGTAGACTGATCCGATTTCTCACATTTCGGTCTAAAGCAATGCTAAGAGACCAACATCCGATGGTGTGTTGGAGAAAGCTCATACTAGCTTGTGAGGGCTGATTCTTAAATTTGCAGAAATTCTATGAGCTGGTCATTAAATGCAGTCATTATGAAAAGTGAAAAGCTATAAACTTACAGTTAAGTGTTAAACTTACAGTTAAGTATTGAAAACATGCACTGACACATATACATTGGTTTAGTTGCTAAGTTGCGTCTGACTCTTTGAGACTCCATGGACTGTATACCAGGCTCCTCTGTCCATGGGATTTCCCAGGCAAGAAAACTGAAGTAGGTTGCCATTTCTACCTCCAGGGGTCTTCCTGATCCAGGGATCTAGCCCGTGTCTCTTGCGTCTCCTGCTTGGCAGGCAGATTCTTTAACCACTGCGCCACCTGGAAAGCCTTACCTTGTGTAAGATTGCTAGTGGGAAACTCCTGTGCAGCATAGGGATGCTCTGTGATGACCTGGCGGGGTGGGATGGGTGGGATGGGGTGAGGAGTGTGGAAGGGAGGCTCAAGAGGGAGAGGATAGATGTGTACATACAGCTGATTCACTTTGTTGTACAAAAGACTTGAACATAACCTTGTAAAGCAATTGTACTCAAAAAAAAAAAAAAAAAAAAAAAATTCCCAAAAAACAAAGATAGACATTTTGGCTGGTTCCATGTCTTGGGTGTTGTAACAGTGCTGCTGTGAACATTGGGGTGTGGTATATATACATATCATTCCATCATACATGATGGAATGTTACTCAACCATAAAAAATTGAAATAATGCCATTTGCAGCAACCTGGATGAATCTAGAGATTATCATACTAAGTGAAGTAAGTCTGACAAAGACAAGTATCATATGATATTATTATATTTGGAATCTAAAAAAAAAGGTACAAATAAACTTAGTTGCAAAACGAAGATACAAATAAACTTAGTTGCATAATGAAAGGTACTCACAGACATAGAAAACAAACTCACCGTTACTGAAGGGGAAAGGGTGCTGTGCATCTAACATGATGGTTGTTTTTGTTGTTCAGTTGCTAATTCGTGTCCTACTCTGTGACCCTGTGGACTACAGCACGCCAGACTCTCTGTCCTTCACTCTTTCCCAGAGTTTGCTCCAATTCATGTCCATTGACTTGGGATGCTATCTAACCATCTCTGCCTCTACTGCCCCCTTCTTCTGCCTTCAATGTTTCCCAATGAGTCAGCTCTTTGCATCAGGTGACCAAAGCATTGGAGCTTTAGCTTCAGCCTCAGTCTTTCCAGTGAATATTCAGGGTTGATATCCTTTATGATTGACTGGCTTGATCTTGCTGTCCAAGGGATTCTTAAGAGTCTTCTCCAAAACTATGGCATGAACACCTAACATGGTACTGCAAATCAACTACAATTTGAAAAAAAAAAATAAAAGAGCCATTACAAAACAAAGGTAGTAAATACTCAAAACATCACTCCATAAGTATTTTTACTACATGTTACTATTATCTATGCTCTCGAGATAACGTTTATTGTAACTTTATAGAGGAAATACTATATAATGGTATGCTGCCACTCGTGTCTTCCTTACTCTGGGCTCAGTGATGTCACAGTGGTAATTCGAAATCAGTTATGGTCATTAATACCAGCAAAATCAATAAATTTTACAAATAACTAGTGTTCATCTGCTAGATGAAACAGTTCTTCATGTTGTTTATTTATTTCACTTAAGTTGGAAAGAATGTCCATTCTCACTGAGGTTTGAAAGACTGTCCCTTCATCTAGTTATGTTACAGTGGAAAAGAAATAGAAAAGAGGTTCTCTCAAGAACTTGGCTTCTTTTGTTTATTGTCTAGACTGCAGAAAGTAGATAGGGAAGACATTAATGATGGAAATTAAACTTAAAAATGTGCTGTATCTCTAGTCATTATATCGTAAAATAGCACAAAAGAAATGGAAGAAACGTTCTTCCAGTATTCAAAAATTATCTAATGAATGAGAAAAGAATTAATTCAAGTTTGACATAAGTTTTTATGGTTTCACTTTCTTCTTACTTATTAACATAAAGGAAACTATCAACCAAAATTCTTGTTGATGTCAGTTAGGTCATAAGTTGTGTGACTCTTTGTGACACGATGGACTGTAAGCCAGGCTCCTCTGTCCATGGGGTTTCCCAGGCAAGAATACTGGGGCTGTGTTCCATTCATGTTGGAACGACACCATTTCTTGATTGCAACTGTAGGATATCTATACAACAAATGTTCAGTAAATGAAATTAGCTATATGGGCTTATACATTCTATTATTATTTATCACTTATAATCCTCAAGAAAAAGAAATGCAAAAAGGCAAAATGGCTGTCTGAAGAGGCCTTATAAACAGCTGTGAAAGGAAGAGAAGCGAAACTCAAAGGAGAAAGGGAAAGATATACCCATTTGAATGCAGTGTTCCAAAGAATAGCAAGGAGAGATAAGAAAGCCTTCCTCAGCGATCAATACAAAGAAATAGAGAAAAACATTAGAATAGGAGAGACTGGAGATCTCTTCAAGAAAATTAGAGATACCGAGGGAACATTTCACACAAAGATGGGCACAATAAAGGACAGAAATGTTATGGACCTGACAGAAGCAGAAGATATTAAGAACAGGTGGCAAGAATACACAGAAAAACTGTACAAAAAGGATCTTCATGACCCAGATAATCATGATGGTGTGATCACTCACCTAGAGCCAGACATCCTGGAATGTGAAGTCAAGTGGGCCTTAGGAAGCATCGCTATGAACAAAGCTAGTGGAGGTGATAGAATTCCAGTTGAGCTATTTCAAATCCTGAGAGATGATGCTGTGAAAGCGCTGCACTTAATATGCCAGCAAATTTGGAAAGCTCAGCAGTGGCCACAGGACTGGAAAAGTCAGTTTTCATTCCAATCCCAAAGAAAGGCAATGCCAAAGAATGCTCAAACTACCACACAATTTCATTCATCTCACATGCTAGTATTAATGCTCAAAATTCCCCAAGCCAGGCTTCAGCAATACATGAACTGTGAACTTCCAGACATTCAAGCTGGCTTTCAAAAAGGCAGAGGGCCAGAGATCAAATTGCCAACATCTGCTGGACCTTTGAAAAAGTGAGAGAGTGCCAGAAAAACATCTACTTCTGCTTTATTGACTTTGCCAAAACCTTTGACTGTGTGGATCACAACAAACTGTGGAAAATTCTGAAAGAGATGAAAATACCAGACCACCTGACCTCTCTCCTGAGAAATCTGTATCCAAATCAAGAAGCAACAGTTAGTACTGGGCACGGAACAACAGACTGGTTCCAAATTGGGGAAGGAGTATGTCAAGGAGGTATATTGTCACCCTGCTTATTTAACTTATATGCAGAGTACATCATGAGAAATGTTGGAGTGGGTGAAGCCCAAGCTGGGATCAAGATTGTCGGGAGAAATATCAGATATGCAGATGACACCACCCACATGGCAGAAAGTTCTTGAGTTTTCTTGATGAAGAGCCTCTTGATGAAAGTCAAAAAGGAGAGTGAAAAAGTTGGCTTAAAACTCAACATTCAGAAAACTAAGATCAAGGAACCTGGTCCTATCACTTCATGGCAAGTGGATGGGGAAACAGTGGCAGACTTTATTTTTGGGGGCTCCAAAATCACTGCAGATGGTGACTGTAGCCATGAAATCAAGACACTTGCTCCTTGGAAGGAAAGTTATGACCAACCTAGACAGTATATTAAAAAGTGGAGACATTACTTTGCCAATAAAGGTCCGTCTTGTCAAATCTTTGGTTTTTCCAATAGTCATGTATGCATGTGAGAGTTGGACTATAAAGAAAGCTGAGCACCGAAGAATTGATGCTTTTGAACTGTGATGTTGGAGAAGACTCTTGAGAGTCCCTTGGACTTCAAGGAGATCCAATCAGTCCATCCTAAAGGAAATCAGTCCTGAATATTCACTGGAAGGACTGATGCTGAAGTTGAAACTCCAATACTTTGGCCACTTGATTCAAAGAACTGACTTACTAGAAAAGACCCTGATGCTGGGAAAGATTGAAGGTGGGAGGAGAAGGGGACAATAGAGGATGAGATGGTTGGATGGCATCACCGACTCAATAGACATGAGCTTGAGCAAGTTCCAGGAGTTGGCGACAGACAGGGAGGCCCGGCAAGCTGCAGTTCATGGGGTTGCAAAGAGTTGGACAGGACTGAGCAACTGAACTAAACTGAGCTGAATGACTTATAATGAGTATGCTACTCATCCTATCATTAAGTTTTACAACAAGAAGTCAAGTATATACACATTGTTCTTTGAAGAGCTTGTTTTTAAACATTTATAGGACATGGATCTGATCCCTGATCTGGGAATATCCCACATGTCATGGAGCAACTAAGCCTGGGCACCAAACTATTGAGCCTGTTGCTTTAGAGCCTGGGAGCTGCAACTACTTGGCCCACATGCTGCAAATACTGAAGCTGGTGGGCCCTAGGGTCCCTGCTGGGCAGCAAGAGGACCCCCTGCTATGAGAAGCCCACCCACTGCAACTAGAAAGTAGTCCCCTCTCCACAACTAGAGAAAAAAGCCCACGGGGCAACAAAGATTCAGCACAGCCAAAAATAAATAAACAAGTTAAATGATTTGAAAAAGTGACCTTTTTTTCCCTGAGAAGTAAGAATTAAATGACGCAGCATTGAAGGTGAAGGAGACAGAAAGAGCTAGGAGGGATCTCCTGATGAGAGTCTGTATGCTATGGTCTAACCAGTGGTTGAATTATCTCATGTGACTTGGTTCATTCCCCCTCCACTAAACGCACTGTTGTCTGGTCCATACTTTACTACCAGAGTCATTCCCTCATATAAATGACTTTGTTGGCATGTGATGTTTCTACATCCCTTGTAAAGGGTCCCTTCGTTTCTCCCGAAAATTTCTATCACTTCATCATTCAGTCTGAATTGCCTTATATTTCTCTCAATGGGCTTACCTCCAAAGGATATTAGCTAGATACATCTTTGAATGTATGTGACATGCTTTCTTTATGTCCTTTTCTTATTTGCTTTTCCTGGGTTTGTTTCAATCCAAGATTATTGGAGACTCTTCAGATTTAACTTCCAACACTTCCTAGTTTGGGCTTGATTTTTTAAACCTTCTTGACAGTCTCTAAGTGTACATATCAGTGGTGTTAAGTTCATTCATGTTGTGCAACTGATCTCCAGAAATTTTTCATCTTGTGAAACTGAAACTCTATACACATTAAATAACAACTCCCTCTTTCCTTTTTAGGTTTGATTTTACATTAAGGAATAGCAACACGTAACAAAACAAATCTCAAGGAGGGAAACAACTCCCAAACCCTAGACCTTGTTTTATACAAAGATGGAGATGTTAGGATGGTTATTTTTAAATTATGGAGAAAAGGCAAAAGATTTATTCGATCTGAAGAGAAACCAGGATATTTTCTTTCTTGAGAACACTTTATTGAAGTATAGTTGATTTACAATGTTGTGTTAATTTGTACTCTACAGCAAACTGGCTCAGTTTTATACATATATAATATATATCTATTCTTTCTCATATCCTTTTCCATTGTTGTTTCTCATAGGATGTTGAATATAGTTCTCTGTGCTATGCATAGGACTGTTTTGTTTATCTATTTCTATATAATGGTTTGCATCTGCTAATCTCAAACTCCCAATCCTTCCCTCCTCTAACCCCCACTCCCTTGCCAACTTACAGATATGTTCTCTATATCTGTAAGTCTGTTATTGTTTTGTGGATATGTTCATTTGGGTCCTATTTTAGATTCCACATGTAAGTTATATCACGTGGTAAATTACAGAGAAAAAGCTCATCTGTTAGAAATTCTAATCTCTTTGGATGCAACTGCTACTGCTGCTAAGTCAAGTCAGTCGTGTCCGACTCTGTGCGACCCCATAGACGGCAGCCCACCAGGCTCCCCCGTCCCTGGGATTCTCCAGGCAAGAATACTGGAGTGGGTTGCCATTTCCTTCTCCAATGCATGAAAGTGAAAAATGAAAGTGAAGTCGCTCAGTTGTGTCCGACTCTTAGTGACCCCATGGACTGCAGCCTCCCAGGCTCCTCCGTCCGTGGGATTTTCCAGGCAAGGGTACTGGAGTGGGGTGCCATTGCAGTCATTGCTTATTGGTATCAATATCTATATCTCTCTGTGTGTGTTCAGTCGCTCAGTTGTGTCAGATTCTTCGAGACCCCATGGACCTGCCAGGCTCCTCTGTCCATAGAAATTTTTTTTTTCAGGCAAGAATACTGAAGAGGTTTGCCATTCTCTTCTCCAGGGGTTCTTTCTGACTCAGGGATAGAACCCACACCTCCTGTATCTCCTGCATTGGCAGGCAGATTCTTTACCACTGAGCTACCTTGGGAAGCCCATATCTATATCTATGTCTATGTTTATATATAAATCTATTTCATCTATATCTCTACTGATTGAATGATACACGGCCTCTGAATCATCAATATTTTAAATAAAAGACCACGATAGCCATGAATGATGTGTAGCACACAGGACCCAGACCAATTGTTGCAGGAATTCTAAATGTATTTGTAGTCACAACACCCACTCCTCCTGGTGTTCTAACTTTATGTGATTTCTATCTATGAGACAGCCCTACATCTTTGCATTCCCAGAGGAAGCCTGCCATCTGTTCATCAAACTTAGAGTAGTTGGAGGGAGCAGCTGCAGTTTCTATCTGGATTTGAATGCATGTGTGTTAGTCATTAAGAAAAAAAATTATGCTCATTTATGTTTTGAGCCATAACTGTACTATCAGTTGACTCCAACAAAACTGTCAATGCCAGTCTCAAGCGAGCAAGCTCTGAGTTCTGTAAGCCGACAATACTTTCCTGGTACACTTTGGGCAACTCGTATCAAATTCTTTCTAGCTGTCTCCACCTAAAAATGGAGAACTTTTTTTTTTTCTTAATTCACCTTTTCTTCTTGTCAAGAATAAAAAGGTAGCTCTTTGATCTCCTTCCTTATTGTTTTGATTAGAGTAACAAGTTCAGCTCTGGGAGCCAAGTTCTCCTTGAAGAGAGTCTAGGGAAGTATGTGGGAAGAGCCTTGGGGATCCAGTGGTCCAGTGCTCCTCAGGCTTCAGAATTGCATATAATCTTGCCATTTTTTTCTTTATTGTGGTATGGTTGCTTTACAATGGTTGTATTGGCTTTGGCTGTACAGTGAAGTGAATCAGCTATATGTACACATATATCCCCTCCTTCTTAGACTTCCCTCTGATCTCCACCCCATCCCACTCATCTAGGTCATCACACAGCACCAAACTGACCCCCCTATACATTAGGTTCCCACTAGCTATCTATTTTACACAGGGTATTGTCAACCCCAGTCTCCCAGTTAAACCCCACCATATCCACACATCTGTTCTCTACTTCTGCATCTCTATTCATAACCTGCAAATAAGTTCATCTATGCACTTGCTAGTTTTTGCAGTATCTTTATTGTTGTTCAGTCATTAAGTCATGTCCAACTCTTTGTGACCCATGAACTGCAGCACACCAGGCTTCCCTGTCCTTCACTATCTCCTAAAGTTTGCTCAAACTCATGTCGATTGACTCAGTGATGCCATCCAACCTATTCTTAAAGTAAACATTAATAGATTGTGTTCCACCTAAAATTAGTGTCTCACTTATCATATTTTGGGAAACACTGATCTAAGCCAGCTCCATCAATTGGTACATGTGGAAACTGAGCTTCAGAAATGATAAGTGACTTAATTAGAGTCCAGAGTGTCTGACTTCGATTTTGTCAGGTGTGGAAAAGTAAATGGGAAAAGCACTCTGGGTGGCAAATCTATTTGGAATTGAATTAGGAGAATTTGGGGAGATGAGATAGCTGAGAAACATAGTTTGGGAAAATTGTGGAGGAACTTGGATGCTAGGTGTAGGAGTATAAACTTCTCTTTGGTTTAAGAGGTCTTAACCCTGGGATCCAAGGAACATCCAAGATTGCATGTGAAGTTTAGCGGATTTATGCACATGGGTGTTTGAGTGGTATGGGAGGAGTCCTCCATAAAAAGTTAACAATTACATCTCTCGGCATTGGAAGCTATTATGGTTGTCAAATAGGGAAGTATGCGTGATTTAGAAAGATCACTCTGGTACAAATTGAGACATAGAATGGGGTGAGGATAGCCTGAAAGAGAGATGACAGGAGACCACTGAAGCCAGACCAGCCAAGGACTTTGTGAGTCATCCCTTTAGGTGGACTCAGAAACACAGATGTAGGTAATAGTGAACCAGAGAGGTCTTACCTTTGTGTTCTTCCTCTATTTTCTGAGGACTACCCAAGGAAACAGAGTGAGAAAGTCACGTGGTGTAAATATCATCCAAACGACTCTTGATGTTTTGTGTGCGTGCTCTGGGGTGAAGGGTAGGGCAAAGACGGGAGAGGAAAAGATGGGGAAAGGAGGAGCTTCTGCATCCTGGGAAAGCTGCTGATTTTGCAAGTAATAGAGACACATGGGGAGGGAAGTTTTCTGTTGCCTTTGCTTTAAGGTTAATAGTTTTAAAGCAACTGTTAACACCTACCCTTTGAGAGTGCTATAGTGCCCTGAAGGTGAAATATTTAACAAAGTAGTCCCATGAGTTCCCTGTCATGCTGGGTGCTTCTGCAGCTTCTTTTACTTGGAAGGCACAAATGAAAAAAATTATTTCTGTTGAAACATTGAGCAATGCAGAATGAGGATTTTTTCATTCATTTACCAAATGTTCATGGAGCATCTATTATGTTCATGGCTCTTATGGGCACTAGAGCTGCAGAGAAAGAGAAGTCATAGTCCTTATCTTTAAGAAGCTTTCAATGTATTAGGAGTAGCAAAACAAATGAATGCATTTATCTACATACACACGTGGACACATTGCATAGCAAGTTAAATTAAGAAATAAAGAGTCATACATCTGATGACTTATTATATATCGTCTTGTGATAGTTTTCCTTAGGAGGAGCACCAGTGCTTTTACTCTCCCCAGAGATCATTATTTTAATTTTTCACTGAAGTCTTATTGAAAAACTGAAAAAACAACTAAAACAAAAACAGACTATACAAGGGATGACAGAGAAGAGTGAACACAGAAGGAGACAGTCACTTGGGGACTTACTGATTAATGACAGAGCCTTCAGTTTGAATAAATAGCTTTGCATCTACCTCAGATTGTTACTGATGGAAAGCCACGAAATTATTATTTAATACATTGGAGGTGACATCTATGTTCAAGAGACTGCTTCATAAATAACAGGCTCCCATAAATAATGAAGACCTAGTCTGCTTTAGAAAATTGCAACTGAAAGTCTTAAGTGGCTCAGAGTGAGAGAAGATAAAAGACAGAACATTCAGTAAAGCCATTCATGGCTGGGCTGACTGGACTTAGGAAATGATGATGAAGGAGACCATGGTGACCAAAAGCTAAGATTGAAGTCAGGGAAATGTAGGCAAAAATTCAGACTGGGAAAATTCTCTAATAGATTTTCTCCTCTACAAATACAAGAAATCAAATATTGCTATGAGCTTTTTTGACTTCTCAGCAATACCTTTAATATCTTTCTAAAAGATGTTGTTTGCAGCTGACCTTCTGTGTTACCATCCTTATGACTGCAGAAGGAAGTCTTCATATGACATTGATATGAATAATGTCAAGCTCAGGATGTTGATAGTATGTGCATCTGTCAGCTATTGCTGCAAAACAAATTACTCCAAAACTAAGTGGTCAGCAACGACAACCACTTAATATTATAGGTTTTATATCTACACACTAGCTCTGGGTTTGGCAGGAGGTTAGATTTGGCTGGAGTGGCTCTACTCCATGTGATTCTCCTCCCCTTGGGAAATAGCTAGATGTGTACTTTTCATGATGATGGCAGAGGTCCAACAACACAAGTAGAAAGTGTTCAAGGTCTCTGAAGACTTAGACACATAATTACTTCCCCCTCATTCTATTGGCCACAGTTAAGTCATATGGTCTTTGGACTGCAAGAAGATCAAACCAGTCAATCCTAAAGGAAATCAACCCTGAATATTCATTGGAAGGACTGAAGCTTAAGCTCCAATACTTTGGCCACCTGATGCAAAGTGTTAACCCATTGGAAAAGACTCTGATGCTGGGAAAGACTGAAGGCAAAAGAAGGAGGGTGGCAGAGGATGAGATGTTTAGATAGCATCACCAAGTCAATGGGCATGAATCTGAGCAAACTCTGGGAGATAGTGAAGGACAGGGGAGCCTGGCATGCTGCAGTCTATGAGTTGCAAAGAGTCAGATATGACTGAGCAACAACAACAACAAATCATATGGCTAAACTCAAAGTGAAGGAGTGAGAAGTTACACTTTATCTACATAAAGGGAGGAAGTATGAAGTTATATGCAAAGGGTGTGTATATAAGGAAGTGAATATAGGGTGGTGAAGAATCAGAGGATATTTTTATGTCAAGATGGGAAAGACTTAGACCCAAATCTGAGCTCTATTGTCTATCATTAAATGCCTCAGAGAGGTTGCTTAATCTTTCTGAGTCTTCGTTTACTCATCTTTAAAACTAAATAACAAAATGTTCAGATTTTGTTTATAAAACTTCTGGGACTTAAAGTAAATGATCTTCTCTTCTTTTTCCTATTTTGTGTATAATGGCCATACGTCTGCTATCATCAGATTCTTGTAATGATGCTCATATCCACTCTTTTATGCTGCTCAGGACTGCCTTTATCAGCTTTCAAAGATATGTTACTGACAAAAAAACAAGGAAAAAAGGAGAAGGTGGAATAGTTCTCCAGGAATGTAGTATCTAATGATCCTAACCTGGGTAGGTGAGGACATTCTCTTTTGGGCTTCAGGTGACTGTCAACATCATATAATAGCTCATGCTTCTACCTGAAAACCTGAGGGATTTACTTTCTTGAATAATTAGTAAGTTTCCAATATGTATTCCTATGATTAATATCAGAACATTATTTGATATCAGCAATGACAATAATGTAAGCCCTACTTCCTTGCCTACTTCAATGTGAGGTCTTCTATGGAATGTGTAACTTCTGGATGATTTTGTGAGGGTCTCCTAGGAAGACAGTAAAATTCAGTGGTTAGAAACTCTCATTAAGTTAAGTAACTAATTGTGTCCTATCTTTTATCTTGTTCTCTTGTATAGCTCAGTTGGTAAAGAATTTCCTACAATGCAGGAGACCCAGGTTCAATTCCTGGGTCTAGAAGATCCCCTGGAGAAGGAAATGGCAACACACTCCAGTGTTCTTGCCTGGAAAATCCCATGGACAGAGGAGCCTGGGGGGCTTTAGTCCATGGGGTTACAAGAGTCAGGCATGACATAGCAACTAAACCACAACCACCAATCCTCAAAACAGCTCTGGAAGGTACATACTTATTTTACAAATGCAGACTTTTAGGCTTAGAGAGTCTGGGTAACTAGCTCAAGATCATATAATTAGTTATTTATAGTAGCTAGTCTCACAGTTCAGTTCAGTTCAGTCGCTCAGTCATGTCCCACTCTTTGTGACTCCATGGACTGCAGCACATCAGGCTTCCTTGACCATTACCAACTCCCGGAGTTTACTCAAACTCATATCCATTGAGTCAGTGGTGCCATCCAACCATCTCATCCTCTGTCGTACACTTTTCCTCCTGCCTTCAATCTTTCCCAGCATTAGAGTCTTTTCTAATGAGTCAGTTCTTTGCATCAGGTGGCCTAAGTATTGGAGTTTCAGCTTCAGCATCAGTCTTTCCAATGAATACTCAAGACTGATTTGCTTTAGGATTGACAGGTTAGATCTCCTTGAAGTTCAAGGGACTCTTAAGAGTCTTTTCCAACACCACAGTTCAAAATCAACAATTCTTTGGCACTTAACCTTCTTCGTGGTCCAACTCTCACATCCATACATGATAAGTGGAAAAACCATAGCTTTGACTAGACGGACCTTTGTTGACAAACTAATGTCTCTGCTTTTTAATATGCTGTCTAGGTTGGTCATAGGTTTTCTTCCAAGGAGCAAGCATCTTTTAATTTCATGGCTGCAGTCACCATCTGCAGTGATTTTGGAGCCCCTCAAAATAAAGTCTGTCACTGTTTCCATTGTTTCCCCATCTATTTGCCATGAAGTGATAGGACAAGATGCCTTATCTTAGTTTCCTGAATGTTGAGTTTTAGGCCAACTTTGTCACTCTCCACTTTCACTTTCATCAAGAGACTCTTTAGTTCTTCTTCGCTTTCTGCCATAAGAGTGGTGTCATCTGCATATCTGAGATTATTGATATTTCTCCCAGAAATCTTGATTCTAGCTTGTGTTTCATCCAGCCCAGCATTTGGCATGATATACTCTGCATATGTGAAACAAGCAGGGTGACAATATACACCCTTGATGTACTTCTTTCCGAATTTGGAACCAACCTGTTGTGCCAAGTCCAGTTCTAACTGTTGTTTTTTGACCTGCATACAGATTTCTCAGGAGCCAGGTCAGATGGTCTGGTATTCCCATATCTCTTTAAGAATTTTCCACAGTTTGTTGTGATCCACACAGTCAAAGGTTTTGGTATAGTCAATAAAGCAGAAATAGATGTTTCAAATGTGAGCTAGCCTCACATACAGATCTAATTCTAAAGTCTGTTATTAAGTGCTTAAGAACAAAATTCTGGAGTTGAAATCTCTGGTAGCTCAGACAGCAAAGAATCTGCCTGCAATGCAGGAGACCCAGGTTTGATCCAGGGTGGGGAAGATCTCCTGAAGGAGGAAATGGCAAACCACTCCAGTATTCTTGCCTGGGGAATCCCATGGACAGAGGAGCCTGGTGGGCCACAATTGATGGGGTCGCAGAGTTGGACATGACTGAGTGACTAACACTTTCACTTTTCAAATCACAGATATTATCTTTGATGTCAAAAAGAAAAAATACAACACATCGTCAAACACTAAGTACAATGAGTGTCACAAACATTCAAGTCACAGTAATTTTGCTTGTCTGTAAAATAATTTTAAGGCCCATTTGGAAATGATTTGAATGATCCAGTTCCCTTTTTAAATCAGGGGGAATCCTGAACTTATACTTTCCTCTTTTCTTTGTGAATTTCCCTGAGGCAAGTATAAGCCTTGTAAATTATTTGGTATCTTAGGCTATATGCCAAATTGAAATAATTCTTTTCCAAAATGGCCATTTCAGCAAGGAAAGATTTGAAAGCACGACTAAAGATTTTTAAGATGATAATCTGGTAGAAGAGACATCTCTGTAAAGTATTTCTCTGTTTCTCTCTCTCTTTTTCTTTGTCTTTTAATCTTTGCTTTCCAGCATCTCTCTTTTAGTTTCTTTCTTGCACCAACTCATCACTCAAGGAAGTTACAAAGTTAAAATTGAAAGTCTGGATATGGAAGTGGTTTGGAGTAATGGGCTTTGTCTTGGGCCAACTGGTAGACCCCCTGGGGTCTAATCTTCTTTGCTTTCTTGAGCAAATGCCCAACATAACTTGTGTGGTTTGAGCCCAATGGGGGAAGGAGCAAGAAAAGTTAGTGAAATGTGATTTATAGGAGATCAGAGAGTGGAGAAGTGTTTACACCCAGATGTGGGGTGAGTGTATGCCAAATGTGGGGTCAGTGAGCTCTGACTGCTGAGAACCAGATCTAGTTCTTAAAAGTAAATAGGGAACAAATTGTTTTCTTCTTGGATTTCATGGCATTGCGGTCCTGGTTCTACTCTTTGTCTCCCTTTCAGTCCTATACTTTCTTTTCAGTTCACTTTACACTTATTTTGTTGAGAAATCTTATCTCCTAACAAAGTTTTGCATAGAATTTATGATCCAACAATATAACATCTTTTTCTGTCTCTAGCTTGGATCTTTCTTCTAAACATCAGCTCCCCATATACAACTGCCAAACTCATCACCCCACCCAGGTACCTCACAGGCATCTTAAATGCTACATGTTTGGAACTTGCTTATCCTCTTTTATCTGCCTGTTTTGGCCTGTGATGTCTTAATAAATGCTAACTCCATCTAGCTGGTTGCTCATGCCAGAAATCCAGGCATCATTGTTCCCCTTATTTTCTCTTTTAAAACAGCAATTTAAAGTTTATTCCAGCTATAATACAGGTTTCTCTGGCATGCTTCAGAGCTCATTACCAAGACATTCCGTTGTACTTTTCTGTCTGATTTATGCATCTGTGCAATTTCTGGCACCAGGGCATCATCTGAGTTGGGACCAGACAGTGGTGATAGAATGAGTGGCAAACTTTAAAAATAGTTAAAGCAAGAGACCACTGTGTTTCCAAGACAAATGCTCTCATTATTCCTTCAGATTTGGGTGATAAATTAGAATCATTACCACTTAAAAATTTAAATATTATTTAAAATTTAATATTATGTTAATATTCAGATGATAGATTCTTGCTGTAAGTACAACTGTCGGAAAGAACATACATTGATAAGGGCTGTCATTAGGGCCTGCAACTGTGACTTGCAAATCAGTCATAGGTCAAATGGCTATGTTCCTTATTAATGGCTTTAGTGCCACAGTCTGTGTTTTTCTCTAGGTTTTCACTCCCTTTGTGTGGATGTTTCAACTCCAGAGTGGTGGATAGAGGCTGTGCTTATGTCTCATGCCATCTTTGCTGAACTCAAGTGCTAAATGGATGGTAGATTGGTGGGGGAATGGGTTGAGAGTTGGCTCAGGGCTGAGGGCAAAGAAGGGAATGTGGAGACCTTCATGTAGTGGGAGTCATCTCTGACACTTCCCACTCCACCCCCATCCACTCTTCACATCCAACCCATCACTCAACCTGGCAAAATCAAGGTCAGATCCACCAGTCTTCCCTAGCCTACCAGCCACCATGACCTCCCTGGACCACTATAAGAGTTCAGTAGTTATCTGGTGGGGGAGGGGGAGTTCTCTCTTTCATTCTTGTCCACCTTGATCCATTCCTTAAACTGTAGCCAAAGTGAGCATTTAAAAAACATAAATCAAACCATTTGCTTCCTTCTTCAAATCATTTCATGGTTCCCCACTGAACTTATGATAGAATCCAAAATTCTTAGTGTGTCCTCCCAGGCCCTTCATCACCTCACTGATTCCCCGAATCCCTTACCAAGAGCCCTACTTGGTAGGAGGACCTAGAAAAAGAATCTTTTTCCTCTTTACACTCAGCTACGTTTTCTTCAATACACCCAAGGCTTCTCACCTCCAGTGGGGGGCGTGCTGCTCTTTGCCAGGATGCACTTCTCCTGTTCTCTGCGGAACTAATTAACTCCCACTCCTTGGGGCTAAGCTTAAATGTCACTTCCTCAGAGGGACAGTTCCTGAATTTATTGATCTAAATTGTCACCCTCTATTGTAGTATCACACAGTACTTTTCTTGATAATGCTTAGCAAAACTTATAATTTCATACTTACTTCTGCAGTAATATCTCCCCTACCAGCCAGTGACTCTAGAGGGCAGAAGCAGTATCCACTTGGCTATCATTAGCACATGTTTAGCATGTGGTACATTGGCAATACATGTTAGTTGAAATAAATGTAGTATAATTTTTATTATAAATTGAAATATACATTTTTTGTGTGTATTGAAAAATCTAACTTTTAGGGGGAATCTTTAAAGAATTTATCCTGTAAGTTCTCATATAAAAGACATTTTTAGGTAGTGCAACCAATAATATATGCAGTTAGATTTATAAGAAATGTGGAAATATTCATTAAATTGAGCTTAAAATTGAATATTGGCTCTTTTAAAAAAAATATGTATTTATTTGGCTGCATCAGGTCTTAATTGTGTCATTCGGAATCTTGTGTTGTGGCACAGAGGCTCCAGAGCATATGGGCTCAATAGCTGTAGTTTGAGGGCTTGGGTGCTCCCGCAGCAGGGAGGATCTTATTAATAGTTTCCCGACCAAGGATGGAACCTGTGTCCCCTGCATTGAAAAGTGGATTCGTAATGACTGGACCACCAGGGAAATCCCTTTTGGCTGTGATTTAATCACAGAAAGAAATACTTGTGTAATTGGTACCTTGAAGAACAGGACTCTTGGGATATATTCAAAAAGTGTATTTTTTGTCTGTTTCAAATATATTCGGTGGAGCAAGTGTTCCCCTGTCCTGGTTTACTTTTACATACTGACAATAAAGCATAATTGTACAATCACAATTTGTTTCAATTCAGAAACTAAGATATCCAGTTCCAAGTTATGATCCAATCCTGAACTTGATTTAAAGATAAAATGTTTTCACTTCCCTGGCTGGTAATTTCCTTCAGAAGGGAAGGGAGGGAAGGGGAGGTTTCACCCTTGTCTCTTCTTTTCCAGCTTTCCTTTCTCCAGCCCTTTCTCCTCCCTTTTCGAGAATTCTTGGATGCATATCCTGTGAGGTGGGCAATGGAAACATATATATGGAAAGGGATAGAAAGAGAGAGAGGGAGAGGGGGAGGGAGAGAGGAGGAAAACAGAGAGAGTTATTTTAAGGAATTGGCTCATGCTATCATGGGAGCTGGCAAGTGCTTGCTACTTGTTATCTCCTGTCATTTTGATGATAGTCATTCTAACAGTGTGAGGTAATATCTCTTTGTGGTTTTTATTTACATTTTTCTGATAATTACTGATGTTGAACCCCTTGTCATGCACATGTA
The DNA here is from genome assembly GCF_963930625.1 of Muntiacus reevesi. NCBI lineage: Eukaryota > Metazoa > Chordata > Mammalia > Artiodactyla > Cervidae > Muntiacus > Muntiacus reevesi. The sequence goes on from NC_089270.1 coordinate 25,852,817, forward strand.
TGTCTTCTTTGGAAAAGTGTCTACTCAGTGCCGTTTTCCATTTTTTAATCAGATTGTTTTGGTTTTTCTATTGAGTTGTAAGAATTCTTTATATATCTTGGATTTTAGCCACTTATCAGATGTCTGATTTGCAAATATTTTCTCCTATTCCATAGGTTGCTTTTTATTTGCTTGATTTTATTTTTATTTTCTTATGCAGAAATGTTTTAGCTTGATGTGGTACCTCTTATTTATTTTTGCTTTTGCTTTTCGATGTACAAAAAAATCATTAAAAAGGCCAATGTCAAGGAGCTGACCCCCTATGTTTTCTTCTAGGAGTTTTATGCTTTTGGATCTTAAATTTAAGTCCATTTTGAGTTTATTTTTTGTGTATGGTGTAAGATAGTAGTCTAGTTTCATTTTTTTCATGTGACTATCTAGTTTCTTCAGTATCATTTATTGAAGACTATCATTTTCTCACTGTATATAATGGATTCTTTGTTATGAATTAATTGACTATATATTCATGGGTTTATTGCTACTGCTAAGTCACTTCAGTCATATCCAACTCTTTGCGACCCCATCCCTGGGATTCTCCAGGCAAGAACACTGGAGTGGGTTGCCATTTCCTTCTCCAATGCATAAAAGTGAAAAGTGAAAGTGAAGTCACTCAGTCATGTCTGACTCTTCGTGACCACATGGGTTTATTACTGGGCTCTTTATTCTGTTCCACTGATCTATGTGTCTGGTTTTATTCCAATACCATACTGTATTAGTTACTATTACTTTGTTATATTTTGAAATCAGGAAATGTGATGTCTCTAACTTTGTTCTTCTTTTGAAAGATTGTTTTGGCTATTTGTGGCTCCATATAAATTTTAGGATAGTTTATTCTATTTCTATGAAAAAGACAACTGGAATTTTGATAGAGATTGCATTAAATATGTAGATTGTTTTGGGTACTATGGACATTTTAACAATATATGTTCTTTCAACCCATCAGCACAGACTTTCTTTATTTGTGTGTTTTTCAATTTCTTTCATAAGTGACTTGTAGTTTTCAGTGTACAGATCTTTCACCTCCTTGGTTAATTTATTGCTAAGTATTTTATTCTTTTTGATGCAACTATATATGGAATTGTTTTCTTAATTTCTCTTTCTGATAATTTGTTATAATTTGCATATGTCAAAATCCAATCAAAGATTAAAGCTCTTTGAATGGGGGTTATAGACTCTAAGGTAACTTGCATATTAATAATAATATGAGCAAATTTATGAGATGCAGGTTATGTGGCCTTTTTCTTTAAATTTTGGCACCATTGGAACTTTGACTATAAATGGGACCCTTCCTATCAGTATAACAAGACAAAGATTTGGTCCTATCCAAAGCTGATATTCTCTGATCATTAAGAAACTTCAGCAAACTAAGGAGACAATAAATGCCCCTTTCCTCCAATTGTTTGGAAGGAGATATTTGCTTCCTTACTGGAAATGCTGAAATATTCTCTTATTCTCTGTTTACTCCTAAGGTTCATTCTTCTCTTAGCAACTTTCCTTTGTGTTCTAGGAGGTTGACACGTATCAATTGGACCAACCAGGCTCCTTTCCTTCCAGAAGTACAGACAGTGCCGGAGGAGACAGAGGCAAAGTGTTTTTTTCCATATCTTCCCCCCTGCCAGGCTTCAGGTTGGTAGTGGCTGGGTTCCCAGACCACAGGTCCTATCAGGCGATTGTCCAATAAATACAGGTCTTATTGCATTTTGTTAACGGCTCCATTTCTTAAGACATAGGTCTGATATTCAGCCTGTCTTGCTAACTGTGGTTCTTCACCATTCTTGTAGGTTACCACCACACTTTTGTCAATAGCGCCTTATCTAAACTCTTCTTCATTATCCTGTTTGAATGTGCCATCTGTATCCTGCCAGCACCCTAATGGATTACATAATTGGTATCAGGAGGGGCGCCTGTAATGAGCTTTTAAAATGAGTTTCTGGGATTGGGAGTTTGACTTATTCGATGAAAATAGGAATAAATGTTTTCCCTGATGGGGGGAATGGGACATTGGTAATGTAGCAGCATATGATGGAGTACAAATGGAGGGCAAGGTCCTGGGAGGACAAGTTATCCAATTCTTCCAACACAATTTATTGAATATCTTTCTTTACTGATTGAAATTATCTTATTTACCATAAACTAAATTCTTCTGTATACTGAGGTATGTTCCTGGGCTGTCTATTTTGTTCCATTTATTTAAGTAAGTCTCACACAATCCCCTTATTTTATTGATCCTTTATGTGAGTCAAGGACAGAGAACTGATTCATAATCATAATAGCCTCCACTTTGAGGCTGGTACAGACACTGTTTTATGTGCTGGAGGTATGATAACTCATTTCATTGTCACAAAACCCCTATAAATAGAAGCTGTTATTATCCATGTTCCATACCAGATCCTGTAGCCTGAAAGCAGAGGAGCTGAGATTTGAGCCTGGGAGGTCTGGATTCTGAGTTTGCACTCCTGACTACTATGTGATACTACCTCTAACCATCAATGAGAGCATCTCTTTGGGGGACTAAAAGATAAAGTCCAGATGCATTGTTCCTGATGATTGAAATTAATCAGATGGAACTTAAGTAACCTAGAAAAACTAAGAGTTATGATACTCCTAGACTGACTCTTTCAATTATCTGTTTCTGAAGTAACCTTCTAGTTGCTGTCAAACTTCATCTGCATCAGGCCAGCAAATCAAGTCCCAAACATTTTCTACCTGCCCATCTTCCCTGCTGCTCATATCACTGAGTTAGCCAAGTGAATTCATTTTTTTTCTGCTACAGTTTTCTCACAAATTGTGACTGGCATCTGTATATTTATGAAGGTTCTATTATGTTACTAGATTCTTATTGTATGATTATAGTAGATCACAGATTGCAATGGTAAATGCCACGATAAGAGACATGATAAACATCATCCATTTTGATGGGGTAAAGTTCTCTTTCATTTTCCCGGTCCATAATACAAGGATTAGAACAACAGACTCACAGTGCTGGAGTGAATATTAGATCATGCTTGTGAGTGCAATTACTAGTGCCTGGCATATGGTAGGTATTCAAGCTGTGTTGGTAGAGTCTGAATCATTACAGGCTATGGTTATTATAGAGCTCAGACTAAAAAGAGAGAGGAGATGTGGAGTGATATATATTTATTGAGTGTTTTCCATAGTTCCGACACTATGCTTGGCGATTTATATGCAAATAGTTTGATATAGTGGGATTTGTTGTTGTTCAGTCACTCAGTCATGCCTGACTCTTTGCAACCCCATGACCTGCAGCCCACCAGTCTCTTCTGTCCTTCACCATCTCCCAGAGCTTGCTCAAACTCATGTCCATTGAGTCAGTGATGCCATCCAACCATCTTGTTCTCTGTTGTCCCTTGACTTCTTGCCTTCAATCTTTCCCAGCATCAGGGTCTTTTCTAATGAGTAAGTTCTTTGCATCAGGTGGCCAAAAGTATTGGAGCTTCAGTTTCAGTGTTAGTCCTTCTAATGAATATTCAGGATTGATTTCCTTCAGGATTGACTGGTTGGATCTCCTTGCAGTCCAAGGAACTCTCAAGAGTCCAAGGTGACTTTATAAGGTGATTTCCCCATGCACTACAGAATCACGGTCCAAGTATGTGCTGCTTTGACATCTGGTGAATTGAAGAAGGCAGGGGTTGGGGGGAGGGGTGAGGATTAACATCCTAACAAGTTCCCCTCCCACTCTACTCCTCAGATAAGCTCCCTAAGCCAAATAACCCTTCTCATTAGCTACTGGACCAACTACAGTTCCCATTTACCCCCAAGTAGCAGGCTGCATTTCCTGGCCAGCTTACACGGTTATGCAAACCAGCCAATCACATCTTCCAATGGGAAACAGAGGGTGTGTCACCCCCTGGACACTCCAAAGTTAACTCCAGCAGTCCCTGCTTGTTCAGTCTGTCACTGAATATAGTCCCCATGTGGCCTGTGAGGCATGCGATGCTCTCCCTGCATCTGAGCTCTGAGTATCTGTGACTAACAAACTGTGGTAATCCATCTGTCCTGTGTTGGGGGTTAGCCATCCCCATAGCCTGAAGACTGGAATTCTTCTTCTACCAACACAGTGAATACAAGGTGGTCCAAAACCCTAGAAGAAACTGAACTGAATGAGTCCCACTAATTACCCTAGATCATTGCTTCTCAGTCTTTAAAGTGGAAACAATGACCTGGAGATCTTAAAATGTCTGTTCTGATTTAGTAGGTCTGGAGAAGGTCATGAGTGGGGCCCAAGATTTTGCCTTTGTAAAAAGCTCCCAACTGATACCGCTGCTCCTCAGACCACCCAGTGACTAATGAAGCCCCAAGGAAAATAGAATCCAGACCAGGGAGACCTTGAACGTTCACTGCATCACTCACCAATGACCTTCCAAGTATCTGGAAATCTGTCACATCAAGGAACGACTGATCGTGCCTTCTATTAATTGGGACATTCAGTCCGAGGGATTGGAAACTGACTAGGATCTGTGTAAGATGGAACAATCCACTGGAACCAGAAGAAAGAAACTGCTTAGAAGTCACATAGCAAGGAGACCTGCATGTGGCTGGGAGGAAAGGGACTTACCAGTCTCTGCCTTGTTCTAGCCAATCTGTGATCCAATACTACTGCTATTTTAAAGAAGGAAATATTGGTCTCCATAAAGCTTGTCACTGGACTTCTAGGATTAAAGAACTTCACTTATTTCTATTAGTTTTTTAGTAAGGTTCATTGGGAAAATGTCACATTCAGGGAGAGGGGGAAAGGAATCAAAGAATTTGTTGCAAAGGGCCTTAATAACAAGCAAGCCAGATGCTTCTCACTGAGAAAGACAGGAGGAGAAGGAGAGAAGCAGAGGAGAAGGGCTGGATGAAATCAAGTCATGTTTTCTCTTGGAAGCTTGACCTCAGTGAAAATCCAAAAGCAGAGACTCCCAAGGAGTCCTTCTGCTCCCAGGAGACAGTGCAGATTAGATTGGCCTTATGCTTAGCATACAGGCCTTGATGCTAATTTCTCTTGACCTTCTCATGTGATTCTTGTCAGTCTGGCCCTCCTTTGTTAAGCTTGGTTTAATTATGTGCATAATGGCTCATTATTTTTTATAAAGGAAACAGCAAAGGAAATAATTATGCAAATGAATGAGGTTTGTTGTTCACTGTGGAGCTGTGGGCTAATTGGACACTGGTACAAAAGAACACCACTGCCAAATACAGTGCCAGAAAGAATCCCACTAATCTCTACCTCTGAGATCTCTTTAAGCACATCAGTACCTACAGGATAAACTTAATGTCCAAGAACAAAGATAAAACGCCAGAAAAACTCACCTGCTGTCAACAGATAGTTTAGCAGGTCTCCAGGAAAGGAGAACTGGGCGTGGTTTTCTGGACACAAGAGAAGTCATTTTGGCCTGGGCCATTTTGGATCTAAGCCTGATCTTTCAAATATCTGGGCATTTGGCACATCAAGGGATGACTGACAGCGCCTTCTAGGAACTGGGACATTCAACTTGAGGGATTGGAAACTGACTATTATGTGTGTAAGAGCGAATGGTCCACTGAAACCAGGAGAAAGAAACTGATAAAGAGATCACAGGGCAAGGAGATGCATGTGTAGCTGGGAGAAAAAGGACTTAGCAGTCTCTGCCATGCTCTAGCCACTTTGTGATCTGATACTACTGCTATTTTAAAGAAGGAAATATTGCCAAAAAGCTAACCGAAACAAGCAAGTTCTTTAATCCTAATGCCTGTCCTTGAACAGGTCTCAGTAATTAATGGTCTCAGGGAACAAAGGAACACAGGAACGGAGAGAAGGCAGTCAAACAGCAGAGCAGTGATAAAGCGGAGTCCTAGATCTTCCTCAAGAGATGATGATGTTGATCCTCCTGACTTCAATCAACTCAAGTTTGGACTCTGTGAACCTTTGTCTTACTTCTGTGCTGAATCCTCCTCTGCTCAATAGGCATGTTCCCTTAGCTTAAACTTTCCCAAGTTTGCTGTTTGGACAGACACTACTTTGGGAAAGATCTCTGGTATCTTACTTGCTGCAAGTAGTAAATCCTTTCTTCTCCTGATCTTTGGCTTCGTTGTGTCCATTGGCTTGACATCCATCAAGAGGCAAGCCCCGTTTTGGGGTAACACTAGGGCAGGGGCTTTGATTAGAACAGCTACTCTTCCTTGCTAAAGTTGAAGGCTGACCACACTGCCCAAGATCACACTTCTTCAAGCAGCACCTCCTTTTCGCTTAGTCTTCGATTGCTGTCAAACAGGAAAGATTTGTGTATTTGAGCCTAGTGTTCTTGCTTTGATCTCTGCTTTAGAAAGTCTCATTCACTCACTCATTCATTCAATCATTTGCCTCTTTTAATTCCATCTATTTATAGTTAAATCTTAAGCTGTAAGACTCGTGGAATTTGGCTCCTTCATGTCTTAACCAGGGTTACCTCTTCTTGATACAGCTCATGTGTCACAGGTGGTCTTCTTTCAGCCTTACACATTCCAACCTTCTTTGATTTTTGGCCTTTTACCTACAGTTGATTAATTCCTCCCACCCCCTATGTAACCCCTAATTCTGATTTATTAGATTAAATCAGGAATAGATATCATATGTTTTCGTGTTACCCTGTATTTCTCCCTTAGGGCATTTATAACATTTGAAATTAATTACTGCTGTAAAACAACCTAGGCTCACTTGGCCATTTATAATTATATCTTTTCCAGAACTCACAAAAAGCAGGGATATTACACTGAAGGCAAATCTCCTAATGGTTTCTGCACAACAAATATCATCAGGCAGGCACAAAACTCATCACATAGCCTGTTCTGAAAGCTCGATGAAATCCTAGCACTCTGTCTTTTCATGTACCCAGACCAGCTCTTAATTAAAGGGTTCATTTGAGGCAAATGTGAAAATATTCTAGCTGCGGAATTCAGCTAAATTTGAATCAGTATCAAACACTGCCTAAATGGTAGACTATGCAACCAGAGGAGATACCAAGGCCTAAGGCATCATTTCAAATGATAGATGGCTACTAGATTTGCTAGATTCCTACAGTTTTTAATGTGATGGAGGTAGAGTCTGTACAACATTCTTAGTCACTTCCTAAAACTGGAAGATCATTTATGTGACAAAAGAAAAATTATCTCCAATATCCATTATACCAAGTAACACATTTTCTGCTGTTGATCAAGTATTAATGCAACTGTTATTTTATGATAACTGTCCCTGGAGGGTGCATTTTGATTAGAGTCTTTCAAGTACCATGCCTGGAATTTGCATTTCTGATAGAGTTGTTCGGATATTAACCAGCCACTCCCAGGATATAAATTAAAATGTCCATCTATGTATCACTATATATCATCTATATGAAGTAAATTGCAGACAATATAGCAATTGTTAAATTTGCAGGTTCACATCTGGTTTGCTTACTGGAATATAAGCTCCACAGAGCAGTTTGGTTCAGTTCAGTTCCTCAGTCATGTCCAACTCTTTGTGACTCCATGGACTGTAGCTTGTCGGGCTTCCTTGTCCATCACCAACTCCTGGAATTTGCTCAAACTCATGTCCATCGAGTTGGTGAGGCCATCCAATCATCTCATCCTCTGTTGTCCCCTTCTTCTGCTTTCCATCTTGCCCAGCATCAGAGTCTTTTCCAATGAGTCAGTTCTTTGCATCAATTGGCCAAAGTATTGGAACTTCAGCTTCAACATCAGTTCTTCCAATGAGTATTCAGGGTTGATTTCCTTTAGGATTGACTGGTTTGATCTTCTTGCAGTCCAAGGGACTCTCAAGAGTCTTCTCCAACACCACAGTTCAAAAGCATCAATTCTTTGACGCTCAGCTTTCTTTATGGTCCAACTCTCACATCCATACATGGCTACTGGGGTGACTTATTCATACATATTCCCAGAGGCTTTGCAGTTTCAGACCCACAGCAGGTGACCAAGAAACGGTGGTTGGGCTAAATAGGGTCATCTGCCAACCTCTCCCCCTTGCCTCCCAATCATGCTTTCTTACTTCCCATTTACTTCTATCATTTTCTTTCTTTCCTCCCTTCCTTCCTCTCTCCCTCCCACCTTCCCTCCCTTATTTTTTTTATCTCTCTCCTTTTCCTTCTTCTTCTTCTCTCCTCTCTTTTTCTTTTTTCTTCATTAGTGTTTCTCTCCTGTCATTTTCCTTTCATTTTCTCATTTTTGTATGGGAAAGTTATGTGACTTCTTCAGAATTCTGACTAAAGATTCTGCCCCTGAAGAACTAGAGTGTTTGAAGACTTGCTTCAGCATGATTTAGTTGCTTTGAGGCTTTGTATTTTCCTTGTTTCCTGATTGTAAAAGGAGAACAGTAGTGATGCCTTGGTCAGGGGGCTGTTGTGAGAACTGGCATATTGCCAGCATGCTTAATTCTCCAGTCCCCCACCCCCACCTGCCTCTAACTTAGCCCTAGTCCCCATTTCATTAATTATTAGCTTATTTTAATTTCCTCAGCCATGATGTCATTCATTTCTTTCTCCAAATGGTCTTGAGAAGGTGAAAGTGTAGAATCTTCTCTGCTGGTTGTGTTTGTGTGTGTCTGAGATGCGTGGGGCAGGGGCTGGCAGTCAAGGAGAATTGCTTTGCTACACTCTCCTTTCCTTCCAAGCTGAGTTCTCTTAGACAAGTCAGTTAACCCCTTTCAGCCTTTGTTTTCCTACCTGTGAGAGAGAGTTCTCACATAGCTGTCATGAGGATGGAATGAGATTAGTATTTGTGAAGACAGCTGGTCCAGACAGATGCTCAACAAAGGTGAATGGAATTGAAAATGATCTTTTCTAACCAATTGTAACATCAGGGTTCAGCCAGGAAGCTGACCTTTCTGGGCTATGGATAAGGAATAATTACAAGAGGTGGACCCTATAGAATTGTAGGAGGCTGGGAAAGTGCAGGTACGAAGGCTGAGGTGGAAGATTGCAGAAGACACCAATCAGTCAATCTGAAAGCCAGGCAGAGCCAGCTGCCAAAGTGAGACTGAAAGGGGAGCTGATAGGAGGGATGTGGGGAACTATTTGCCTGTCTGGATTCACAACCACATGTCTGCTGAGGCACCTGGGATCTCTGTTAAAGAGTAGGGTGAGCAGTCATGTGCAAGAGCTTAACTTTGACAAGAGGAGAGTGACAATTACGTGCAGCTCACTGGCATATCCATCTGTCTGTCACTCATGTCTAAACTTGAGGACCTTAGAACTAATGGCTGATACTCCATTTCCCTCTTCCAAATCTCATGCAAATTCCAATTCTCATGCCAACTCTAACTCTGTGTAATACCCATAATTCTGGGAAATGTAGTTTCAGCTTTATCATGTTGACCTGGAAAAACCACACCAATCTTTTTCATTTTACAGCTAACTACTTTTGGCCTTGATTTAATTTTTTTTCAGTAAATGTTAAAAATGCTTCTTAAGCATGATCTTAAGTTTATTGAGCTACATAAAATAATTTTCTAACTGGGTCAGTCTCTCTACTTTGCACTTGAAATGCAACGTCACATAGGAGAAGGATTTTTAATGCAACCTATGTTAACTTCCTTACAAACGGGAAAGGGAGGTTTTTATTGAATATAATTTGGGTTTAGATTTCAAACATACACTAGCAATGAACATATCTAGGTTCTGAATAGTTTATTCCTTTGCTTGTTGTTTGTCTCCACTGCTAGATTTTTTTTTTTTTGGCCCTGATGCATACCTTGTGAAATCTTAGTTCCCTGACCAGGGATCGAACCCAGGGCTCCTACAGTGAAAGCACAGAGTCCTAACCACTGGACAACCAGAGAATTCCCTCCACTACCAGATTTTAAGTTTCATTATCTATCTTGCCATCTCTTCTCTGAGCTGGGACTTTGACATAAGAAACCCGAACTCTTTCAAACCTGTTCTTTAATATCGCCAGTGGGCCCAGAACACTTAAATGTAAAAACTAAAATAATAAGTACCATCTCCAATTTGCAGAGGAGAAATAATTGTTAAGGGTTTTAAGTGCTTAAGGTTAGGTCCTTAAAATTTTCTTAATGTAATTTTCCTCCCTTACTTGAGGTTAATAGCACACCTGTGAGGTTGCTTACTTCAGGAGTTCCATGTAGTTTAAAGCATTAATCATCGTCCTTGTTAAGCCATGGCGAATGAAAAGATGAATAAGATGTTGTCTCAGGGGAGTTAAAATCTAGTGTGTTTGGGTGGAGGGGGGGGCAGAAATGATAAGGTAACTTTACGAGAGAGGTACTCTGCGGGAAAACACAGCCAGTACTTAAAGAGGAGAGGGCAGAGATCAGGAGCATCAAACCAGTTGTCACCCCTCTAAGATTTCACCAAGCACGAAGCACATTAAAGAAAGCAGGCAGAGTGTTTATTCCCAGCAGAGGAAACTCAAGGAGAGCTGAACATTTAATTAATCTTTTAACAGCCCTGGTTGAGTGAACTGAGAAGTTTCATTCTTATTTTCACAAATTAAAGTCTGACAAAAGTGGATATACTAGGAGAGAGAGAGCAAGGAAAATAGAATGAGTTTGTGACTGCAAAGGGAAATAGTCAAGGGGATGAAGTTTATTTTTAGCATGACTGTTTATTCTCTGGGGCCCCCTAATCCCCTTGGCCTGGGGTCTCAGTGACCTTCTGCCACCTCTGGTCCCTCCCCCGACTTTGATGACATTTGTGACTCACCAGGACTCTTTCCCCCGTTAATCCTTACCTGTCTTCGTCATATTCTTTTGAAGTCCCGTTTGTTAAAATACCTCTTTGCCAGGTACTCACTATCATCATTCAAATACCTTACATTTATAGAGTTCCTCAAAGTTTGCTAAGTGTTTTTAAGTACTTCACATACTTAATCAACTTATTTAAATGAATTAATATATTAATAAGTTAGTCTCTCTAGGTAACAATCTAGATGCTAACAAGAGACTACTAGAAAGAGTACCAGACTCCCTCAAGTCCCCTAGATTTGCAGTTTTTTATGCTTTGTAAAGTGTTTCTCCATCTGTCTTTGAAAAGACTCCAGAGTAGTGGGAAGTGGGTACTGGGGATACTGGAAAGGAAGGTATCTTAAGGCAGAGGGTCCTCTGGGGCCAGAGCCAGCACCTTGCCTAACTCCAGGGGATGCCATTGACACTGCTGACCTTGGGAAGGACACCCCTGTCACTGCGCAGGACACTCCCTGTGAGTATGCGGACACAGTGGCTCTGGTTGTGGCCTTTGATTCCCCTGGTGTGCATGCCCAAGAAGATGCCCTACACCTACTAACTGGGAATGACTGGGAAGGCGCTGGGTGGAGGGACCCTTAACCCTATACTTCCCAGGATGGAATAACTACACCCCCACAATAATCCTTCTTCCCCAAGCCCAGGGGCAGTCATAAAATGATGCTTGGCAGAGACATTTTTCTCTCAGTGCTCATAGTAAACATTCTTGAAGTTGCGATTAGAGCAGAGGTCAGAGATATAAATCCATATAAAGCACAGTAGGATTTTTTTCTTTCCCCTTTAATGGACAGTTCTTTCTAGGCAGCTGTCATTTACAGCTCAGTTATTATGCTCATGTTGCCAAGGACCCATACACAGGCTGCTGTGATTTTCAGTTTTCCTGATGAATTCAGAAGGTATCCTAGTTTTAGAACTAGCTTGAGTGCTGTTCCCTGGCTGTCAGAGACCCTTCTTATCAATCTTTTACCCCAAAGTAGTATTTTCAGGGCTTTGTGGTTCTTCTGCTATCAAGTCACTCACTGACATTTCTGCTTCAGAAGACCGGGAGGTCTGAATGGGCTCCCCAGACCCCTGGCTGTCCCAGCAGTTTATCAAGAAGTCCTCAGAAAGTGTGACAACTTTCAGGAAAAAAAAGCATTTTGTCCACATCTATTTCACATATTTGCAATGTAAGATTAATTACAGGCTTCAGAGGAATCCTGTTATATTCCTAGCAAACCAAAATATTCCGAAAGCCTTGGTTGTGTCAGGAGGCCATGTGAGTCAGCTGTCTCTGCTTATATTTCGTTCATCTTCATTACTGTGCTTGTGTGTGAATTTCAAAAAGTTTGCAATCACTTCTCCACCCACAGACAGATTTTGTCCCGGACTACCCAGGGGCCAAAAATAAATGACAGAAGCAAGAGTTCTCTAGAATCCTCTCTCTTTGCTTAGGTCGGGGATGCCGAGGCATGGGACCTTTTCACATTCTTGGCTGGAAGCACAGAAACCCACAGAGAGAATATGATACAGCCAGGAGGGGCTGTATCATATCATAGGATTCATTTGTTATAAGCCAAATGAATCCAGCAGATGCTCCTTGCAAAATACTTAAGAGGAAGGTCCACAGAGCTGCTTGATATGAGGCTGTTTTTGAAAGTTTGAAAGGAGGAGAGCTTGGGGGGCTGTAGAAGCCTGGTCTGTAGTCTCAGCGGCCATAGCCTTGGTTAGAACAGAGATTCCATCCTCTTGCATCTGTTTACAACTGCTTTCTTTGAACATTACTGTAACATTCACAAGCTCTCTACCTACCTCACACCTAAACTGGGCCCAGGTGGCTCAGTTGTAAAGAACCCGCCTGCCAAGCAGGAGACCTGGGTTTGATCCCTGGGTTGAGAAATCCCCTGGAGAAGGAACTGGCAACCCACCCCAGTATTCTTGCCTAGGAAATCCCGTGGACAGAGGGGTCTGGTGGACTACAGTCCATGGACTCACAGAAGTGTCAGACTTGACTGGGTGACTAAACAATAACAAGCTGGATGGCAGTCCATTATAATGTACTGGGCATAGAAAATTTGGCAGATGGGATGTTTTTCCCCAACTGTTCTTTACAATTGAATTTTTTTTAAATTGTTTTGACTTTATTTATTTATTTATTTTTAGATTTTTTCCCCCCATTTATTTTTATTAGTTGGAGGCTAATTACTTTACAATATTGCAGTGGGTTTTGTCATACATTGACATGAATCAGCCATGGATTTACATGTATTCCCCATCCCGGTCCCCCCTCCCACCTCCCTCTCCATCCCATCCCTCTGGGTCTTCCCAGTGGACCAGGCCCGAGCACTTGTCTCATGCATCCAGCCTGGGCTGGTGATCTGTTTGAATTTTATTTGGTGTTTTTGTTCAAGTTTGTTATTTTTGATTTTGGCTGTTGCATGATATCTTGAGTTTATCAACATTATTCAAAGGCTTAAGAGGATTTATCAAAGTATAATGGTAACAATCCTGGAGGAGGGAATGGCTACCCACTCCAGTATTTTTACCTGGAAAATCCTATGGACAAAGGAACCTGTCGGGCTATAGTCCATGGGGTTGCACAAAGGCGGACACGACTTAGCAACTGAACAACAACAGTGATGACAATAGTCACATCGATACTGTAACTCAGGATGTATGAACAGACTTCTTGATAGAGAATGTGCATATAATGAACATACACTGTGAATTTTCATCAGCCAGGTCAAGAAAATCCATGGAAAAGATGATTTTTCACACACAGAGAAATGTATTGTTAGAAAGCATAACACTAATTATCTAAAATTTGAGTGTTACTGGACTGACAACTTAATTTACCTTAATATTTAGTGTATTATACATTGAAAAACATCAAACAGAGGCATGAAGACATAGTAGCTTTTGCATCTTTTAAAAACAAATATAACAATATATCCCCTAGGAATCATTTCAATTGCATTTAAGAAATTAAGCCTCAAGTAACAGTGACTTGAATGGAGAGAGATTAATTTCTCTTTCTCGAAGAAGTCTGGGAGCAGGCAGTCTAGGGTTGATGGAGCAAATACAGGGTGTCATCAAAGCCCCGGCTCTTTTCTCTTTATTCTACCATCTTAATACCTAGCTTCTGTTCTTAGAGTTACCTCATGGTCAAAGATGGCTGCTGGAGCTCCAGACATTATAATCCTACTCCAGTCAGTAAAAAGAAGTAGAGATAGGCACACCCATTCCTTTTCAAGGAGATTTCCCAAAGTCCTACACAAACACCTCTATTTATATTTCACTGACTGGAACTTAGTCACATAACCATCCTAACTGTAAGGAAAGTAGTCAGATATTCCTGCATCTGAGCAACTTAGCATCCATCTGAAAATGTAAGGTTCTGATACTAAGGAGGAAGGGGAGAATGGGCATAATATGGCAGTTTTTTCCACAAATGACTTCTAAAGCAAACTGATGCATTTTCCAAGGATAAGCTACAATGATGCTTTCTAGTAGAATACCAATAAATTTTGTTGCTAAAGGCAAAGAAAAGACCAAAAAGAAAGAAGAATCTTTAAAGTAGTACTACTCATGGCAAAAATGAGCATTTATTGTACAGATCACAAGAATTTGTAAAACTAGTCACAAAGTTAATAAGTATCATGTTTGAGGATTATTGGTAAAACTCCTTTATGACATGGTTCTGTTGTGTATTGCTCAGTATCAGTGAAATGTAATGTGAAGGGGTAATTATTATCACAAGTGTATAATAATAGTAAATATTTTGCATTGCAGTTCTATAAAATCACTGACTTCAGAGTTTTAAAAAGCCTCTGACAAGTGTCACATTAAGGGACAAGTGAGGAAAAATTGTTTGACAATTTTTTGTTCTTTTTATTCCTGAAAACCCGTGATGTAGAAGGATTTTGTTCCATTAGTTAATAATAACTTTGTAAGTCATGGTGTAGATAGGAAAACATACATTGAGATAAGTTCTGAAGGAGGACCAGCCGTGTTTACAGCGAGTAAAAAAGATTTCATTGAAACGTGAAATTGCTTACTGTTTTATTCACGTGGAATAGGTGGCCGTGAAGGAGGCCACAGGTTTTCATTTAGAGTGAAATTTAGAAATACAAATAGCGGCTACTTAGTGCATTAAGTTAAATGTATTCAACTTATGCAAGAAAACCTGGGTATCTAGTAAAACCTGCTGATGGTACGCAGAACATGGAGAGCATGGCCCTGCGCGGTGGTACAGCTGTTCCACTTGTTAACGGAGGTGAAGTGGGCCGCTGTGTCGCTGACACCATGACCTGGCCTTGTGAAACCTCAAGCAGAGAATTGAGTGGTGTCTGCCTGGCCTTCTGACCTATAGAACTGGGTGCTGCTTTAAGCTGTTAAGTTTGTGGTGATCTTTTGCAACAATGGAAAGCAAATGCAAATGAATACAATTTGTTCCAGAGGGTAAGAAATGAACCCTAACAAGATTCAGGGGTCCACAGCATCAATGTAATGTTTAGTCGAACGTTCTAGAGCATTCTGGAACATTCTTTCCAGTTGTGGGGAGATGATTGCATCTTGAACCTCCCACCACCAGGAAAGAAGACAGTGCCTGATATGTGCCTCTGATTTCAGGGGGCAGCACCCTTGGAGTATTAAATCAACCCATTTACAAGGTAATATGGAAGATCGCCACTTCTGTGTGGGTCTCAGAGCAGAAAAGGGATCTGTGGTAGGTCCAGCTGATGGATGCTTCCACACTGGGTTTGGAACCTATTTCAAGTATGAGTTTGCCTTTTCTGCTTGCAGAGCCTCGACCAGCATCTCTGACCAAGGAGTTAGACAGTGCTCGATCCACAAACATTGGATCCCACATAAAGCTACACTGGATCAAGAGAGCTACATCATGTAACAAAGGAACAAAGGAGGTGAGCAGTGTGTTCCTGACCACAGAGTCTATAGTCCTGTCACATACCCCAGCCCCACAGGCTGCTGGATTGACAGAACGTGGGTACCATGCCCTTT
This sequence comes from Muntiacus reevesi, assembly GCF_963930625.1. NCBI lineage: Eukaryota > Metazoa > Chordata > Mammalia > Artiodactyla > Cervidae > Muntiacus > Muntiacus reevesi. The sequence continues at coordinate 25,868,568 of NC_089270.1, forward strand.
TGGAGAGAACACTCTGTGCAGATGGAATGCTATCCTGAGATGGAGCAGACACCTCAAATCATCACATAATTATATGGTGCTGCGTTTGTAAGATGTGAAGGGCATGGATCCTGGAAGCAAAAGGTGAAAATAATAGTGACCCCGCTTATCATCAGCCTTCATGTCCCCTTTAGGGGATTTCTGTTTTCCTTCTCTGCAACTTTGAATTCTAATGTTTCATCGTGTTGGTTTTTAAAGGGGTAATGGGCCCACCAAGGAACACAGCAAAATCCTATTTAGGTTATTAGTAGAATTAAGCTCATGCTTGATTATGTCAAAGATCTTGTCCCAAGAGTCCAGCAGGTAAAGCAAGTAGTCGTCATACTGGCAGGAGCAATTGACCCCAACCACCAGGCAGAGGCAGGGCCGCTCTTAACACACGATGAGCAGGAAGAATATATCTGACACTCAGGTGATGCCAGTGTAGATGATAAATGTAGCCGAAAACACAGTCTGGGAAGGTCATGGTGACCAGAGACCCGTGGCCACTCTTATTCAAAGATAAGTGTCTGGGTCATCTCCACAATCTAGCCACCTAGACCAGCAGAGGTGTTCATTGATGGCGAAGAGATTCTAGAATACATGGTGGTGGTCAGTCAGGACAAGTGTCTGTTATTGTCTGTTCAATGGCAGGGCTGGTGGTTTTTCTCACTAACCTTCCTCTTGTAAGATTCTTCCAGGAAAAGTAATCTAACAGAATTCTGGACAAGCTTCTCCCAATATTACTTATATGAAGCAAGTGGGTCCCAAAGAAGTGATGAGCTGCCAACAGAGGGTGCTACACCGTGGCAGATCCCCCTCCAGCTTGTTGCATCATTCTCCCAGCTGGTGAGAGTGTTGGTGGCAGATAGCTCTTTACTGAATTCCTTTTCTGGAACTTTCTTGAGGATGGAGAGAGCTGCTCCAGAGAGAAGCCTGCAATTAGCACCTCCATTTGAGGCAACTTTGAAGGATGACTTCAGCTCCAGAGTTTCCTGTGGGAATCACTAAGAGCTTTGTGGAGTTGGCATTACATTTCTAATTCACCCTCTCCCCATTCCCAAATCATTCCCCAATAAACCTCCTGCGATCTCTATGTTGGAGTATGATTCTCAGATTTCTGACCTGTGACAGAAGGTTTGTGCCAAAATATATCCCAGTAAAAATACATGAAATGACAGTTTCATCATAGAATTTCTGGTATTGAATACCTTGCTTTTTTAAAGTTGGGGATTTCCAACCCCCCCTTGTTGCTATCTATATTTATGGTGCAAAATGGTGCACTAGTTTTATCTGGAATTTTAAAAATTACTAGCAAGGTTGAAAAGACCATACAAGTTCATTTACAGAATGTCTGTAGGCATGACTGTGGCTGGATCTGGTGTTCATATATCATCCGGGTTGATGGCTATTCCTTTGTCATTTTCCATACTTCACATGGTCCAAGTAGAAGATTTGAAGTATGCTGGTCTTGTTTACCATCATATAAGACACTACTCTGTCCTCCAATTTCCCAGATTCCTAGAAGGGCCAATTCATGAAACTGGGTTGGGAATATGCTCAATATAAATACAATTTTTTTTCAAGGATTGTAAACATACCTCATGGCTTCTCTTTGTTTGTTTAAGCTTTTCAAGCTTGTGACTTCAACGTTTCCAAGGCCAGGTTATTTTCTCTGGATGCAGGGCCACATATTTTAGGACTAAATGTGCAGACATATCACTCAGCAGCCATGATTCTGTACTGGAACCCCCTTCAGATGGATAAAAACTTCAACTTTTATCTAACTTCATTAGGAAAGATTAAACAATCTTAGGCTATTTAGAAGCCTTTACAAAAGTCAGAGATACTTTTATAACTCTCAAAACTGCTACAGACATTAAAAAAAAACTTGATTATGCAAAGAACTGCGTCTCTTGGATGTGGAATTACCCACTGCCAAAAATAACTCAGTTGAGACCTGGGATCTTTTCCCTAGCTCCCAGAGAAGACCTGCTAGTAGGATTAGTTAGCAGACCTGAATCCCCATTTTGAGCAAAGACATCATATATGATTAATGAAATATTTGGAAACAGACACCACCTGACTTAGGATGGCTTAACTTGAGAAGTTCAAATCTTTATAGGCTTATCATAAATAGCACTTTAACTATAATGAAAAAAACTTTGTATTTATGAATTCCTAATAGCTGAAGCTGATGTGCTTTTCTCATAGACTTAAGGCAATGCAAATAATTAGTGACAAGACAATGTGGTGTGTTGATTTGAGAGGTGAAAAAAACTTTTGATTATATGAATTCATGATTGGTTAAGAGCAGTCACACTCTGAATTAAGCTATAAATCCTTAGCTTATCGGTAAGGCATTGATTGTCACTTTTAAAAAAGACTTGATTATTTATTTATGGCTGGGTCTTCATTGTGCATGGGCTTCTCATTACAGTGGCTTCTCTCATTTCAGAGCACAGGCTCGAGGTGTGCCGGCTCAGTAATTGTGACCCATGGCTTAGTTGAGGCTTCCCTGGTGGCTCAGATGGTAAAGAATCCATCTGCAATGTGGAAGACCGGGGTTCAGTCCCTGGGTTGGGAAGATGTCCTGCAGAAGGGAATGGCTACCCACTCCAGTAGTCTGGCCTGGAGAATTCCATGGACAGAGGAGCCTGGCAGGCTAGACTCATGGAGTCACAAAGAGTTGGACATGACTGAGCGACTTTTACTTCACTTCACATGGCTTAGTTGCCCTGCAGCATGCCGGATTTTCCCACACCAGGGGTCAAACCCATGTCCTCTGTGTTGGCAGGTGGATTCTTAAGCACTGAACTACTAGAGAAATCCTGATAGTCACTTTTTAAAACTCTAATGAACAGAGTTAATGAACATCAAGAAAAAGTGATGTGGAGTAAAGGATGGTTTAGTCATTTAGAAAGATCTGGCTGGCAAATTTCAGATTTCAGGGGGAGCTGAATGATCTGATATAAAGACAGGGAAGGCTTCTCTGAAGATGAAGGCTACTGTTAAGATAGGTTCTTCATGCTTTTGAAAAGGGAGCAGGTGTTCACTGTAAGAGAAATCACACTTGAAACTCCTCCCTTAGAATTGACCATTCACACTCATTCACTCGGCAATGGAAAATTTTTCCCCATGTGAACCAAATACTGACCATTTCCAATGTCCCCAGAGCAATGAAAACTGCTGGTTCTGATTACTAAGAAATCTACCAGGAAAAGATAGTGTCTTCAGTCCAGTTTTCAGGAACCAAACAACCTATGCCCATTCCCACTCCTGAGATATTTTAAAATATAGATTTATATTATGCTCTTGTTTTCACTTATTAAACATATGCTTGTCAAAGTGTGTATCCAAAGTGAGGGTTTTCCCCCCATGATTATTTGATATTTTAATTATATGGAATGAAACTCCAATTCAAGAGTCGACTCTGGGACTCTTAGCTGTCATCCAGAAACTTGATTGTAAATAATGTGTGAATAATATCTTCATTTCTTTCTCTTTTCTCATGTTTTATTTAAAAAAATTTTTAATTTTGTATTGGGGTAAAAGTGAAAGTGTTAATTGTTCACTCATGTCTGACTCTGCAACCCCATGGATTGTAGCTCACCAGGCTCTGTCCATGGAATTCTCCAGCCAAGAATACTGGAGTGGGTCACCATTCCCTTCTCCAGCGGATCTTCCCAACACAGGGATTAAACCTAGGGTCTCCTGCATTGCACATGGATTCTTTAGGTGAAGAGCAAAGGGACTCAGCCATACAAAATATCTGCATCTCTATTTGTCATCCTTCTGAGGCACAGAGAAAGGAAAAGAGATGAGGATTAACAGTCGTTGAGCTGTGTTTAATATGCAGACAGACTATGGATAAAGGAGCTTATTTAGTCTTTATAAGCATCTTGCCAAGTAAGTATTATCATCTACATTTTTTAGGTGAGGAATCTGAGGCTGAGGGAGATTAAGTCAGAGTTAGTAATTGGCAGGACTGAGAACTAACTATGGGTTTATTTTTTGTGCTAGGTTTTTACCTATAATCTGTTGTTGTTATTGTTTAGTCATTAAATTGTGTCCGGCTCTTTTTTGACCCCATGGACTGTAGCCCGCCAGGTTCCTCTGTCCATGGGATTTTCCAGGCAAGAATACTGGAGTGGGTTGCCATTTCCTCCTCCAGGGGACGTTCTCAACCCAGGTATCAAACCTGTGTCTCCTTCATTGGCAGGTGGGTTCTTTACCACTGAACCACCAAGGAAGTCCAAACAAATATGTATCTAAGGGTAAGTCAGTTTATTTGTATGACAAAATGGGGCTAATAATACCTGTCTTTTAGAGTGATTGTAAGGATTGATTCTGCTGATGCTACCAAATTACTTAAAATAGTGTCTGGTACATAGTAAGTTCTCAGTGAATATTAGCTTTCATTATGGTTGATCAGATAGGTTCTTCCAGATTGTAGGTGCCCGAGCTTGAGTAAGCCTTAGTTTTCTCATCTTTAGAATATGGAAAAATAATTCATCTTGCATGGCTACTGTATTTAACAAGCAGAGGCTTTGTCTGGGTTCTGCATGTATTACTTGATTTAACTCTCATAGCAGCCTAATGAGGCAGGTACCCTTCTGCTACCCACTTTATGGATGAAGAAACTGAGGAACTCAGACTGTAAATTTTTTTTCAGGGTAATACTGCTGGTAATTAGCTGAACTGAGATTCAAACCCAGACACTCCAGCTCAGCGTTTGAGTTTGTAATGACTACTCCGTGCTACAGATGCAATGAAATAAAATTTGTAAAGCATCTGTTCAGTATCTGACACGTCTCAGCAGCATAGTAGATATCAGCTCCTTTTCCGTCTTCTGAATAAATACCTTTTGAAATTCTGGTGGAATCCAGAGTGATGTGAATTCTTCAGCTGGCCTGCTTGCTTTCCTAAAAGATCCAAGTCTGTGTGACAGCCACATCCCTGTGCTCTTTTGGCGGTGCCGGAAGCATGTGAGCATACCCCTCTCTCTGATTAGGCCCACCTTGGATCATCTCTCCTGTTGATGTGCTGGAGTTCTGGAAGGCATCAACACTCAATGGCCTCGCGCGTGAGCCCTGATCTCCCAGAGAGCAGCTGTCACTAATGACAGTTCTGAGCAGAACAGCTGGAGGGCACAGCTGATGTTTCTAATGACCGAGAACTAGTAAATGGAGATAAGACAGGCAAGGAGACGGTGGCTGACTGCAGTGCACACCACCCGACGCTGCTGCTGGGAGTTCTCTGGGGAGGAAGCTCTGAGCATTTCAGGCGGGACGATTCTGTGCCGGGCAGGACTGCCCTTAGAAAATCAGCCTGGATTATTTCACGTGTGGTCGGACTTGTATTAATAGCATCCTTGACTGTTGGATATGAAATGCCAGTAATTCCATTGTCATAGCAATGACTAAAAATCAAAGTAACTTAATGCTGTCACATGTTGCTGCCCTGGGGTCAGGAGGTGGTGTATACCTCTACAGGGAACTGCTTCTGGTAAGACCCACGGGGTTTACCAGGGATGATGAGAAGGCTTCATTTCCCAGGGCCTTGCTGCTTACAGTGAGGGGGCAGCCTGGAGCTCTTAGCATCAGCCCCGCCTGGGAGCTTATTTCAAATACAGAATTTAGGCCTCGCCCCCAAACTCCAAATCTGCATTTTAACAAGATCCCCTGTGATCTGGATGCACATTAACGTGTGAGAAGCCTTATCATACCAAAGAGACAATGGACTTTGAAATAAGTTCCGGGTGGGAATCGAGACTGTCTCTTACTAGGTCTGTTACCATGGGAGGGTCTCTTAACCATCCTGAGCCCGTTTCCTGGTCTCTAAACAGATCTTAATACCCCCCTCATGGCGCAGGCACATGACAGGTATTCAGCGCTTGCCATTCCCCTTCTCCCGTCTCCTTTCCTTCTGAGCACACAGGAGAAGCAGTTTGGTTCTTTGGTGATCATCAGAAAAGTGTGGCAAGATGAAGAAATGAGGAATTTTCCCCTTCCCCCCACCCACTTGGCTCATCTTTCATTTCTCTTCTCTCTCCTGCATTCTTTCCTCTGTTATGGACACAGTTCTAACCAGGTTCCAGCTGGGGCATTGCTGGGAGGTGACAAGCCCTGGAACAGAGGGCCTGTCTGGCTGTGACCTGGATTGGGAGAGGCCAGGACTCCTGGTACAAATGGGTCAGGGGTCAGGTAAGAGGACAAAGTGATTTTCAAAATAAAACTTGGGAATGACAGGATGGATCTGTAGAGAAAGAGCCCCAAGGGGCAAGTTCAGGTTCAGGGAATTGGGTTAGGCACACATGGGTGTGGGAGTGAGGGTGGAGGGAAAGGGGAAGGGGGAACAGGGAAGTATCTGGGAATAAAGAAGACGAAAATAAACTTGTTAGGACACTTTCCGTCCTTTCAGTTCACCCTCTTCTGTGCTCCCACTGTCCCCTGCACATTATACTACCATGGTAGCCACTGCTTTGAATGGAATCACAGGATTGATTCTTTGATTAGGCTAAAAGCATTCTGGGGATGAATACTATCCTAGGGATCATGCCTCATTTCACTGGTTTCTATATATAGAATGTATAAGCAAATACTCTGTTAAATGGTAAATGAATGAATGAAATTTTTGCTTCCAATGCTACAACTCCATCACAGTCTAATCCTTAGGGGAATCATGGTGCCTTTAACAAGGCAAACGAGAGGCTCTCTGTTGGTCTCCAATCCCGTATGCCTCCATCAGGTAGCAGGCTGGATTCCCCAAGTCTCCTTTCTTTTTACAGCTGATGTCTGATGTGTGGAGAAGGACCAGTGGGGAAAAGATGGTGAGTTGGCAGAATCTCTAGTCTTTCGGTTTTCCTTTCCTTGTGGTTTTGACTATGGTTAGATTGATGGTCTGTTACTTTCCAGGGGACCAGCTATCAAGCTCAGAGAGACTTAGAAAGAATGATGGTGCCAAGCTCAGAGAGACTTAGAAAGAATGATGATGCATTTCTTTACTGAAGAGCCATGTCAGCTCCCTGTGATGGCTCAAAAGGCCAGTCTCTGAGACACAAGCTCAGGGATGCATCTGAACTGTGATGGGGAGATTGAAACTGACCTATGAGAGATGGACAGAAAATCCGGCTTCTCCATTCTGGAGGAGAAGAAGGCCAACAGCCAGGTGATGCTGAGAACCCTTGGAAGGCAACAAAAGTCTCAAGGCTGTGGCCCATGAGGGAGATTGTTTGGTGAGCTTGGCTGCTTTCCTGAAATGGATGTCAGGAGCAGAGAGCTCAATCATTCCAACAGCCCCTGGGCCACAGAACCTGAGACTAATTGCCACTGGGGGCTACTCAACCTGTATTTCATTCCATAGCATATCACTCCAGAGCTTGTTTCTGTGGCTCAGCAAACCCATCTACTGGGCTTCCCAGCTGACGCAGTGGTAAAGAATTTGCCTGCCAATGCAGGAGATGCAGGTTCAATCCCTGGGTCCAGAAGATCCCCTGGAGAAGGAAGTGGCAACCCACTCCAGTATTCTTGGCTGGAGCATTCCATGGACAGAGGAGTCTGGTGGGCTACAGTCCATGCAGTATCAAAGAATTGGACATGGTTAAGTGACTGAGCACACAAACCCATCTACAGCCTGGAGTTTCTTCCCCAGAGGGAGGGCGACTGGTGGGAAACGGAGGGTGGTGTGGCTGTTGGAACTCCCCTGTTGAAAGTCAATCAGTGAAAGGAAACCCTGCTTTTCCTCTCCCCTGCTCATCCCAGCAGGTCTTTTATCATGCTCCTGCTTTCTGAAGCCTTCATTCTTCTCCTCAGAAGACTCCGGACAGAGGTGGGGAGCTGGGAGTCACTGGTGGGTAGGTGGATGGGGGTAGAGATGACCATGGCTCTGCCTGCAGCAGGCAGAGTGCTGAAAGGGATTTTGAACCCTTTCTCTATTTTCTCCCCCCACTTTTTTTTTTTTTTTTTCCTATTAGTTGGGATGGATGAGGTGGGTTGGAGGGCTGGGCAGAGGAGAGAGGGAAGGGCAAGAAAGTAGGGAGCGGAGAATATTTGGCACTTTATACGCAGTGTGAGCTGTCTCCCCTCCCCACGTTCATTTAAAAGTTAGGTCAAATTTGGGACTTCCCTGGTGGTCCAGTACTTCCAAAGCAGGAGGCATTGGTTTCATCCCAAGTTGGGGAACTAAGATCTCACATAATGTGAGGTCAAAAAATTAGGTCAAACTAAAAATATATGTATTTTGTGGTTTCATAAGACCTCATTTATTGTCTTTATAAAGAAAATAGAAGTAACAGCAATAGATATATATATATTAAATTTATATATATGAATATATACATATATATTTATATATAAATTTAATGACTATGAGCAAGAGAAAGCGGTAGCATTATAAAAACACCGTCCAGTCCAGGAGCTCCTTTTATTTTTTCCAGTCCCAAGTTGTACTCACGTTCTGACAGAACATTTGCATCATCCTGCCACAGAAAGAACCACAACCAGAGGAGGTGTTGATTGAGGACAAAAAGAGCCTATGAGGGTAAGTGGGAGAAGAAAGCTACAGATAGCAATGTGCCACATGACTAGATGTGGAGAGGAAGTGTTTCATAACTATGCATATTCTCTCCTAGACTTGATAGGTGTATAGGTATATATATTAATCAGTCCCTTTTCTCTCCTTTCTCATCCCCTCTCTATCTAACATAAAGCAGTTAACCCTGTAATTTGGCATTTAAGTCACAGAAGAGCAATTGTTGTACCTGAGCTGGGAGGAACTATTCTGGGAGGTTAAGTGACATATGGGAGGTGGTGTCTTTTTCAGGGGCTAGTGAGTCTGTCCCTAGTTGTGTAAGGGACAGTTACATCATGTTAGGGATAATGTGATGGTATGTCTTTTGGGGGAAGTTCTAACCTGGGGTAAAGGGATGGGCTCTTCTCTCTATGTTCAGCTCAGAATTGTCACTGTGCTGTCCTCTGAAATACAGAAGAGAAGGCAGGAACCATGTGTCTTGCAATCACCTTTCCTGTGGGGTTCTGGCTAGTGCTTGTCCACAAGTAGTTCTCAGGTATGATACAGACAAGGCAAAGCCATTCTCCAGAAACTGTTGCTGTCAAGATGTGTAGGCAGCTTTGCTATTCCATGAACCAAGAACCATCTGCCTCACAGCCGCAGCCTGAGATGTCACAGCCTCCCAGAGACCCAAGAATGTCAGCAGTTACCTGGCCTGGCTTGCCTAACCTTTTTCTTCCTGCTTTTGCAAAGCTTGTGTAAGACTCTCATTTCTTTCCTTTTTGTGGCTAATATTTCATTGTATATATGTACTACATCTCCCTTATCTGTTCCTCTGTTGATGGACATTTCGGTTGCTTCCATGTCCTGGCTATTGTAAATAGTGCTGCAGTGAACTCTGGGGTGCATGCATCTTTTTGAATCATGGTTTTCTCTGGCTATATGCCCAGGAGTGGGATTGCTGGGTCATACCAGAGTTCTGTTTTGGGTTTTTGTAAAGCAACTATACTTCAATAAAAATTTCAAAAAGACTCTCACTTCTATCTGAAATCCTTAACTTCAGATTAAGATTTTAATAAACAGCCCAGAAATTCAAGGAAGAGTGTTTTTTTGTTTTTGTCTTTTTTTTCCCCTGATGAATCCCCATGACAATGCTGAACGTCCAGGCACAGGGGCTGAGTGTGGTCATGTGTCTCTCATACCACCTGGCAACACCTGGCTTCTGACTGACTGGAACTTTTCAACACTCTGCACAGCAGTGTTTGTGGCAGCGACTTCTGTCTGAGTGCCAAGGGACATGTGGTCAGCGGGAGAAATAGATGGCAGTCTGGACTGTCTCAACGTAGCAGCTGTGTGGTCTGGTGATAGGGAAAGGTCACCCTGGAGTCCTCGCTGTCGATTATAATGGTTGGGTGACTTTGGCAGGTGACCTGGGTTGACAGTGCCAGAATCTACATAGAGGCGGCTCAGAATCTGGTCGGCTGGATGCCCTAAGAGTGGGTCCCTCTGGCTATTCTAGAAACCTTCCTAGAGGTAGGAATCTTGCCCAGCTTTGGCCTCAGGTAGTCCCATTGGGTTCACTGGGATGGCTGGCCCAGCATCTGTGGCAGGAATCTCTGGCACCGAGTCAGGGTTCTGTGGAGGTGGCCAAGCGCATGGACTCTGGAGGTCCACTGGTGACAGTCGAATCCTGCCGCGCCACTTACCAACAGCGTGACCTAGGGCCATCTCTAGACCTTAGTTTCTTCATCTGTATAATGGGGCTATTAACAGTATTTACCCCATGGGATCTTAATCCACGTAAAATGCTTAGAACAGTATCTTTCTCATAGTAAGTGCTATGTGAAAATAAGCATTGTTACAACGACACTGAGGAAAGACAGGTGAGCGCGGTGATGGAGGCTTCAGACAAGTTGGGTCAGTGATGCTGAGGGCAGCACCCCCAGGTCCAGGCTGCTGTGGACTTATGCTAGACTCCTGTGGAGAGTGATGAGGCTGCAAGTGGACAATAAGAGCGAGGTTTTCACTAAAACCCTGGGCAATGGCAGTGCCCTAGCAGATTGGGGATGAGGGGAGGCAGTCTCCTCCTTGGCACAGAACACAGCCTGGCAGGGCAACAGGAGTCAGCAGAAAGGTAACAGAGCCTGGCAGGGGACATGTGCTTGGGAGCTGACTGGGCTTGCTCTGGGCTGCATGCCAGGCACTCTTGAGATCACCCGAAATAGCTGAGGGGGGACTTTGCAAGGGATGTGAGAGTCTTAAGACCTGGATTATATTTACATCAGATACCTGTCCCTTGGGTGGAAAGAGGTCTGGTGACAGATAGACTTGGTTTGAATCCCACCTCTGCTACTTACTAAACTGTAAATACATGGAGAGCAGAGGGCATCTTTTTCATTATGGAGCAGACAGAAGGATTCAGTCCATGCATGAATGAATTCGATATCCTGGAACCTCAGCTTCCCCATCTGTAAGATGACGAGAGTGTGAAAATCACTAGAGGTGATGTAAGGGATACATTAGACAGTTGTCCACAGGCACCTAAAGTTCCTTGTGAATATGCATTACTTATTTTTTTAATAGTAAATATTCAGTGTCTTGCTTAAATAGAAACACCATATATTTGTTGACTAGAACTGATTAATACTCTTTTGGTCAAGAAAGCAAAGTACATTCTACACACACCAGAGACTACATCCTTTAAGAGATCTTATAAGTGTTTTTCCCAGTTTGGTCAGTGCTGTCTTTTTTTGATTATTTACTTATTTGGCTGTGTCTACCCTTAGCTGTGGCATGTGGGATGTTTAGTTGCAGCATATGAGGTCTAGTTCCCTGACCAGAGATTTAACCTGGGCCTTCTGCCTTGGGAGTGCAGAGTCCTAGCAACTGGACCAGCAGGGAAGTCCCTTGATCAGTGTTTTTAATTGTCACTTATGACTCAACCCTTTCTGATGAAAATAAAAATATAGCTACTAGCTATTGGGGCACACTGTTGAATTTTAGGAGAGTAAAAGATTGGAGATAGGTTACTCAATGATTGAAACAGATTATGACTTGACTTGGAAAAGCTATGCTACAGGGGAAAAAATTAATCTGACCCAATAATTCAAAAGATGTGAACACTACAAATTATTATTAGGCTTTCCTTTTCTATGCACACTTAATGTGCTTTCTGACCAAACCTGTGCAGGCAAGCTTGGAATAATGGAGTTAATACTTGTTTTTAGGCCCATGGCAGGTCCTCTGAATGATTGATGGGGAAGGGCCTGTTTCACGTCTTGTCCTCTTTGTCCATCTTGATATCTCCCCATCAATCCTCCATGCTGTGGCACTGGAAGTCAGGTATCGAAATGTATTAAGTCTGACCTTAAGTTTAAATCCATCATCAAATCAACTTGCTCTAGTTTGCAAGTGTATCGCTTTCTTTCCTATGTTGCAAGATGCCTGGGCTTTGCTATTGCCGTTTTCTTCAGAATTAGAATAGTCTTTGGTTGGCTTCTGGGGGTGGGAATAATATTCTGGATGATTAAAACTGCCTGCTATTTCATTGTCAGATAGGATGGGTATGCTGAGTGTTTTTGAAGGAGAACAAAGCAAGTATCAAATGTACTGTTACCACCTTAATATAACTTATTATATATAACACTTTATTGAATCAGAGTGTTTCTTTTTTACAACTATTTTATAAGGCATGGTGTATAGTTAAGAGTAAAATCACTGCTTGGAAAGTTTCTTCATTTCTGACATCCTTCAGTTCTGTTTCAAGATCAGAGAGAACTTCCCACTCTGCAGAAAGTATTATTTATTGTTGTGGGATAAATTTTCTCTAAGAACAAGCCATGGCTGCTTAGTGCAAGCAGTACAGAGCACAGCAACCAAACGGCTTGAATAACAAAACAATTCAAAATGTGAATCACCACTGTCAGATGCGAGCTTTTAAGAACTTTAATTGATATAATTATCATTAGTATGCAATAGGTCTTACAACAAATGTAGATACAATGACATCAAATAGCAAAGAAGTTGCACGTCTTTCCATCTTTAAACGGTGTGGGCTTACCCCAAGAAAGCAATCTGGCACTGGTCTCTTGGTTAGCACTATTACCAATATCAACTAGCATTTAAAAATCAAAGTTGAAATGGTACATTCATTTGCCAAAAGAGGTAAAGGCAAAGAAGGTGAATCAACGTGCAAATTAGCATCTGGCCCAGTCGCAAAATTCATTTCCCAGATGCGAAGGATTGAACCATGCACCCCTGCAAGCAAGACAAAGGGCAAACAGATGATGGTAAACCCAAATCAACTCCACAAAGAACTCAGAAGACTTTGGGATGGTAAAGGCCAGGTCCACGGCTGTTAGCGTTCAGATATCCACACGTGTTACCCTAACTCAACAGTCTATGAGACCTGCGTCCTGGGCCATCCTTTCTTTCAGGGATGGAAACCATCCTTTGTGGTCCCAGGAAGTCAGGCAGGAGCACTGGGGCATAGCTCAGAGCTCTAAGAGCTGTCTGTATGTAGCTATTATACAGGTGTCATTTCACACATTTAAGTAAAAACAACACACCAAACAAGAAACCAAGATCACTTATACGTCTATGTAATACTTAAAATGTCTATAAATATTTTTCTCCAGAAACTGAAAACACTGTAGACATGACTTCATTAATCCTCATGGCAGATTTGTGAGGTACCATAGGACACCATCATGCCCGCCTAAGAAATGAAGACACAGACGTCCAGGGAGGGCCAGAGCCTTCATCAGGGCCACAAGAAAACAAGGTTGAAGCCCATTCTGTCAACATTTGTAACCTATATTCTAGAAGGGGCTTCATCTAGTGTTAGTGACATTCTCTCTAACACTTTCTGACTAGTCCAGTGCCTGGATGGTATGTGGTTGTTTTGCACCCACTGGAGTCATTTTCCTTGTGTAGATCTGAACAGACTCGCTCCCTGAGATAAAGGACGTCACTTATTGGCATATGTTGTGTGCGTGTGTGTGTTGAATGCAGTTGTTAACATTTTTGGCCAACTCAAAAACAGAAACATGCACTTGGCAAAATAAGGTTCAACCCATAGGTATTTTCTACTAGCATAACAAGGACTTCCCGAGTGTTTAGGGGAAGCTGTCACCTTGCAGAATGCATGTGCTGCAGGTCCAGAGCCCTCTCTTTATCATAAAGATCCTGAAGTTCATCAGAGCAACCAACCTATCAAAGGCTCTTGTGCAACAGCAGCCTCGATGAGGAAAGCTGCTTGCTGACCAAGTGATTTATAATTGGTCAGGATTCCCTGGGAAGAGGTTGGTCCCTCTCACCTAAGTGTTTTTGACTGAAGCAACATCCAGAAGACCACCTCTCCAAAGGGGCTTCATAAACATTTTTGTCAACATATCTGTGTCCAAGTGAAAAGAAAATATATGGAAAGTCCTTTGTTTTTGTTGAAGCGTCCTTTGCCAAACCGAAAGCCTATGGGGGGAAGGCTATGGGTGGAAAGAGGGATAGTTATTCAGCCCAAGCATTGCTAAAAGCGGGCATCCTTGGTCATTCCTGGCCACTTTTCTGAAAAAGTCCACTTTTTAAAAATTTTCAAAATCAGAGATATGAGAATTCCTGGAAGCCTACTTCTCATTCCCTCCTCCTGTTATAAAATACTTCTAGGGGTTGCTCACTCTCCTTTGGTACCTAGGGAGCTTAGGATTAATTTCTTTCAGAGCTGGGGGTTGGCAGGCTGTGGAAAGTAGCACAGGTCTAATGTTTCTGACACCAGAGAGGTTTAGAACTGCCTGGCAGTGGCTGTTTCCATGTCGGTACTTCATTGGGTCACAGCAAGTGACAGGATGAATCCAAGGTCAAGTTTCTGGAAACTGAACAGAGTCATGGCAGCAGGTCCAAGTTTAGAAATAAAACAATGCAGTTTCATGTTCTGTATGATAGCGTCAGACAAGAGAACACATTTTGAAACAGAACTTAATGTATATTTTGTACTCCATGAAATCAGACATAAGATGACAGTTGCTATCACCAGGTGTTTCAGGAGGACAGGGCTAGAGCCATGAAATAAAGCTATCTAGAAAACACAGAGGAATAAACAGGCAATCATGCGCAAAAACAACTCATCAAACTAAATGCTTTAAACACAACGTCAACAAACTAAATACTTTTCAGATAAAAATTTAACGAATCATTTCATTTAGTTAACAGTAAAAACTATCACTAACCTGGAACGTCTTGCTTTGTCACAATGGGCATCGCAATAAATTAGGGTTTCTCACACTTGGCACTATTAGCATTTGCGGCCGGATAACTCTCCGTTGGGGTGGGCTATCTTCTACATTGTGGGATGTTCAGCACATCCATGGCCTCTACCCATGGCCTCTAGCACCCCTAAGGAGTGACACTCAAAAATTTTACCAGGCATTTTCAAATCTTCCCAGTGGGGCAGTGGGATGAAATTACCTGCCGTTGAGAACACGGCCGGAAATGGATGACCGCAAAGACAATCAGTTCTTTCTCAAAATTCGTGACACAGGATTTTAAAACTGTGTACCCAGGGGTGTTCATCTATTAAATGGCAGAATTAGTAAGGTAAGCGTTTGGGGAAAATAAATGGATTAATCATGGTGTCCATTTCCTATGGAAAAGGCTCACTGAGTAATTGCAGAAAAAACTAGTGCCTTTAAAAAATTAAAAAAAAATACAGCCATTATCCAACAGACGGCAAGGCAGTGAACCAGTTGCTTTGTGGGTAGAAAGCAAGGATTCTACAGGTTCCTCCATGCAGTGGATGCCTCTGACAGTCACTGGGGGCTGATCCTACCTTCCTTAATGAGGTATTCAATGCATGTTGCCCCCACTTCCCTCTCACCCTCCTCCATGACCCCCCACCCTACACTCACTCCACACGCCTCTCTCTTTCTCTCCTAAACGAAACTCATTACACAGCCTTCTTCTGTGGAACCGCAACTCCACTGAAAGCTTGCGGGCTGGGGTCCCAGCTGCGGTTGGCTAGATAACCGGGCATCCTTAGCAGACACAGATGGCCTGGAGGGGTGGCCGAGGGGCTGGCACGCTGAGATCTGACAGCAGTCTGCTACTCTGTAGTAGTACTCGGCCGGCTGGTCCCCTCCAGGGCACCTTCTTGCTTCCTCTCTCCATAATTAGGCAGCTAAGAAGCTGGCCTCCAGCTTGCAGAGCCAAGCAGGTATCCGATCAGACACAACCAGATAAACCAAGATTAAAAAGGAATCTGAGAAACCCCTGCTTCCTTACCTGTAGGGCAAACTCCTCCCCGCCCTCATGGCCTTTCCCCTCATGGAGATTTAATGTAACTTCATAAAGAAAAGTTTAAGAAATACCACACACAGAAAGTTCCCCTAAAATGAACCCCTGATGACACAACTTGATCTGTCCCTCTTCCTGGTTCTTCTCTCGGTGGGACCCCCGCTAGGTACAGACGTCACCACCGTGGCGTCCAGCCTGGGCGGCTCAGGGTTGGCCCAGGTCCGCTGCACATCAGACTCCACTCACTTTTAAATAATTTTGTTTTTTTGTTTTTTTGGTACCCGAAAGGAGAAGTTGCAGCAGCCAGAGGAGAGGGAGGAAAAAAAACAAAACAACCAAACCAACAAAACAGATTGTCGCTCAAGGCGCCTCAGGTACTTGTTATTAATTCTACTGGAGAAGCACTGATAAATAAAGACAGTTATTCCTCATCCCGGGCACGTTCTTTCGTTAGGAGTCGTCATACAGAGGGTTGTTGTAGTTTCCCCAGGACCCGTAGTCGTGGTCATCCAAGAGCCTTCCGTAGGAAGAATGCCTGGTGGGAAGAAGAGGCTGTGGTTAGTTGGAGAAGTTGCCGATGTTGCGGACAGCCCCGTGCCCTGGGGCCTGAAGGGGAAGGGAAGATGTGATTCTTCGCAGGACAAACTCTTGGCAGCAGACCCACCAAGCAGGGAGGCCCCAGTCTGCAAACTCCCTGTAAGTTATGACTGATCCACTGGGCGCCCCATGGGCGCCTTCTGTTGAGATCTGCTGGGTCCTTCTCTCTCCTTGACCTCTGGTGCTGGAGAAGGAAGAGGCTCCATTTCCATGGCTAGTTAATAAGAAGTAAGGGGAAAGCAAAGGTTGCATTCCTGGCATTTTGGCTTAGGTTCTGGACTTCATTTTCCCTGAAATGATATTCAGAACCAGACCCACTGATACTCTCACCACCCCCTGCACTTCATATAATGTTTTATCATCATCTACAGAGTTTTTCTATGTTCCATGGTCACGTGAGCCTCAAAATAAAGCCACGGGCCAGTATTGCTTATCCTTACTTCTTCAATGAGGAAAATAGGGCTTGGAGATGTTAACGGACACCCCCAAAGTCACCCAACTGAGCTATGAGTTGAGCCCCCACCTCTGGGATCTGAACCCAGTGCTCTGAGCTCAGCTTCTTAGAGCTTGATTAGCACCTGAGTTCAATGGCAATATGCACTTATCAGGCTTTGCTGGGTCATTCCGGGAACCTGTTCCACAATTAATATTGTTTCTAGAAGAAACTGAAATCAAATTGTTATCATGCTTCCGTTTAAAACCATTGAGCAGCCCCTCACCCCACACACAGTAAAAGCCACAGTCACCACGATAGTTGCAAAGCCCTCCAGGGTCCGGCTCCTGATATTACCTCCTCGAGCATATCAGCTACTATGCCAGTGCCTCTTGCTCTTTCTGCTCATGCCTGACACACCTTTTTCAGGGCCTTTGCACTTACTGTTCCCTCATCTTAGAACATTCTTGCTCCAGATCTCCACGCAGTTCTTTTCATTTTCTTCAAGTCTGCACAAATTTCACCTTCTCAAGGAGGCCTTCCTTAGAAAATCTATTTAAACTTGCAACTCCCATCCCACAGCACTCCCTGCTTAATTTTACTCATAGTACTCATCACCTTCTAACATACCATATAATTTACTTATTTATACTGTTATTGCCTCTCTCCTCTAATTAGACTTCATGTATGGATTATTTGCCTGATTTATTTGTTCTTAACTCTAATTCCAGCACCTAGAAGAGTAAAACCTCAATAAATAGTAAGTCCTCGATAAATGCTTATGGAAGAAATAGTGATTGGAAAAAAAAAATATCCTGAAAATTCAATCTGTTCACAAGATGGGAGCTTCTTGGAAAGGATTATGTCATTTTAAGGCTAAAACTAATGACAGGACTGAGAGAATATTACAAAATGAGACTCTGGTGCCTCTGCGATTCAGGCTAGCTTGTGAATTTTTACACCTTGCCACTGGAAATCAGGAATGCTATATATATAGTACAGACAAACATACCCCCCTAATTTCTTTCTCACCTAAATATGAAAATTAAACAAAATGAAAATACAACCCAAGAGGCACAAAAAGCATTTGTTATATACTTCTCTCTGTTGCTAAAATAATTGCTGTCACTCTTCTAAACTTACTTATATCTGTCAGGTATTTGAGAAGAGATGATCTCGAAAAGAACCAGATTCTTGATGTGTTGGCTTCAGTCTCTTAGCTTTCAAGATTCTGATTTCTGTCCTGAAGGCTGCCTCAGTAGACCCAGTCTATATACCTGAAAACTTCCACAGTGTACTTTGTTTTTAAAGGTGCACGAAGGAAAGAGGTCACAAATAACACACCACTGATCTATTGATTGGCAGGAATAGGGGAGGTTAGTGTAGAACACTCCATCCACACTTAATTCCTCCAACTCCAATCAAAGTCTTTAACTGGATGGTTGAGAAATGGAAGCTATGGGATGAATAAGTAAAAACCTAGGGATTACAAGACTGGGGCATCCTGACTCTTTGTGCTCTCAAGGACAGTAGCCTGCCCACCTGACTCCTCTGTCCATGGGATTTCCCAGGCAAGAATACTGGAGTGGGTTGCAATTTCCTCCTCCAGGGGATCTTCCTGACCCAGGGATTCAGCCTGCATCTCCTACATTGGCAGGTGGATTCTTTACCACTGAGTCACCAGGGAAGCCCTTATAAGATTGAAGCTGGGCCTAAATTTCAGCATGATTTACTGTGGCAAGTCTGGCCAGCAAGGACCCAATAAACACATTCTCTTATTGATAGAATTCTCCTGCCTCACATTTGCATGGTAATTTAACTTCTCACAGCATTTTTATATCTATCATATAATTTTATTCTCATAAAATATCAGTTGAACCTATAGATGTACATCCTAGACTATAACTTTAACCCCATATTTCTTCATCTATAAAATGGAGAAACAAAATAAAATTGCATTAGAATTTTTGGATGGATTAAATGAGGTAATGCATATAAAAGACCTGGCACATAGTAAAGGCACAATAAATGTTGGCCAACATTGCTTTTCAATTTTTATTATAATGAAACATACAGGAACTCATGGTAGATCTGCAAAGAATAAAAAAGTTTACTGAGTGAAAATTGAACCTCCTTCACTCTCACCAGGAACTCCTGAAACTATGTCCCAGGCATGATTATAAAACCAGCTTCTTATATTATAATTCAACAAAATTATCACCATGCTGGAGTCAGGTTAGAGGACTGAAAAATCTTCTGGGCATCAGGTCTTACTGCTTGTGGTTATTGCAGGCAAGACTATTTGATCAGAGCCATACCTGGACCTCCTGTGTTGTTAAGAGATGTCTACTATTACTACCACTACACACACGAGCGCGCGCGCACACACACACACACACGTAAAATAAAGGAAAAAGATGGAGCTTTCATTTCTCTTTGTCTTCTCATTTGAATGAACCGTGAGTTGAACAAATTACTGATAAATGAGGAAAGCAATGTAAGAGATAGAGATAAAATGTATCTCGGAATATACTGAACCCGTGGTAGTGTAGTTGCTCAGTCGTGTCCGACTCTTGCGACCCCATGGACTATAGCCTGTCAGGTTCCTCTCTCCATAGGACTCTCCAGGCAAGAATACTGGAGTGGGTATCTATGCCCTTCTCTAGGGGATCTTCCTGACCCATGGATCAAACCCAGGTCTCCTGCATTGCAGACAGATACTCTACCATCTGAGCCAGCAGAGAAGCCCCACCTAACCCAAAAGGCATGTTTTATTATGAGCCTAAACAAGAATTGGGTGAGCTGGAATTCAAGCCAGATTTGGGTAAATCCTGTAATGCTGCAGAAAGAGGAAGACAAGCACATCATTTTGTGTGTGTGTGTGTATGTGTGTGTGCGTATGTGTGTGTGTGTGTTTGTGTGTGTGTACATGTCTGTGAGATAAGTAGAGAATCATTAATGATCCCTTTCAACTAGCTCTCCAGGTCAGAACTTCATAAATCATGGCATGTTTTAGATGGAAATGGGGGACTTTTCAAGACTGGCATTTGTGGAGTTTGAAGTGGTGAAAAATCTCCCACTCCAAAGATTAGGAAGATGGGGCTTAGCTCCAGGGATCTGAAAGCTATGATGTCATGGGGAGGGCTTCTACTAAAACTAAGGTCAGTTGGCTCTGTACTGCAAGGCGGCTGATCTAATTTCAATGTGAAGAGCCCTCTGTATGAATGACATCATCGTCAGGTCAAGGCAGTTTTGTTTACTCCATTGCTTCATAAAGACCGGCAGGCAGCCAGCACAGCTAAGGTTTCCATTTGCTGCTCATTGGCTCCCTTAGATGGTAAACCTCCCGGGGGGCAGATTATGACTTACTTTGCTTCTAATTTTCTGAATGTCTGATATGTTGCTCTTAACACAATGATACTTTTATAAATACTTGAAGATCACTGCTTAGATCCAGTGTAGCATATAAACAGGACACAGAGAAAATACACAGTTTCCTTGGTCAATACCAGCAGGGATTAGTATGTGCCCAGTCACTTAGTCGCATCCAACTCTGCGACCCCGTGGACTGTAGTCCACCAGGCTCTTCTGTCCATGGAATTTTCCTGGCAAGAATACTAGAGTGGGTTGCCATTTCCTCCTCCAGGGGATCTTCCTGGCTGAGAGATCGAACCCACATTTCCCATGTCTCCTGCATCGCAGGCAGATTCTTTATTATTGGGATTAGTATGGCCTGTAGCAATCCGCACATATATGGAATCTAGAAAAATGGTACTGATGAACCTATTTTAGCAGGGTAGGAATAGAGACTTTAGCAGATGCAGACATAGAGACTTGTAGACACAGAGGTGGGGGAGGGTGTGGAGAGGAGAGGGGGTGTTGAATTGAGACAGTAGAATTGACATATACATTATCGTATGTAAAGCAGAAAGCTAGTGGGAAGTGGCTGTATAGCATAGGGAGCTCAGCTCGGGGTTCTGTGATGCCTTAGAGGGATGGGATGGGGGGAGGGTGAGAGGGAGGCTCAGAAGGAAGGGGATGTATGTATACATATAGCTGATTCACTTTGTTGAGCAGCAGAAATCAACACAACATTGTAAAGCAATTATACTCCAAAGAAAAAAAATGGAACACAGAGGGCCCAAGCCACAGTTTTGACCTTAAAGATTAGAAGAGGAAAGAAAATTAGAATTTCTCCTATGCAATGACATGGCTTTAAAGCATTCAGCATGAGCTCATAGCCCCTGTAAATCAGTGACACTATGCTTATTGTCACTGTTGTTCTACTGTATCAGATGGTTTAGTTAGCTAACAACAGAACCCAAGGGGACAAAATGGCATATGATTTATGTGAAGCCCTTGCCTCATTGATTTCTTCTCAAGTGGCTTTGCTCTAACAAAGCAGCAGTCCCCACTCCCTCTCCCCCCGCCCCCAATTGATCAATGATGCCTCCTTGGTGACAACTGGTAAATGTAGTGGCGATGCCTGTGGTTTGAAGCCTTTTCCACAACTGTGAAAACGTACCTATTTTAAGATAGCTATAGCATCAATACATAACAGAACTCAGTGGTCTTTGAAAATGAATGAGGTGTTTATTGTTTGTCAAGACAAACATATTTTAGAAAACACCTCCTCCTCTATGAGGGTCAACTCCAGGTCTCCATCAAGTCTACAACTTGGCTTATTGCTATTCCTCCTAAGGTCCTCTTGTCCCTAGTTAAGTGTATCTTGCCTTTCAATCATTGGGGCTTATTACATGCTAAAAAGGAGAGTTATAAATATGAATAAGATATGGCTTAGTGCTGGGAAAACATAACTGAACTTGCAGCTCATTAGTCATTAGCCATTAAAGCTTAGACTCGCATCATCCATTAGCAAAGTCAGTTTTGTGTAGCTGTCACTGTCTCCTTTGTTTATGTCTGTGGCTTTTTTTTTTTTTTTTTTTTCTGATTCTCATTTCCCTGCCTGGCTTCTTTCACTTATTCATTGGAAAGTTACCATTGATCAGGCCTTATTCTGGGGCCTTATTCCAGGCTATTCTAGTGAACTAAGAGACAGAAATTCCTGTCCTAAGGGAGCTTACATTCCAGTAGGAGCATCCCTTAGAAGAAATGAAGTAACTCTCATGGTTAACAACAGAGTCCAAAATGCAGTACTTGGGTATAATCTCAAAAAGGACAGAATGATCTTGGTTCCTTTCTAAGGCAAACCATTCAAAATCACAATAATCTAAGTCTTTGTCCCAATCACTGATGCTGAAGAGGCTGAAGTTGACCAGTTCTATGAAGACCTACAAAACCTTCTAGAACCAACACCAAAAATGATGTCCTTTTCATAATAGGGGATTGGAATGCAAAAGTAGGAAGTCAGGAGATACCTGGAATAACAGGAAAGTTTGGCCTTGCAGTACAGAATGAAGCAGGGCAAAGGCTAACAGAGATTCATCAAGATAACATGCTGGGCATAGAAAACACTCTCTTCCAAAAACATAAGAGATGACTCTACACATAGACATCACCAAATGGTCAATACAGAAATCAGATTAATTATATTTGTAGCTGAAGATAGAGAAACTCTATACAGTCAGCAAAAACAAGACTGGGAGCTGAGTACCACACTGTTTTGCTACCCAAAAGTGGCTCAGATCATGAACTCCTTGTTGTAAAATTCAGACTTAAATTGAAGAAAGGAGGAAAAACCACTAGGCCATTCAAGTATGACCTAAATGAAATCCTTATGACTATACATTAGAGGTGATGAAAGGATTTAAGGGATTACATCTGATTGAGTGCCTGAAGAACCATGGACAGATTGTACGGAAGGCAGTCAGTCACCAAAGCCATCCCAAAGAAAAAGAAATGCAAGAAAGCAAAGTCGTTGTCTGAGAAGGGAGGAGGCTTGCAAATAGCTGAGGAAAGAAGAGAAGTAAAGAGCAAGGAAGAAAGGGAAAAATATACACAACTGAATTGCAGAGTTCAGTTCCAGAATATAGTAATGAGAGATAAGAAAGTCTTCTGAAATGAGCAACGCAAAGAAACAGAGGAAGACAACAGAATGGGAAAGACTAGGGATCTCTTCAAGAAAACTGGAGAGATCAAGGGAACGTTTCATGCAAAGATTCCTTATTGAATAGAAATAGTATGGACCTAACAGAAGCAGAAGAAATTAAGAACAGGTGGCAAGTATACACAGAATAACTGCACAAAAACGATCTTAATGACCCACAAAAACATGATAGTGTGATCATTCACCTAAAACCAGACATTCTGGACCTTAGGAAGTGGGCCTTAGGAAGCATTACTAGGAACAAAGCTAGTGGAGGTGATGGAATTCCAGCTGAGCTATTTAAAATCCTAAAAGATGATGCAGTTAAACTGCTTCACTCAATATGCTAGCAAATTTGGAAAACTCAGTAGTTGCCACAGGACTGGAAAAGGTCAGTTTTCATCCTAATCCCATAGAAGGGCAATGCCAAAGAATGTTCAAAACTATTGTGCAATTGTGCTCATTTCACGTGCTAGCAAGGTTTTGCTCAAAATCCTTCTAGGAAGGGTTCAGCAGTATGTAAACTGAGAACTTCCAGATATACAAGCTGGGTTTAGAAAAGGCAGAGGAACCAGAGATCAAATTGCCAACATTCACTGGGTAATTGAGAAAGCAAGGGAATTCCAGAAAAACATCTACTTCTTTATTGACTATGCTAAAGCTTTTGACTGTGTGGATTGCAGCAAACTGTAGAAAATTCTTAAAGAGATGGGAATGCCTGACCACCTTACTGTTTCCTGGAAACCTGTATGTGGGTCAAGAAGCAACAGTTAGAACCGGACATAGAACAACTGACTGATTCAAAATTGGGGAAGGAGTACGACAAGGCTGTAGATTGTCACCCTTTTTATTTAACTTCTATGCAGAGTACATAAGGCAAAATGCCAGGCTGGATGACTCACAAGCTGGAATAAAGACTGCTGGGATAAATATCAACAACCTCAGATAAGCAGATGATACCACTCTAATGGTAGAAAGCGAAGAAGAACTAAATAGCCTCTTGATAAAAGTGAAAGAGGAGAGTGAAAAGTTGGCTTGAAACTCAACATTCAAAAAACTAAGATCATGGTATCCTGTCCCATCACTTCATGGCGAATAGATGGGGAAAAAATGGAAACAGTGGCAGATTTTACTTTGTTGGGCTCCAGATTCACTGTGGAGGTGTTTGCAGCCATGAAATTAAGTGTTATTTGCTCCTTGGAAGGAAAGCTATGACAAACCTAGACAGCATTTTAAAACACAGAGACATTACTTTGCCAACAAAGGTCCATATACTCAGTTTGGTAGCTCAGTTGTGTCCAACTTGTTTTGACCCTATGGACTGCAGCATGCCAGGCCTCCCTGTCCACCACCAACTCCCGGAGTTTACTCAAACTCATGTCCATTGAGTCGGTGATGCCATCCAACCATCTCATCCTCTGTCGTCCCCTTCAATCTTTCCCAGCATCAGGGCCTTTTCAAATGAGTCAGCTCTTCACATCAGGTGGCCAAAGTATTGAAGATTCAGCTTCAACATCAGACCTTCCAATGAACATTCAGGGCTGATTTCCTTTAGGATGGACTGGCTGGATCTCCTTGCAGTCCAAGGGACTCTCAAGAGTCTTCTCCAACACAAGAGTTCAAAAGCATCAATACTTTGGCACCCAGCTTTCTTTATAGTCCAACTCTCACATCCATACATGACTACTGGAAAGACCATAGTCTTGATTAGATGAACCTTTGTTGGCAAAGTAATGTCTCTGCTTTTTAATATGCTGTCTAGGTTGGTCATAGCTTTCCTTCCAAGGAGCAAGCATCTTTTAATTTCATGGATGCAGTCACCATCTGCAGTGATTTTAGAGCCCCCCACCCGCACAAAAATAGTCTGTCACTGTTTGCACTGTTTCCCCATCTATCTGCCATGAAGTGATGGGACCAGATACCATGATCTTAGTTTTCTGAATGCTGACTTTCAAGCCAACTTTCTCACTCTCCTCTCTTACTTTCATCAAGAGGCTCTTTAGTTCTTCTTCACTTTCTGCCATAAGGGTGGTGTCATCTGAATATCTGAGGTTATTGATATTTCTCCCGGCAATCTTGATTCCAGCTTGTGCTTCCTCCAGCCCAGCATTTCTCATGATGTACTCTGCATATAAGTTAAATAAGCAGGGTGACACTCCTTTCCCGATTTGGAACCAGTCTGTTGTTCCATGTCCAATTCTAACTGTTGTTTCCTGATCTGAATACAGATTTCTCAGGAGGCAGGTCAGGTGGTCTGGTATTCCCATCTCTTTCAGAATTTTCCAGTTTGTTGTGATCCACACAGCCAAACACTTTGGCATAGTCAATAAAGCAAAAGTAGATGTTTTTCTGGAACTCTCTTGCTTTTTTGATGATCCAACAGATGTTGGCAATTTGGTCTCTATTTCTTCTGCCTTTTCTTAACCCAGCTTGAACATCTGGAAGTTCATGGTTCACGTACTGTTGAAGACTAGCTTGGAGAATTTTGAGCATTACTTTGCTAGCGTGTGAGATGAGTGCAATTATGCAATAGTTTGAGCATTCTTTGGCATAGCCTTTCTTAGGGATTGGAATGAAAACTGACCTTTTCCAGTCCTGTGGCCACTGCTGAGTTTTCCAAATTTGCTGGCATATTGAGTGCAGCACTTTCACAGCATCATCATTTGAAATAGCTCAACTGGAATTCCATCACCTCCACTAGCTTTGTTCATAGTGACATTTCCTAGGGCCCACTTGACTTTGTATTCCAGGATGTCTGGCTCTAGATGAGTGATCACACCATCGTGATTATCTGGGTCGTGAAGATCTTTTTTGTACAGTTCTTCTGTGTATTCTTGCCACCTCTTCTGAATATCTTCTGCTTCAGTTAGGTCCATAGCATTTCTGTCCTTTATTGTGCCCATCTTTGCATGACATGTTCCCTTGATATCTCTAATTTTCTTGAAGAGATCTCTAGTCTTCCCCATCCTATTGTCTTCCTCTATTTCTTTGCATTGATCACTGAGGAAGGCTTTCTTATCTCTCCTTGCTATTCTTTGGAACTCTGATTCGAATGGGTCTATCTTTCCTTTTCTCCTTTGCCTTTCTCTTCTCTTCTTTTCACAACTATTTGTAAGGCCTCCTTGGACAACCATATATATCCTACCATGTGCAAAATAGAGAGCTCGTGGGAAGCTGCTGTGAAGCGCAGGGGTCTCTGCTCCATGCTCTGTGATGACCCAGCGGGGTAGGGTGGGGGTCCAAGAGAGAGGGGATATCTGTATACATACGGCTGATTCACTTAGTTGTGCAGCAGAAACTAACACAACACATTGGAAAGCAATTATGCTTGAATTTTTAAAAAAGTGAACCAAATACCTCTAGTCAGGGATCAGCAGGTTCAAAAAAACAAAGGCATGAAACAATAGAAGATTATACCTGGGAAACTTTAGAGCCCTGTGTTTTTAGAGTGTTGGGAGGTGAAAGTAGAGTAGAGTTACTTCAAGTCTGGTCCTTGGACCAGCAGCTTTGGCATCACCCGTGACCTGTTGAGAGCTGCCAGCGTACGGGCCCCAGCCTGCCACACGGAGTCAGAACCTAAGGGGCTGAGACCCAGGAAACTCTGTTTTCAGTAAGCTTGCCCACGGGCTGTCATGCACATTGAAATTTGAGAACCACCGAGTTAGAGAATCAAGTCAACTAGACCTACAGAATGCCAAAAGCTGGTCTGAAAAGACCAATGTGTCACAAACGAATGCCAGCAGATCTTAGACATCATGACTGGCTCCTTGTGGGCCTGCTTTTTAAACCTAATAACATCCAGGAGGAATCCAGTTGTAGAAAATGTCATCACCAGAAGACTTAAAGCAAAACAGGTTACTTCTAACAAGATGCCTTAGCAGCCAGGTCCTGTTGTGTCTACAAATCAAGATCACAGTTATTTTTGTGACGGGAACAGCCCGTGTTGTCTGTCTGGGTTACCAGCACACCTAATTACTGCAGCATCCACAGTACTGTAACAGATACGGTCTCCCGCCCGGGAGATTATCCCGTGGCCGAACAGTTTTGAGCCAATTTAAACAAAAACAAAACCGACTTACCTCATTCTTCAATCATCACTAATTAAAGACACCCTTCTGCTAGAGGCAGGCAGGGCTTTTGCTTTCTTTTAAAGTTGCAAACAAGCCCTGGAATAAAGACTTCACAGAGATAGTTTCTTTTTTTTTTTTTTTTGTGGGTATCTTTTTTTTTCCCCCATTTATTTTTATTAGTTGGAGGCTAATTACTTTACAATATTGTAGTGGTTTTTGCCATACATTGACATATAGTTTCTATTAATGAATGCAGCACGAGGATGCCACTTCACAGGCATTTAGAAAAAGTACAACTGAAATTGCCAGGCTGGAACATGGAAGTCTTCACATCAACATGTAATTAGAAAAGTGAGCTGCTGCGTCATCTTCCTCCTCCTCTCCTCTCTGCTCTCCTTTGAATCCCTGATGCCTAGGGAATGGGGCTGTTGGTGGCTACCATTTTACTTAGCGACTAAGCAGGAAGCACATGACGTCAATTACAATGATGACAGTACTGACCCTACCATGGCCCTCACTTCAACCCTGGGACCTGAATGTTTATCTGTATCATAATTTAATCCTCATAACAAGCCTGAGTTAGGTGTTCGTGTTCTAGTTCCATTTCATAAGGGAAGAAGCTGAGCACAGAGTGATTAATAAACTTGCCTTAGAGTCTGTGTCCTTAGCCACCATGTAATATGGTCTTTCCAGGTTGCCTACATTCATTCCTTCATTTCCTCTGCCAGACAACCTTGAAAGATAGATGTTATCTGCTCTATTTCTTCAGGTGAAGAAATGAAGGATCAGGGAGATTATAATTTGCCCAAGCCCACCTAAATAGTAAGTAGAAGGGTCAGGATCTAACCTGATTACAAAGCCCATGTTCCTCCCTCCACTCCATTCTCCTGCCGGCTACAGTGCTTGGGCGGATAGTAGAAAAGAGTGTTGGAAGGTTTTGGGCTGTTCATTTTTATTAGCTGCACCTAAACGTGGCTTAGGTTACAGAGAGATGAGGTCCTCCAGGCAGGAGATAATGTGACAAAACTAGCGGTCACGGATCCCTAAAGAGCAGAGTGTGAAAACGGATGGCTGATCAGTTTACCCAACATCTTCAGAGGGAGTCAGAATTTGGCAAAGAGGTGAAACTCTCAAGCCACTCTTTTGTAGAACTCTCAAGGAGGAGGAGGCCCTTTTTCTGGTGATGAGGCTGCCCTTTCAAACAGACTCTTCTTCTGCAATGGCCCAGACAGTGGCTGGGCCAGGCTATAGCCCAAGCCAGACGCTAATGGCTCCTTCATGGGCTGTGATTTCAGTCACTTGCTGCTCTGGCTAAATGAGGTGAAAAACCACAGACAACATACTTCTTGTCATTTTGCTGTTCTCAGAAATCTGGGACAATAGGAATGGAAGAAATTTCCAGCCAAGGTCAAACTTAACCTTAGGCACGCATATGCATAAACACACACACGCATGTATGCACATTTGACAACTGAGCCAAATGTATTTTTGATGAATGATTAGTGCATGCTAAGTTGCTTCAGTTGGGTCCAACCCTTCGTGACCCTATGAACAGTGGCCCCCCAGGCTCCTCTATCTGTGGGATTCTCCAGACAAGAATACTGGAGTGGGTTGCCATTTCCTCCTCCAGGAGTTCTTCTTGGCCCAGTGATCGAACCTGCATCTCCCGCATTGACAGGCAGGTTCTTTACCACAAGGGCCACCTGGGAAGCCTCTTAATGATTAGTGGGGCTATCCAAGAATCTGGCAGAGTAACACTTGAAGGGGTTTTAGCACAACCTTAAGATTTATGAGTGCTATTAACCTCCTTATGTTATCATTTTTCCAAAATAATTAACATAGCAGCAGAAAGGGGTTTTCCTTAGGGGGTTTCCAAACAGGGGTCTGATCACTTTATTTATCCTTAAGTCTGTAGTGCCAAAAATAATGAACAATCTTATACTCATACCACTGGGGGCTTTTCTACATTAAGAGGAGGATCTGCACTATGGGGAAGAGAAACAACGACTAGTTCAATTCAGTCATTCACTGAATTTATTATGTGGAGAAAGCTTGAAGAAAAAATATATCTTAAATTTTTAAAATAAAATGTTATACAATTTTAATCAGCACTCATTAGAACCAATTTTAATGACCTGCTAACTAACTTTTCCAAACCCACTAAGTTCTGAGACGGCAGAACTGTGTCGTATCACTGATAATGACCCCAGTGCTTAAAAGAGTGCCCGGCACATGGCTAATGCTGAGTAGCTATCTATGGAGCAACCGTCTTACTGGGGTTCCTTCCAGCTGACCACTTTGATGATGAGGACAGTGATGGTGGTGGTGGTGGCAGAACTACGTACTTGGGAAGCAGCGTCCATCTTCCTCCAAATGATGCTATCAAACAGTTAAAACTACCGTGCTCATCCTAAAGGGGCTTCCCTGGTGGATCAGTCGGTAAAGAATCTGCCTGCAATGCAGGAGACCCAGGTTTGATCCCTGGGTTGGGAAGATCCCCTGGGGAAAGCAATAGCTACCCACTCCAGTATTCTTGCCTAGAGAATCCCATGAACAGAGGAGCCTGGCGGGCTACAGTCCATGGGGTCGCAAGAGTCAGATACGACTTAGTGACTAAACCACCACATCATCTTAAAGAGGAGGGATATCAAGGCTAGTGAATCTTTGTTACATGCCAAGGTGATGGTATTACTAGAACCTGCTAGAAAATTCGAGGGCTGGGACAGAAACTGACATGCCCCTGATCCCCAGAGGAGTCTAAGTTCTTAGTTTCTGCTCTCGTCTGCCTGTCTGTGCGGCAGGCTTCAGGTGGTGAGCTTAAATTCTTGCCTGGGGTCAAGAGGAACAGTCCTGAGGTTATTTCAACGTGATTTTTGTGTGGAGAGAGGGAAGTGTTTCTATTTTGTACCACAGTCCGTGTGCATCTTCCTTTTGGTGACCGAGCCCCTTGGAACTCACCATTGGTAATGCCAAAATGACTCCAAAGTTTCTCTGTAAGTTCCTTTTTTTTGAATCCCACCCTGAATCTCCCAAACACAAAGAGAAGCTCTGTGACAAAGTAGGAATGAAGTACTCAGAAAGGTTCATAAAAGCCAATGTAACTCGTAATTAAAAATGCAGTGTTTCCACTGTGATAAACTAGTAATTAAGCCAGATGGAAAAGGGTAACATTGAGTAAGATATAATTCATAAAACTGTTTGATGCTCAAGGAAATACAGACTTAATGAAGAGAAAGATAATTTTTAAAAAAATCTGAAGACCCTGAAAACTTTCATAAAGGCTTTAGACACAGATAATGCTGACACTTTAATTCCAGTTTCTCTTTGAAACCTTTCTTTCCTGTTCTTTGTACCTGAGACAAGGGTGATATTAGAAGGCATTCTCATACTTGACATCCTCATTAGATTGATTTGGTTCATGTGTAGAACAAAAGATAGAGGGAGATAAAAGGGGAGTGGGAGGGGAGGCCTCCCCTGTGGGCACTGGGCTGGGCTGGGGTGACTGGAGAAGATGAGAGGCAGCGGAAGGGAAGTGTGGTTAGAGATGAGACACTAAATATATGAGCTCTGAGTGGAGACCCAGACATGCCCCTTGAGAAAGAAGCTCAGCAGTGATGAGAAAAAACGGGAGCGAGGCTGTGTGCTTGCGTGTTCTTACATTTGGTTGTCCATTTATTCAGTGTATTAAGCATCTTCTTCGAGCCAGCAAAATGCTCATGGATAAAGCCAGGATCCTCACACAGCTTACAGTTTTGTGGGGAAAAGATACAACAGACACGCAAACAAATATATAAAAAAACAAATGAAATCACAGATAGTGATGATAGCCAGGATGAAATTGAGACAGTAGGATAAGAAATAACAAGGGACCCAAACCAAGAGGAGGGACCTCTCCTAGAGGATGTCATGAAAGCCACGTCTGAGGAAGAACTAGAGAAAAGCCATGACATGAGGAAGACCTAGAAGAAAAGCCATGTATGAGGAAGAACTAGAGAAAAGCCATGACATGAGGAAGAACTAGAAGAAAAGCCATGACATGAGGAAGAACTAGAAGAAAAGCCATGTATGAGGAAGAACTAGAGAAAAGTCATGACATGAGGAAGACCTAGAAGAAAAGCCATGTATGAGGAAGAACTAGAGAAAAAGCCAAGTCTGAGGAAGAACTAGAGAAAAGCCACGTCATGAGGAAGAACTAGAAGAAAAGCCATGTATGAGGAAGAACTAGAAGAAAAGCATCTCTGGGAGAGGGTCCAACAAGACAAACGCTACTGATGAACCCATTTGCCAGGCAGGAATAGCCAGAGATGAGAAGAATGGACATGTGAACACAGGCAGGGAAGGAGAGGATGTAGCCGAGAAAGTAGCACTGACACATATATATTCACTGTCGTGTGTAAAAAGAGATAACTACTGGGAAGCTGCTATATAACACAACGAGCTCAGCCCAGGGCTCTGTGATGGTCTAGAGGGGTGGGATGGCAGTGGGGTGGGAGAGAGGCTCCAGAAGGTGGGAATATATGTATACATAGGCTGAGCACCTAAGAATTGATGCTTTCGGACAGGAGCTGCAGAAGACTCTTGAGAGTCCCTTGGACTGAAAGGAGATCAACCCAGTCAATCCTCAAGGAAATTAACCCTGAATATCACTGGAAAGACTGATGCTGAAGCCTAAGCTCCAATACGTTGGCCACCTGATGCAAAGAGCTGACTCACTGAAAAAGACCCTGATGCTGGGAAAGATTGAGGGCAGGAGGAGAAGGGGACGACAGAGGATGAGATGGTTGGATGGCATTACTGACTCAATGGACATGAGTTTGAGTAAGCTCCAGGAGCTGGGGATGGACAGGGCTGCCTGGCGTGTTGCAGATTGTGGGGTCGCCAAGAGCTGGATATGACTTAGAGACTGAAGAACAATAGCTAATTTATGTTGCCACAGAGCCGAAACTAACACAAAATTGTAAAGCGATTATACTCCAATTAAAAAGCCAGTCTCTCTCTCTCTCTCTCTCTCTCTCTCTCTCACACACACACACACACACACACACACACACACACAAGAACCAAGGGCCTAGAGAGACAAGGAACCTAGCGTGTCCTAAAAATTGGACAGAAAGCCAGTGTGACTGCAGCTCACCAGTTAGCAGGGAGAGAAATGTGTGATGAGCAAGAAGGCATGGGCAGGGTGGGTCCATGAAGAAACCCAGGACAAGCTGAAGAGTCAATTGAATTCTAAGGGCGGGAGGGAGGCCGCTGGGGGTGTTTGAGGGAGGGAGTGACAGGTCAGAGGAGATTCTGAGCTGATTGTAACCAGGCCCCGGCAGGTGGGAGGACAATGTATGGGAGTCAGGGTCCAGCGTGCTCCTCACAGGGGCACGTGTCCTCCTGTTCCTGTTAGAGGCACTGCACAGGCTGGTCAACCAGAGTGCTGCTCGCCTTTTGGCATTTAACAGGTGGCAGGACACTCGGTGTGAAGAATGTGGTCTTTGAGAGTTTGGGATTTTACAGAGTGCTAGACAACAAAGGGGGCTTCCGAGGTGGTGCTAGTGGTAAAGAGCCTGCCTGCCAATGTAGGAGGCATAAGAGATGTGGGTTTGATCCCTGGGTCGGGAAGATCCCCTCGAAGAGAAATTGGCGAATCTCTCCAGTATTCTTGCCTGGAGAATCCCATGGACAGAGGAGCCTGGCAGGCACAAAGAGTGGGACATGACTGAAGTGACTTAACACTCCTACAGACAACAAAAGTGGGAGACTCACAGAGTACTACAACTTTCTCTTCCGTTTTTGTTGCTGTTTAGTCACTAAGTCTGTCCTACTCTTTGTGACCCTATGAACTGGAGCCTGCCAGGCTCCTCAGTCCATGGGATTTCCTAGGCAAGAATACTGGAGTGGGTTTCCATTTCCTTCTCCAAGGGATCTTCTCGGACCGAGGATCAAAGCCATGTCTCCTGCTTTGGCAGGCAGATTCTTTACCACTGAGTGACACCCCCCAAAAAACCCCAAAATATAAGAATAAAATCTCAGGGGGGAAAAAACCATTTTTGTAGGAAACACTATACCATCCTTGTATTTTCAACATTTTGACTTAGAAGCAGTGAGAACCTCTTTCCAGGCTGCGTACACACCTCCATAGCAGTGTTCAGAGCATCAATTTTTAGGAACCATCAAGCCCCCCCTTTCTCCCCCATTTCACAGGTAAGACAAGGTGGGTTCAGGAGGCACATGACTTTCTCAGGGTGATGACGTGATTTAAGGGCAGAGGACCAAGGCCCCAGTCTCCTGACTCTGGGTTCATTCTCCTTCCATTACATCATCATGCTGTATATTCTTGCTGATTTCTTCTGCTCTGCCAGCTTTCAGATACCGTCCCATCTATTCCTGTCCAGGGTGCAAGCCGCTGGCCATTTTTACTTCCCTGCCAAGATTTCTGAGAGCTAAGACACTTATCAAGAAACAAGTACTCAGCAAAACAGCGCTCAGCCTGGAGCCTGACAAATTGGAATTCCATTCTTTATGGAGAAGAGGAAGGTGTGTCTTACCTGATCTTCAGATACGCTGCAACTCCAAACACCAGTAACACCACAGTAATGACCGTCACCGTGATGGCGGCGATGCTGCCTGGGGAAGAGGAAAGCAGAGCAAGAAGGTGAAGGAAGGGTGTTCATTTCAGATCATTCTGCAACAAAACCCAGGGGATTAATTCTGTTAAGATTAATTCTGTTATCAAAACACTTCTCAGGTTAGGCTAAGTTCAGTCAATGGCCACTGTTTATTAAGACCTCCTGGGTGACCTGGAGTTCAGAAAACAGGCCACGGTAATATTTGATTATCTTTTTAAGAATACCACCAATCTGTTGTCACTGCTGCTGCTATTTGCAGGCAAAGTGGATTTAAAATCTCCTGAAGTCCCATTTTCTTCTTTAGTATGTTTTAGCTTGTCTTTCTAGCACTCGCAAGATATTGGAAGAGCTAGGATGCTTAATCAAAGATCATGACAAGATAATGCAATTAAAGTTTTAATAAACCAGAACCACACAGCTACGTCAGCATCCAGTTCAAAAGGGTCATCTTGGTAGGAAATGCGCTAATTTTAATGACGCCATCAAATCAAAGCATCATAAAAAATAAAACCCACAGCTTTTATTCTTGGTGAATTTGATTTTGTACAGGATAAAGTCAAGTTTGGTATATAAAATAAGGTCAAGACTGTTAGGTAACACTATTTTTTGTTTGTAGAAATAACCAAGTACAATTATAAAGTAATATGAATGTTTTATTGTGTAGTTTAGAATCTGGCTCCAAAGGCAACTATTAGGGCAACTTAAACAAAACAAAACAGAACCTTTTGAGCATGTAACCTTATGAGAATAACCACATTGCTTCCACAGATGACTACTTTGGAGCACAGCATGCTTTTTGTGTGAGCTGGTGACTAATAATGTATATATTTCAGTTTTATTTCACCTCAGAAATGCAGGAATCAATTGGGCCCTTGTCTCTTAGTTAAAGTGACTTTTTGGCACTAAAATTGTTATTAGGGGCCCCATTTACTATTTCAGGCCACTGAGAAATTATTTTCTACTTGAACAAATGAATGAGACTCTTAAACACATTGGGAAGAGCTTCAGATCTAGAAGATGTAGATTCCAGTGTGGTTCTGTCATTATTAGCTGTCTGAATGCGGGCTATTAACCCTGTTGACTCACACACTGCTCACCTGCTATATACACCTTTATCTACAGAAAGAAGAGCTGCTCTACTCGCCTGCATAATTTTAAGAAAATTAAATGAGATGCCCTATGCACCAAGATGGTGCTAGTGGTAAAGAGCCTGCCTACCAATGTAGGAGATGTAAGACACGTGGGTTCAAGCCCTGGGTCAGGAAGATCCCCTGGAAGAGGGCATGGCAACCCACTCCAGTATTTTTGCCTGGAGAATCCCATGGACAGAGAGCCTGGTGGGCTACAGTCCATGGGGTCGCAAAGAGTTGGATACGACAGAAGCAACGTAGCATGCATGCACCCACGTGCACCAAGCTAAAGCCCCCTATCCAGATATGACTTCCTGGACCAGTGCCCATCTTTTATGGATCCATCAAGGTGATGGATCTGCCCCACATTTTTGGAGATATACCATTTGTAGATTATTTTGCCACTTCTCCTATTTTTCCCTCTTTTATGAATGGCTTTTGTGTATTGTGCTTCTCATTAGTCATTCCACCAAAGGAATTAGAGCAGAGCTAAGAAGCAAATCAGTCTACCTGTGAACTCTTTAGTAACTCCCCCAAGGTTTGGGTGAAAGAAGGCTGCAGCAGACATCCATGCCCCCACTGGTTATAATTTCTAAAAGGCCAAGGAGGAATTGCTAACATTGAGACCAAGACCAGACCTTGATTCGTCTACACAGACTGACATCGTGCACCATTTCAGACCTCCCACACCCTGAACACTCACACACCCATCTCTTTGCTCTTAGAGTCGTTTAGAGCCAGATTGGCTTAATTATCAGTATATGTCTCATTCCCCATTTACTACTATCAAGATATGATTATGGCACCAAACACTCAGATATGCAGACTGGATCAAGCAGAGAAAATTCAAGATCAGATCCCCTTATGGAAAACCTCTACTCCTACTTCGAAAGGCGGCACTTAGGTTCCTGGTCTTCAAACTGTGCTGAAATTAGAACAATTCAAAGTTCACCGAAGCCTCTTAACAGCTGTTTTAAGGGCTTGAGAAATGAGGATTATTACTGCCCAATAAAATAATGGGGGTATTTCAGGATTTAAAAAGATACACTGATTGCAATTAAGAGCAGTTTTGAAAACTGACTGAATTTAATCTCGTTTCAAAAAATGTGAGAAGAGAAAGAATATAGTTGATTTCTTTGTCAGACCCTTCTCTCTTGCGCCAGGATAGGTTTAATATAAGAAATCATAGGTTTGACCTTTCCCAGAATTTCTTCCCTAACTCTAGGCTGTTGGATCTTCTCCTAGTCTGTGATTTACTGGATTTTTAAAAAATACCACCTCTTATTGAAGATAAAACAAGCAGTTCCCACTGTACAACGAAATGAATCAGCCATACATAAATGTATATCCCCCCTCTTGGACTTCCTTCTCCTTCCAGTCACCACAGTCCATTAAGCAGAGTTCCCTGTGTTATCCAGGGTGTTCTCAATCGTTGTCTATTTTCTATATAGTATCAATAGTGTATATATATCAGTCCCAAACTCCCAATTTATCCCACCCCCTGCCCCTTTCTTCCTTGGTATCCATATAATTGTTCTCTACATTGTAAAGTAACCACAGTTCAATAAAAATTAATTAAAAAAAAAACTTAATGGAGATTCCACAAAGCTTTGGTTCAGGTGAATTACATTTATTGTATTCGTCATAACAGAAATTCAAACTGAATTTGTCATTTAAAATAAAATACTAAACCTTAAAAAAAAATAGCACTTCCCCAACTCATGTCGCTATTGTTTTTTTTTTTTTTTTAATACAGCGAGAGGTAGAATGACTCGTTTCTTCTCTGACTGGTGGCTGTCTGGCCCTTGTTGCAGACAAGTCTTCAAATAAGGCTCTTCAAGGACACCCTTCTTGGTCATAAAGGACAGCCCATGTGGCCAAAGCTGGAATCAGCAGGTGATGTCCCCTCATGAGCCCTTGAGGGCAGCTGAGCAAAGGGGCATTTCTGAGGATTCTTACTGCCCAAGAGGAGAACGAAACATGTGAAGTAAAATAGACTCTACTTAAATACTCGGGCCACTTTATTAACTATTCTGCCACCCACCAGCTTGTCTCAGAGGGTGCCACCGTGGGGGCAAGGGTCTTCTGGAACTGGAAGGCTTTCATCAGGCCCCTGTTCTGGGACGTCTCATGTCCCGAGCTTGCTCTCACCTCCATGGCAGCTGCCGCCATCAGAAGCTGCTGAGAAGCCCCTCCTGGGAAGTTCCACACCTCAGGACATCGCGGTCTGAACATCTGAGGGGACTGCTGAGCCAACATGAGCCTAACTGTATACAGTAACTGAAAAGGCTGGATTTCCTCCTTGCAAAAATAAATGCCATTTCCCCCTGAGTTCTGCTTAAAGTAAGCTGGAATTTCCCGTCACTTCCTACTCTTTCTTCTTCTGAGGTGGAGGCTCAGGGGGAGAAAAAAATGAGGAGACTGTGATGGAGCAGAAGCAGCTCTGGAGGCATCTCTGAAGGCTCGGGCTTCTCGGAGGGGTTTCGTATTCCCCCAACTTTTGTAACAACACAGGATGAAAAACCAGAACAGGCTAAAGAATAACCTATTCTACCCTTGTAGTAGTTATTTAGGTCTGGGAGAACCTTACAACTCACATCTCATTTATTTCTCTTTATGAGGTGAGGAGAAGGAGTCCCATTTGAGAGATGAGCAGTCAAGGCTCAGAGAGATTTAAGAACTTGATTGAGATTTTACAAGCTGGCAAATCATTAAGCTAACATTTGAACCCAGGACGATTTCCTGGGGTTTGCCTGTTTAATCATTAACATACTGGTTACATCCTCACTCTTTTTTTTTTCATCTTGGCCAACTCCTATGCTTTCCTTATGACAAATAAACAGCAACCCTTCTGGGAAGCTTTCCTGACACCCCGAGCAAGTTGAAGTGTTGTGTGTCCTCGGTTCTTTGTATCTGCTTCTCTTAAACACGCTGTGTTGCATTTATGACTTTCCCCAGACAGATTCTACACATTCATCCTGCATCTCTTCTGCCATCTCCCTGAATCCTCAGCACCAGGCAGTTGCCACAGCCCACTGCGGTGTTTAATTAATTTTTAAAATGTTGAATAATTAAATGTAATATTGACAAAGAAAAAAAAGATAATCGGCAGTTTTTGAGCCAGTAACTGTGCTAAGAGAGTTCTTGGGCAGCAGTCTCCCCACCCATCCATCTTGGAAGCCTGTGCTCCAGGTCTCTCCTAGGAGGCTCCTCCCATGACTCTACAGCTGTGGTCCAACCACCCCAGCATGTGAGTCCCCATGGATGGCTGAGCAGGAGGAGTTATCTTAGAAATATCTGTCTGAACAGAGTCCGATGATATCCTTGAAATAGCCAAAGCAAAATCCCAGAAAGCCACGCTCCTGGTCAGACTTGATCAGACTACCGAAGGACGGGACTTCCCTAGAGGGCGTCACTTGCCTTATTTGAGTCTGTTCTGTGCCTGTGAAGTCCTGGAATAAACTATGGCATCATTTTAAGGGCTCTCTCTCCCAACACCTGCCTCTTTTTATTAGACTCCAGCGAGTCCTTCGCAGACACAGTGAGTCCCTCACACTCAGAAGGAGCTCTGTCCAGACTCCTTCCCTGTCACTTGTCCTAAAGGTGCTTTCCTGTCTTCCTGGGCTTAGCAACATTCCCAAACCTCAGATGTCCTCCTCTGAGGGGGCTCTTTTCATTGAGGTGGTTTCTTTATTTCCCCCATTTTAAACATGAAAGAAACAGTTCATCTGACCTCTTGGCAGGATACCTGTTAATCATTTCCAGAAATGAGAATATTAGGATGTGATGGCATGAACCCAAATGACCTCTGAAAGAAAGAGCTTTCCTAGGTTCCTCCAAAAGTTGCAATTGCTCTGAGAGAGCCAGGGGGCAAAGGGGATGACAGTGGGATGTTTCTAGGGTGACAAAAGAAGGTGTGTCTTGCTGCTATTCATGGATGACTCCTGAACTACGTTCTCCTTGGAAATTCATCAGTCAGCTTGTTTAGAACGTGTGTGTAAGTGCTTTGATCAGGATCTTGGGTATGAGTGTGTGCGTCTGATCTATTTAGAGAAGTCTTTAACAAACCTCTTGACTGTTTTTCGGTGTTCTTGATGTTTTCTTTCCTTTTCCTGGTCTAGAGAATAGGTAAGCAATGAGCAAGAGGAGCAGGTGGCCACTTCAGAGTGTGCGGTGGCTCCTTCAGTTAAGGCCACCAAGAGGACAGGAACATTCTGTCTCAGATGAATTCTTCTTTAAAAGGACGTGTCTGTCCACGAGCTGGAGGACGGAAGTGGGCAGCTGGTAAGGAGAGGAACTGGAGGGCTGACGTCTGGGTGTGCCCTAATCTCCCTTTATTGCACTAGGGAAGGGCTCTCCCCTCTTTACAGTAACAGTCTCACGTCACAACTCCTTCCTCCAAACAATAAGGGTAAGAGTAATAACAAGAATACAAATTACGAGAACCAACACTTACTCTGTGCCAGGATTGCTCTATAAGCGTCACTTATTTTGATTCAAGCAATCCTCATGAGAATTCTGTGAGGTGGGTCCTCTTGTTATCTCCATTTTACAGATGAGGAAACTGAGGCACAGAGAAGTTAAGGGCCCAGAGCCCATGGTTGGTAATTAGAGGGACTGGGATACAGGGGCTGGCTCTCGAGTCCACACTATTACCTGCTGGGTTCTCCTGCCATCTGGACCCTATATCAGATCCCAAAGTGAAACAGAAAGTGTTAGTTACTCAGTCAAGTCTGACTCTTTGTGACCCCATGGACTGTAGCCCACCGGGCTCCTCTGCCCATGAGATTTCCCAAGAAAGAATACTGGAGTGGATTGCCATTTCCTTGTCCAGAGGATATTCCCAACCCAGCAATCCAACTCAAGTCTCCTGCATTGCAAGAGAAGCACATTAGATCTGAGTCCACTTGCAAATAAAATCTGCTGCTCTGGCCCATTCTCTGTCTGTCTTCTGTTGGCTGTCCAGGAATCAGGGCCCAACTCTGGGCCATGTGGGAGTTTGGGTCCTCATATGGGTCCTGGTGGAGATGAACTGAAGCTCAATGATTCTGGTTAATGGGGAGAAGGACCAGTCAGGAGCAGACACCAGTCAGAACAGCAGCCCAAGAAGGGCCAGGTCATTAGTTTCTAGTGTGTTCTGTGGTCCAGAACTCTACTGGGAGTGTCGCCTAAAGCTTACACTGCAGAATGGGCAACACCACAGGGTAGGTGGGGGCTGTGATTTACTTTGGTCGTGTGCCTGTGGGTGTGTGCATGCATGCATGCGTGTGTAGGTTGTGATATGGGGGAGAAAACGTGAAAAAGAAAATCTCCATTTTTGGACACTGTAATCTAGGTGGATCCTAATTTTACACTACTGAAGGTTGCTTTGACTTCTGGCCTTGAATTCTGCTAGGATTTTACCCCTGTGTTTCTGCCCACTCTATCCCAAACCAGAGGAAATGAAGCTTATCTCCCTCTGACCTCAAACCAATCCCACAAGCTACAAACCAATCTCCTGATGGAGCTCCCTGAGCTTCTCTTCGGCTATGATGGTGCCAATGGAAAGATGCAACAGGCAGGGATCTGAGGTTTCACCACCCACTGGTGGGGACAAGAGTCTGGGGACCTCACAGGGGAGTGTAGCATGGGATGGACAAACAGGTGGGTACTTAAAGTGGGAGGTGGGTGATAGCAAACTCTGTATTTCTGCCTCTGACTTGGGGGAGGATGTGTGTTTCTAACAGCTGGGGTAGAGCAGAGATGGGAGTGAAACTGTTCTGTAAAGGATGAGCAGGACTTGGACAGACAGTATTGAAGGTTTGGGCAAGAACCAGCTCGATGGAAACAGACACATAACATTTCAGGTCTGAAGGATTAGCACTGAGTTTGGAGACAGAGGGCTTCCCTGGTGGCTCAGATGGAAAGAATCTGCCTGCAATGAGGGAGAGCTGGGTTCAATCCCTGGGTTGGGAAGATCCCCTGGAGAAGGGAATGGCAACTCACTCCAGGATTCTTGCCTGGAGAATTCCATGGACAGAGGAACCTGGTGGGCTACAGCCCATGGGGTTGCAAAGAGTCAGACACAACTGAGCGACTACACTTGTACTTTGAAGATAGAAGCACCTCAACCGATGTCCTCACCTGAAAACTGGGATAATCCCTGTCCTTTCCACTTCGTGGGACTATTGGTAGGGTCACATGGGAGGATGTGCTTTGCAAGGGAGCATGAATGAAGGGAACCGTTGTGAGCTGGTCCCTTCACATTGTGGGTTAGGAGACTGAGATATGGAGGGAATGGAGGAGAGATGTATCTTACCCAAGGTCACGCAACTTACAGAGGTGACAAAACTAAGGCTGCAGTCAGCTTAAGTGGGTGTTATGGGAATGGAAAGGGACCATAATGTGCCGAGGTACTCAGGACCAGACTGTGGAGAATTCTGAAAGCCAGATGTGCTGTGTGGACTTGGCAGTGGGGAGGATGGAACCATGGGAGTGCTCTGGCCATAGGCAGGATTCGCAAGAATCTTTTCAAGACCAACTTTGTCTTGCAAATCATCCCCAATGATGTCTGCTCAACTTGAACCCCCTTTTTCTAGATGTTTGATCTTTCCCTTTGTAGGGCACAAGTCCATAAACTTATTCTAGTCTGTAACTGATGGTGACCGGTGCAGCTGTGGGTAGCTATGCTGATCCATCTAAGATAAAGACATGTGAAATACACTGTTAGACTCATAGCTTTCTGCGAACATGTTCTGCAAACTCTCTTCACTGACAGTCCCTTAGAAGCTAAGGATACCAAGTGTACTTCTTTATTTGTCTAGACCCAAAGTAAGTAACTCATAAAAGAACTGAGTCTTCTAAAGTGTAGTTATTTGTTAAACTGAACTTTCTAAGTAGTTATGATACAAAATTAAAACTCCCTTATAAGGCATAGAGCTTGCATGCAAATATGCCACAGAATTGTTTTTAATTAGCACAATCTAAGTTTGTCTCAGTCCTCCCCGTTGCACCGTTCCTCTTGTAGCTTTAAATCATTAAATTACTGCTCAGTAAATTACACAGAGTGGCAGAGGTGAACTTTATCAAAATCAGTCAAATATTACCACAACTGGAATCATTTACTTCACGTTTAGACTCTCTCCTAAAAGCTAGTGAGTTTGCAGAAATGGTCAGTGGACAGACTTGGGATTCAAACTTTGGGGCAGGATCCCTAATACCTGTATTTTTCTACTTCCTGTAATCAGAAGCCCTGGTTCAGGGGCTGGCTTTATTTTTGTCTAAAATATACACTACCGTGTGTAAAATAAATAGCTAGTGGGAAGCTGCTAGATGGCACAGGGAGCTCAGCTTGGCGCTCTGTGATGACCTAGAGGGGCGGAATGCAGGGGTGAGAGGGAGGCCCAAGAGGGAGGGTATATATGCATACATAGGCTGGTTCACTTAGTTCTACAGCAGAAGCTAGCACAATATTGGAAAACAACTATAGCCCAGTTTAAAAAAGTATCTTACCTACTTGGAGAGCATATAGTTAAAAAAGTGTTATACAAGAAACACGAATCTCTGTTGAGATAATAAAAGATTTGCATTTGCCCAAGCAAGTGCGTGTTTCTTTTTCCTTCATTTCTCTCTCCCGCAGGCACGTCAGCTGTACCTGAAGGATGCAGGGAGCGCAGGTTTGTAATTAATGCCAGCCGGGGCACACAAGTCGGCACAGGTCCTGGTTACCATAGTTTTAAAGTTTCTTCACTTCACTTGCAATTACAATCTTTCCCAACACAAACGAAGCCTCCTGATTATAACTACCTGATGAGGTCGCCTGACCCCAGCTCGCCTTTGACACCTGTCACGCAAACTAGGCTGGGCTTCTACGAAGATCAAACGTTGCTCCTCTTCCTCCTTCCCCACAGCATCAGGAAAAGCTGATCACCCACACAGCAGCTTGCCATCAGCATTATGTCAGGGGGCATTCCTCTCACTCGGTGCTCCCCAGACCAAAAGGAACCCACAGGGAGTGAGCCTTCTTTCTGAAACAGGGGTGACCCCTCCATCTGAATGGTATTCACAGTCTCTCCTTAAGGGCTGAATTCAGTCTTGACTTCACAACAGTTCTCAGGGGACATCTCAAGTATTGTGCCAAAAGCAGTAAATAAGAGCATGAAGAAAAACAACTGTGGTCACAGAAGTCATGGCAGGCACCGCTTCCTCCCCTGCTACCCTATGCCGGGCACTGAGCTGGGCAGAGCCGTGTAGGCATTTCCACTTAGGAGTTTAGCAAAAGCAGCTAATAAAAATCTATTCATCTGGTTACTGTGCAGAAATGGAATTCTACCCTTGAGGCTGGATTTCCCAAACTTATTTCTGTGACCAGAAGACCTGGGTTGGGAGACTGGCTTTATACACACACTAGCTGAAGAGTCAGGAGCAAGTTGGTTCATGGCTCCCTGCCTCCACAGCGTGTCTGTGGCCCCGTCTCTCCCTGTAAAGTGGCAATTCGTTCAATCATTCACACAGCTGATGTTTACTGTGGACCCAGCTTTGATGAATCACTCGCTTTGCTCTCAGAGCACTTTTACAAATTAGTGTATTTAAAATGTTTTGTCCATCATGCAGTACAGTACAAAGGTCTCGGTCTCTGGGCGTCTCTTACCCATTAACAACCCTGAAGCCAGGAACCAAGCCCTGACATCTATCCCTAAACATGTCAGTCTCTGCTTCTCATTCTCTTCTGCAGGACGGAGTCTCAGCGCCTGGTTTTATAAGCCTGCCTGCTAAGTCATGTCCGACTCTTTGCGACCCTATAGATTGTAGCCTGCCAGGCTCCTCTGTCCATGGGGATTCTCCAGGCAAGAACACTGGAGTGGGTTGCCATGCCCTCCTCAAGGGGATCTTCCTGACCCAGGGATTTAATCCACATCTCTTACATCTCCTACATTGGTGGGTGGATTCTTTACCACTAGTACCACCGGGGAAGCCCTTTATAAGCCTATCATTACTCTTCTAAAATTACTTGATATACTAAAGATAATTCAGCTTGAGCTGAATTATAGCTTCTTCTGTGCTGAGAGAACCACACCTTGACATGATTGGGGATCCTGGCTCTGAGTCATCTTTGAGGGACTGGGATGGGAGAGATTTTTGGAGATTAATTTTTTTAAAAAAGATCAGAGAGTCCCCTTTATTGTTTATCATGGATGAGGAGAAGTTTCCTTCTCTTCTTGTGAAAATTCTGATCTGTAGTGTGAGCAGGTGAGCTATGTCATGTTGGGTCATCAAGTTTCTTGACTGAAGGACCAAGATATTTCTACTGAGGAGTCATGTCAGAAAGAGGAAAATAGATCCTGATATCTCTCTGCTATCTGCTATCTTTAATGCAATTAGCCTTGAGAGTACCAAAGAGATACTGGGAACCCTGGAAGTTTTCCATCTGGGGACCACTACCTGCAAGGCAGCAGGCAGGCTGAGAAGTCAGCTGTGGCCTCTGACTTTCAACTTAAGGGGTCAAGTTGAGAATCTCCACTCTGAAGTCACCCTTTTACAAATGCCCCACACAGAGGGGCAAATCATGTGTTGCAGGTGCCATTTATCTCCAGGAAGACTGAAAAATGTTTTTTTGGTTGTTCTATCTCTTCAGTATTCCAGCAATGAAAGTGAGACATGACCACAGATAAAACAATGGCGGTGGTGGTGTAGTCATTAAGTCATGTCCAACTCTTGTGACCCATGGACTGTAGCCTGCCAGGTTCCTCTGTCCATGAGATTCTCCATGCAAGAATACTGGAGTGGGTTGCCATTTCCTTCTCCAGATAAAACAATACTGAAGAGAAAAATAAACCAGAAAATTTGTGTATGCCCTTTTTGAGATTCATCTAGTCTGCAGGTGAAGGCTCAGATCCCTTTGAGACTCCCTAGCCTTGGCAAATCAGAGTT
Source organism: Muntiacus reevesi (assembly GCF_963930625.1). Taxonomy (NCBI): domain Eukaryota; kingdom Metazoa; phylum Chordata; class Mammalia; order Artiodactyla; family Cervidae; genus Muntiacus; species Muntiacus reevesi. The sequence goes on from NC_089270.1 coordinate 25,913,183, forward strand.
TCCACACTGACATTTTCTTGGTTCCAAGGATGCATCAAGAAGGAAGGGAGGAGCTTCTCAGGGCCCAAGACAGAGCTCTAACCCTGTTTGCCAAATAGTATGCCAGCCTGTCATGGAAAAATGACTCTTGGCTGGGAAGCAGAGTCAGTGTCAGGTTACCTGTCTCAACACCTTGACCAAGGGCAGTGACATCAGTATAGTTACTGCAGCCCAAGAACTTGAGGATCTCTCTGGAGCCATTAGTTAATTTAGCTTTGCCTCCATTTAATTAATCACTAAGGCCAGGTAGGAACCTGCTTTTGGAGATTGTATTTTACCAAGTTTTAATTTCTCCCAGACTCAGGCTCCCAAGAAAGTAATTTTCAAACTTTGATGCCAGTTAAGCAAAGAAGGCATGCTCTAGGTCTTAATCCTTCACCATCAGGTGCAAGTGGAGCCTGGGCAAAATCCTTCAAGCTCAGCTTCTGTGTCCTTTCTGCTCCACGATTTATTATTTTCTCCCAGCTAGAAATCTCTAGTTGTTTGCACTCTTTACCTCTTTACTTTGGATTTTCCAAGTTTCATGAAAGAACTACTAACTTCCAGTGTGAACATAGTTACTTTTCTCTTTCACACTTTGAGGATTATCCTTTTCTGAACTGTGTTATCAACAGGTGCTTAAATGGATCTTGACTACCTAATATCTATAGTAGTATTCCTTTTGGGGAATCTCGAGGTGTTTTTACAAACACTTTATTTTTTCAAGTTAAAAAAAGTCAAAGTCTAGAAGAGTCAAACTCTTGGTATCTACACTGAGAATTAGACACCCAACTGTAATAATAATAATAACTAACATTGATTTAGTGCTAAATATGTAAGACTCTTCGTATACCTGTCTCATTTAATCCTAAAAAGAATCCTATAACGTGAGTGCTATTACTACCTTCATTTTATAGATGAGGAAAATGTGATACTCAGTGATGAATAAACTTGCCAGGTCTTCCATCTAGCCAATGGCATTGGTGAGATCTGAACCAGGCAGTCTGATGCCAAAGTTTGTACTATGAGTAACATTTTTACCCTTCTAGAGCTTGGATTGGAAATGACACCATAATTTCACCAAGCAAAGGCATGGCAAAATGTTTTTGATGGCCCACTTCCATGGACTTACTGAGATTTGTGACTTTAACCTAAGTTCACCTTAAGTTTTGGAACCTGCATTCTATCCCTGAAGGCTGTGGGTCTGATGGCAAAAGCAAGATACTGTAAAATAAAATGCTCTCTCTTGTTGGCCAGTACTTTTCTTTCCCAGGACCTGAGAAGCAAGGCATGCTGAGGACAATGTCAACTTAGCATCCATCATGTGTTCTCTGAATGCAATATTCCTGACTCAACACACAGGGGTGGGAGTTTTAGAACATTTTCTGATGAAGACAATGGGTTAGTACTGACCTAGCTTCATGTTCCTGTTAGCATTCTGTAACCAAAAAAAAAAAACATGCTCCTTTGATTCAGAAGATTACAGTAAGAGTTCAGTCTGGATATGGAATCAGGATATTCCAGCAAGTTTTCCCAATGAGCCAACAAGCCATAGATTCATTTATGATATCAGCTGTGCTTATAAGCTAAATCGCATGTCCTCAGTGAAGCATTTCCAAAATCACTTAGTCATTTAGTCATATGTGACTGATGAACATATTTGAAGCAGAAAGAAAGAAAGAAAGTGTTCCATGGAGACAAACTTTCCAAATGTAATGAACGGTGATACCGAGACAATTAAAATATATGATGGGGTTACATTGCTACTAGATAACAACATCAGTGGTAACTAGCTGATTTTATTACCTTGCCATAGATTTTTCAAAGGATGTTTTGTAAATATTTTAAAGCCAGATTAAGATTTAGGTAGTAAAAGTAAACAAAGGATGCTGTGGGGGAAGAGCTAGTTAGGGACTTTGGGAAGGTCAAGTACACAGTGCTATGATAACCAACAAAGACCTATTGTATAGACCATGGAACTCCGCTCAATGTTATTTGGGATGGGAGGGGGGTTGGGAGGAGAATGGATACATGTGTATGTATGACTGAGTCCCCTTGCTGTTCACCTAAAAGTCCTACAACATTGTTAATTGATGGTACCCCAATACAAAATGTTTTGGGGGTTAAAAAATCAAAATAAAAAATAAAAAGTAAACCAAAGGAGAAATAAAAATAGTAGAATTCAGAATATTTTAAAATCTAAAATATTATCTGACAGTTAGAGTTCCTTATGAGAACTCCAAGCAAGCTTAGAGGTTTAGCTTAAGTGTAAAGAATTGGGTACAAAAAAAAATGTGAGTGAGGGCTTAAACCAATTCATACTCTTGTTAGCCTTGCAGTCCACGGGGACCAAAGACAGGAGCGAGCATGATGGGAAAAGAGAAGCATGGTAGGAATGGGGTGAGTAGGACCCCATTATGGAGGCAGACAGCCCTTTAGACATCTATAATGATGGTCATAGCTTTCCTTCCAAGGAGCAAGTGTCTTTTAATTTCATGGCTGCAGTCACCTTCCACAGTGATTTTGGAGACCAAGAAAATATATGACAAACCTAGACAATGTATTAAAAGGCTGAGACATCACTTTGCCAACAAAGGTCCATACAGTCAAAGCTGTGGTTTTTCCAGTAGTTATGTACAGATGTAGGAGTTAGACCAAAAAGAAGGCTGAGCACTGAAGAACTGATGCTTTTGAACTGTGTGTTGAGAAGACTCTCGAGAGTCCCTTGGACTTCAGGAAGATCAAACCAGTCAATCCTAAAGGAAATCGACTCTGAATATTCCTTAGAAGGATTGATGTTGAAGCTGAAGCTTCAATACTTTGGCCACCTGATGTGAAGAGCCAACTCATTGGAAAAGACCCTGATGCTGGGAAAGATTGAAGGAAAAAAGAGAAGGGGACAGCATAAGATGAAATGGTTAGATACCATCACCGACTCACTGGTGAATTTGAGCAAACTCCAGGAGATAGTGGAGGACAGACGAGCTTGGTGGGGTACAGTTCATGGGGCCACAGAGTCGAATGTGACTTAGTGACTGAACAACAACAATGATGATGGTATATTAGAGGGGTGTGCACAGGTCTTCAGGATCCCAGCATTTATATGTACCCCCCAAACTTACATGTTACAGTCCTAACCTGCAATGTGATGGTATTAAGAGGCAAGGCCTTTGGGAGGTCTGTATGTCATGAGGGTGGAGCCCTCGTGAAAGGGATTAGTGTCCTTATGAAACAGACCTCAGCGAGGGCCCTCAGCCCTTTTGCCGTGGGATAACATAGCTGTAAGTCCTCAGCTCTGAAATAGGAATGCCGGTGCTTTGGTCTTGAACTTCCTATGCTCTAGAACTGTGAGAAATAAATATTTGTGGTTAAATCACCCAGTTTATGGTATTTTTTCATAGAAGACAAAACAGATTAAAATAATGTAAAAATGTTTAATTTCTCTTCATTTTCAATTCAAAGTTTAGAATTTATGAGGTGAAGTGAATATACATCTTTATTGTCCAAAGCTTGGTATTTAGTCATTAAAAGTCATTCATTTACACATTCATCAAACATTTATTGTGCATCTGCACTGAGCCAGACACTATTAGGAGCTGGGGATATACTTATGAGCCCAGACAGACAACACCCATTCCATCATGTACCTGAAAAAGCAGTGTAAGCTGTGAACAAAGGGCCACACAAGTAAATGTATAAGCAAAGAACTGAATTGTGAGTTTGTAACAGCTGAATTTGTGACAGTCCAGAGCTGGACTGAGGGGCCCAGCAGAGACTTCCTGGGCAGGTGATGTTTGAGCCTAGACCTGAGGAGTGAATTGGAATTCACTGGGTGAAGTGATGACGTGTTGTGGGAAGGTTCCAGGTAGAGGCATCCAGGCTAAGCAAGGCCCTGTGACAAGAGGGAGAGTCACGGGCACATGGACCCAGGAGAGAGCTGGCGTGGGAGATGGAGAGACGGAGGGTAGGCGTTGAGATGAGGCAGGCTTGGTGGGCAAAGCCCTGCCCCTGCTGGGGCTCTGGGAGGCTTGTAGATTTCATCCTAAGAGCAGTGGATGCCCCAGAGGGGCTGGGATGTTGGTGACAGTGAGCTTAAACGTGTTTCGATCAGATTTGTGTTTAATTATCATTCTGGCTTCTGTGTGGAGAACCAGCAAGATTGGTGCAGGAGAGGACATGAACGGACCGGTCAGGGGCTATCACAGGGGGGTTATGGGAGCTTTGAGATGAGAACGAGAGTGAGAAGGGGATGAATCTGGGACCTATTGAGTTCAAACCAACTGGACTCGGTGAAGGAGGATTGAAGTGAAAGATGTTGGTGCCATTCACCAGGCCTGGGCATGTACCAGGATTTAATATTTGTAAAATCGAGCCTAAGGTAGATAAAATACTTTCTTAGGATTATTGCTCCCTGATGCATTCTGAGCAATCTGAAAGAATCTGATTAATAAATGTTTCATGTTATTTTATGTTTGTTTGTTAAATCATCATTCCTCCCTAATATATTTTGAATATATCATCTAAATATATTGGTCATTAACTTACTATAAAATATATTTTTTTACCCCTAGAATCTTTCTATGTATACTTTAAAAATAATTCTTCCCCCTTTCCTAGGAGTTAACTCATTTTTCAAATCTGTTTTCATCCTAAGAGTTAGCCTGGAATAAAGAGGTGTTTTGACAGCTGAAAGTCCTGCGTAGGTATTGATGCAGAGAGGATTAGATGTCTGTGCCTGCCTGGTGTCCTTTCTTTCAGGGTATTTATTAGCACAGTTCGTAATGAATAGATACGGAGTCAGACTAGCAATTTAAAGTTCAAAGGCCTTTACCCATTTTCACATTTAGGAGTCCTTCTCTTTGTAATGGAAAGCATAGGACGGACTAAGACCAGTGGCCACCTGGATCTTACAGACAAAAGAGAATATCCGGTTTGCAGCAAGCACAGGGACTATAATTTGAAATTTTGCATCTGCAGGAATTGGGGACGATTTGAGTGTAATTTGGTGTGCGACATCAGTTCGCCCCTCAAGCTTTTGCATGGCACCACTCAATCTAGTTCAGGACATCACAAACATGTAACAGTCCCAGTCTTCACCCTTGAAGAGCTCTGATTTAATAACACAAGATGACCCATACGTAACATACCACGGCTCTCTTTTCCTTCAAAAGCCAAACAAAAACTGAAAGACAAAACTGAAAACTCATTCCGTCTGCACACCTGCTTTGGGATGGCTGCAGCTGCCATGAGCTTCTCCTCCCATCTTCTGCCCCTCAGGCCCAGCTGGCAGCACTGGGCATTTGACATCTCATGTGGCTCATTTCCACAGCCATGTAGATAGAGGCCATGGATCCTTACAACCTTTTCATTTCTATGAATTCAAGTATGATGGGTATGGGGGAAGGAAGACTTAGGGTCCCTCAGAAGAATTAATTTGAATCCTGGCCAAGTCACTCAAGTCAAAGCTTAAGTCACTTAACCTCTCTGGGCCAATTTAATCACCTGTAGAACAGATACCGGGCTTCCCTGGTAGTCCAGTGGTTAAGAACCCTCTTTGTAATGCAATCCCTGGTCTGGGAAGACCCCACATGTGGTGGAGCAACAAAGCCTGTGCTCCACAACTACTGAAGCGGTGCTCTAGTAGCTTTCCAAAAAGAGCAGCCACTGCAATGAGAAGCCCTCGGCCCACAACTAGAGAACAGCCCCCGCTTGCCCCAACTAGAAAAAGCCTATGTGCAACAACAAAGAACAACTACAGCCAAGAAATAAACAAATAAAACTTGGGGAAAAAAAAGAACAGATACCATCCAGCTCACTTCACTGGAATGTTCTGAAGATAAGAAGAAGGCTCTGAATGTTCTGAAGATAATCTGTGTGAATCACTAGCCCATTTTTGCAACATGTAAATTCTCAGTAAATTTCATATGAATGTGAATCTCATTTCCTCTGCTTAGGATGATTTTAATAAACAGTTTTTATGGTGTGGTAAGCAAAAAAAAAAAAAGAAAAGAAAAGAAAAAAAACCACACACATACACACACACAACCCCTGAAAGATTGTCTCTTGTATTCACTTTCTAGTGAAGAGCCCTTAAAGTCACAGTAGTAAGTGACATGATCTGTCAGTGTCAATGGCAAACCAGAAGCCAGGTATAAACTGGTCTACAAGTTTCCAGCCCTGAATTCCCTGCAATTTACATATATGTACTCCTACCAGTTGAAGACTCTTAAAGTATAATGCTCAACATTTTCTTCCCCTGAGCCAAAGCCATCAGTGACCATCCAAAGCCACTGGTGACCATCAGTGGCTCATCAAGTAATTGTCTCATCCTGCTACAGTGGTTCTAAAATCTTCCTTCCTCTTCTTCTGCAGTGTCCTCCTCCACACATCCTAGGATCCACCAGACTTAGGCTACTTGCCATGCTGTGTCCATGCAATACTGTAAACTCCACAAGGCGGGATGACTGTTTTATTCACCACCAAATTCCCACTGCTTAGCCAGAGGCCTGATTCCCAGTGAAAGTTCAACAAGACTTTGCTGAAGATAATATCATTCTTCATTATGATAAAGACAGTAACAATGACAATAGTAATCACAACAGCAGAATAATAACAATAATCATAATGTTGATAGTGGTAAATAATGGTAAAATAACAAGCACAGGCATCAACTGAGCCATTGCTCAACAGCCACTATGCTGTAGATTTCTTGTCTCAACTAAACTTTTAAATAACCTCATCACTTGGAGGCTATGTTTATTCCATTTTATTGATGAGAAGACCAAGGCTCAGAGAGATTAAATCGCTTTTCTGGTACTGGCTGATTGGCTCATTCATTTATTCAGCAAATGTTACTGTGGGTCTATCACATGTCAGGTTCTGTTTCAGGGGTTGAGGAGGGAAACTGGGTTGAGGAGTGTAACTTACAGGGGTTGGGGGTATTCCTCTTGTGAACAACATCCTTGTTTTCATGAGCTAACAGTCTAGTGGCAGAAGAAAGACACCTACTTACCAAATAAATGAGACAATGTCAGAAAGTGGTAAGTGATCAAAGGGCAAGTAGCCCAGGGTAAAGGGACCCATGTTGATGCGATTACTATTTCAGACAGAGGTATGAGGTATCAAGAGGTATCTGCCTCTGGAGCAGATGACAGCTAAACAAAGTCCTTCCTGATGAAAAGGAGGGAGTCTTTAATGACTTGACAGGAAAATGTAAGTGCAAAGGCCCTGGGGCAATAGTGTCTGAGGTTTGATCAAGAAGCAATAAGATTGACAGTGTGCTAACTGATGGAAGTGGAAGCAGGTGAGGGCAGAGATGGCAGGTTCAGAGCATTTTGAGCACTGCAGATGTGATACAGACTTTGGGTTTTACTTTGATTTAAAAGTGCAAGCATCCCCACCAACATGGAATGTAAGTTGGTACAGCCACTATGGAGAACAGTATGAGGCTTCCTTAGAAAGCTAAATATAGAGCTACCATATGACCCTGCAGTCCCACTCTTGATCATATATCTGCAGAAAACATGGTCTGAAAGGATACATGCACCGCAATGTACATGGCAGTACTCTTTACAATAGCCAAGGCATGAAACAACCTAAATGTCCATTGACAGAGGATAATGTCCATTGATAAAGAAGATATATTACATCTGTACTATGGAATTTTGTGTGTATGTGTGTGTTAGTTGCTCAGTCATGTCCGACTCTTTGTGACCCCATGGACAGCCTGCCAGGCTCCTCTGTCCATGGAATTCTTCAGGCAAGAATACTGGAGTGGGTTGCCATTCCCTTCTCCAGGGGATCTTCCCGACCCAGGGATCGAACCCAGGTCTCCTGCACTGCGGGTAGATTCCTTACCATCTAACCCACCAGGGAAGCCCAAAGAAGGAAATAATGCCATTTGCATCAATATGGATGAACCTAGAAATTGTCACACTGAGTGAAGTTAAGTCAGACAGAGATGGAAAAATATTGTATGACTTCCCTTATATGCAGATTCTAAAAATATATGATACAAATGAATGTATCTACAAAAGAGAAACAGACTCACAGAGTTAGAGAATGGTTTATGGTTACCACCCAGGAAGGGTGGGGGAAGGGATAGTCGGGGAGTTTGGGATGGGCATGTACACACTGCTATAAGCAGGAAGCACCTATTGTATACAGCACAGGGAATTCTGCTCGATGTCATGTGACAGCCTAAATGGGACGGAGTTTGGGGGAGAATGGATACAAGTACATGCGTGGCTCAGTCACTCTGCTGGGCACCTATCACAGTACTGTTCGTTGACCATACTCCAATATAAAATTAAAAAGTTAAAAGTAGACACAAGCAAACAGCGTGTTAAAGCCAAGGAGGACAGGATCTGTCCTGGGTCTTGGGAAGTTATCTCTCTGGTGAAGATGTGGTGAGTAGTGAGATCAGTTACAGGGTGTCCAAGTCCCACACGTGAGAGAGGACGGCGGGATGAGGGGAAATTCTGAGAGATCGGATGCAGCATATGGGAGACAAGAGTCTAGGATTAGCCCATGGTTTCTGAGAGAGGAGCGGACAGAGGGGTGAGAAAATCAGCAGTTCACCTGATCCACATGACATCTGAGCCACCCAAGAGCCTCCCAAGTGGAGACCAGGAGTTCATCGACAGCTGGGTGTTGACATGTCTTTAATTCAATGAAATGAAACAGGGATAGAATTTCACATCTCTGGGTTATCAGCATGTGGATGGCATTTCAGTCAGGAGGCAGGATGAGGTCATAGTGTGGGGAGTGTGGGGAGAGAAGGAGTGTGGAGAAGCTAGGGGGAAAGGAAGACAGTGTTGGCCCTGGGGTGATCCAGTGTAGAAAGGTGAGGGGGTGAAGTAAGGCCACAGGCATTGGGAAGGAGTGGTTGGCCAGGTCGGTGACAAACCAAGAGAGAGGTGTCTTGGAGGTCAAGTGGAAACAGCGCTTCAGAAAGGGCAGCGAGCATCCATGTCCAGTGCCAGGTTGGATTATACCAGGACTGAGAATTAACCCCCAGAGGTGACAATGTGGAGGGGACCGGAGACCTCGACAAGAGCAAGTTCTGTGCTTGCAACTGTGGACCCCAGATGGGTACAGCACACAAGCACCTCAATCTACCCTGCCCTGTTTTCTCCTTGGGTCCCAATTCCCTTCCTGTCCTAAGCTCATGAACAGTATGAACCAGTATGAAAAAGCAAAAAGATATGACACTGGAAGATGAGACCCCCAGGTCAGCAGGTGTCCAATAAGGAGAAGAGTGGAGAAAAAGCTCCAGAAGGAAAGAAGAGGCTAAGCCAAAGCAGAAATGATGCCCAGCTGAGGATGTGTCTGGTGGTGAAAGTAAAGTCCGATGCTGTAAAGAGCAATACTGCATAGGAACCTGGAATGTTAGGTCCATGAATCAAGGTAAACTGGAAGTGGTCAAACAGAAGACAGCAAGAGTGAACTTCGACATTTTAGGAATCAGTGAACTAAAATGAATGGGAATGGGAGAATTTAAGTCAGATGAACATTTACATCTATTACTGTGGGCAAGGATCCCTTAGAAGAAATGTAGTAGCCCTCATAGTCAACAAGAGTCTGAAATGCAGTCACTTAGCCTCATTGTGCTTCTTGCACTGGAGTAAATAAAATAACGATAACCATCAAATGAAAGATGCTCTAAATAAATGGCATTATACTAAAAAAAAAAAGAAACAAAGGAGTGGTGTTAAATGTTACTTGTGCTCTTTCTTTTAACTTAAACTATAAAATCAGTCAATTTTAAAGGAAATCAACCCTGAATATTCAGTGGAAGGACTGATGCTGAAGCTGAAGCTCCAATACTTTGGCCACCTGATGCAAAGAGCTGATTCAATGGAAAAGACCCTGGTGCTGGTAAAGATTGAGGGCAGGAGGAGAAGGGGGCAACAGAAGATGAGATGGTTGGATGGCATTATCGACTCAGTGGGCATGAGTCTCAGCAAACTCTGGGAAATAGCAAAGGACAGGGAAGCCTGGTGTGCTACAGTCCATGGAGTCATAAAGAGTTAGACACGGCTTGGTGACTGAACAACTACAAAACTATAAAATCTCAGAGGACAGGTCTTCTACTTATTAGTAGTTCTTTGCATCAAGCAAAGTGTACTGGTGGATGCAAAATAAATATTCTTTGATTTAATAGGTCATAAGGGATAAACCCCCTTGGATCTAGGAAATGTATACTGCCCATGCTCAGGGATTTTCCTCTCACCTGCCACACGTTCTCCTCCAGTCATTCAATCATTCCTTCATTCACTCACTCTGCAGTTTCTCCTGGAGGCCACATTCCCTAAAACTAGAACTTTCTGGTGCATGACCCAGCTCTGTCACTGATTTTTTGTCTCTTAGCCTTGTTGGCTATGAGTTGAGGAAATCAAGACACATGGTCTAAAATACAAGCCAGAACAGTGGAACAGGTCTGTCTTAGATAATCTTCCCTCTAAATAAGAGGGACTTGAATAAAGTAGGAGGTTGTGTCAGATTAGGGAGATTCTTGCATGCCAAGCTCAGAGTAGGTGCTCAGAATATTGGTCCATCACATCCATGGTACCCTGAAGAGGGCAGAACAGGAGAGACTGGAGAGTGGAGAAAGGGAGACTAGTTAGAAAACTGAAGAAGCAATGCCATGCTGGAGGTGATGAGGTCTGAATTAGGAAAGAGAAGAGACAGGACCACAGGTAGCAAGCCTGTCCTTGGATATCACCTTTGTTAGGGACTGAGTCAATACCAGCTCTGGTCCAGGTACTAAGTCCAGTCTCGAGGTGTTCATGGCAGCTGAGACCATGGAAAGCATGAGACAGAAAGTGGGGATGTGGCAGAAAGCAAAGACAGAACCATGTGTGCATGTTAAGTCACTTCAGTTCGGCTCTTTGTGACCCCAAGGACTGTAGCCTGCCAGCTTCCTCTGTCCATGGGATTCTCCAGGCAAGAACACTGGAGTGGGTTGCCATTTCCTTCTCCAAGGGATCTTCCCGACCCAGGGATTGAACCAATATCTCTTATGTCTCCTGCATTGGCAGACGAATTCTTGAAAGGACACATCTAAATGCAATGTGCCAGGAGCTAGCCGCAGGTACAAATAGGATGATAATGGGGCAGAGGAAGTGCTTTTTGAACTGTGAGTTCCTCCTTTCGCCTTTCCAGATCCACTCTCCACCTTTCTCCACTTTGCTCTCTGACCCACCCTCCAGGAGGCTGATCGTATGGACCACAGTGGGCTTCTCGTCCTTGGCATTTGGCTGTATATCAGAGGGCAAGGGGAGACAGAGGGCAGAGCACTGATCCCCTTCACTTCCAGAAGTTAACCTTGAGTTAGCTTTGTCACTCATCTGAGTCACTGCCCCTCCCAAGGTGGTCTATTCTATAGGACTCACCTTCTGGGTTCTGGTTTACCCTTCTCTCCTCCAAGGCCTGACTTATGACAGCTCTGCAATTATGATCCCCTGTGGTTTTCTTATGCCCCAGCTGTAACTCTGTAATTCATTCCTTTATCCCAGTTTGATTATATTAATATCTCTGGCTCTTGTTGGGACTCTCACTGATAAATGCTGGACCTTTGAAATAAGAATTTGCAATTCTTTTGGACTTTTTACCTTAGTAAACTATGAGCTCTTCTATGAGAAGGTATGTCTTGTCAATCTTAGTTCTGTTTCTCCCCACCTCCACTGTTTACCACGATTTCCATTCACAGTGGTTGTTCATTGCTTGTTTGAAAATGTTAATTTCTCCTCAGTCACAACCACTTCTTTGACCCTAGCTGGTCCCGAGTGGCTCAGTCACAAATATTCCCCTCTTAGTTATGCCCCTGGCAGGATTACCAAGGCAAGGAGCTAAAGCTTCATTTTTCTCTTCCACCTTCTGGCTGTTCTTAACTCACTGTTTCTTAATCAAGAAGCTAAATGTTCCCACTAAGGCCTTTTCCTGCCCAGTACCCCAAAGGGTACAGATTTCACCTCAATATCAGATGCATGTGACCTCAGAAAAGACCCTAAATCTCTGTCGTAATTTCCAAGATTGCAAAATCAAGATAAAACTAATATCAACTTTATGAGTGGCTGGAAGAATAAAAACAAATGTGATGCTTCATAGAATTTATGTCTTTCTCATGAAATATATCAGTGACTTGAAATAACAAGCATTCTCTCCACCTGCGCTCTACTTTCTTCGACTGTTTTCATGAGGTAAACAGGGCATTAAACATCGAGCACAATCATAATAACAACGGACATTTCCTGAGTACTTACTCCCTGCCAGGAACTATTCTAAGCACTTATATATGTCATTTCATTTAATCTCCACAAGAACCATGTACAATCGAGTCTTCTTTATCTCAATTTTTACAGATGAGGAAAAGCAAGGCACAAAGAGATGAGGCACTTGCTCAAGGCACTTGCTCAAGGTCAGTAACTGGAATTGAAACCCAGGAAGCTCCATCCAAAGTCAGTAAGCTTTAACCCTTAGCTTACCCAGTCTCATTCATTTACATTCCCTGTGACATATGTGAAGACAAATCATACAGATTGGCCAGAGTTAATGAACTATCACAGGGAAATTATTAAGGGACTGAGAGTGAAGTTTGTACTTGTGGAAATTCTTGCGAATTATATTTCAGCTCAGGTGTTGCACTCCAAAATTCAAATTCAGTCCATTGTGTCTGGTTAACTGAATAGCATTCTTAGCATCTCAGTGTGGTCAAGGACACGTGTTCTAGCCAGAGACTCACCTGAACTTAGCGCATGCTCCACTTCTTGCATGATCACTCCAGGGGAGGTGGTGGTGGTCTCCATGTCTATCAGTATACAGGTCACTTTGGGGGGCACAGTTGCTTGGGGCGTGGCCTCTGTGGGCACTGACTCGGCCGAGGCATGTGAAGCAGGTGTGTGGGTAGAGCTGTGCCCTTCCGTGTGGGACTCTGGTGTGGTTGGGGCTCCTGTGGGCTCGGCGCTGGTCTCAGCAGAGCTGTGGCTGGTGCTGACGGAGGCAGATGGAACCTCAGGTGGAGAGGTTGATGGGGGTGAGGGCGATGAGGCTGGCACTTGAGGGGAGGTGAGTGTGGGAGACTCAGCGGGCGGGTGCGATCCTGTAGTGGGCACGCCGGCCTCCGGAGTGCCTGAGCTGTGTTCCTCGGGCGTGGGTGTTAAGTGGACCCCACCGCTTGTTGGGGAAGGGTCTGTGCCCTCCCCGTTGGAGGCGGGGCTGGTGGACTGCTCTTCTCTGGGCTCTGTGGAGATGTTCTTTGTGGGTGGAGATGTGGGGACCAGTGTTGGATCTGGGAGGACCGAGCTGTTGGGCGGGCCACTGGAAGGGGAGGCAGGAGGGCTTTGTGGAGAGCTGGTCCAGATGGCTGTCGGTGGGGTGGTCTCTGCCAGAAGAGAATCAGTGGAGGGGATGGATGCAGACACGCTCAGTAGCCTCAGCCCTGCAGAAGAGCCAGGACAAAAGTGGTTAACGTGTGAAAAAGTGCACGGCAAGGCTGTGTTACAGTATTTTAACAGGTCTTTCTCATTTTACACTGTGCCTCTGTAATTGTGAAGGTGACTTTAAAAATATTTTCATCCCACTAATTGCTCTCTCCTCCCTTGGTGACCATCAGTAGGAACCAGCCTGAAAGCTCAGCAGGAGCAATTAGTGGGTCAGTATGCACAAGTTCAGCCAATACATGGCGTGAACTAGCCTTGTCTCTGCTTGCTTAAAGCCATGCCCTTAAATACTGAGACACTCTGCGGAAGTGACTTTATGAGAATTTGTCTGGACTGTTAAACTGGCTGTTCCACAAGGCCTGCGGGGATGCCCAGCCTATGTGATGGGTTTGGGGAAGTGCAAAGCTGGTGGAGCTCACTGATTGGCTCTTCCTTGCCATGGGTGCTCACTGATTGGCTGCTCCCAGCTTCAGGGTTCTGAGCTCTGCAACCTGGCCCAGGGATGCAAGTGCTATGGGCTTGCCCACTTGGGCAAATAAAGGTGTGAGCACATTTCCTGTGAAAGAAGAAAGGGGGAGGTCCCCAGTTAAAAGCTGAGAAGAGGAAGGAATCTGAAGTTTGGAAATATTTTCTGAGACTAGGACCTGGTTCTCCCAAATTTGAGCTTGGGGTCTTTACCTTCATGTTGTTTTGCCAATTTTTTCATATTTTGTAAAATTTTGGAATTAGTTTCCTTTCTTCTGTCCTCCCTACCTCCATTTATCCCATTCAGTTTCATTCATTCACTCAAGTATTTAATAAATGGCTTCTATGTACTTGTACTATGCTAGACACTGAGTTTATGATTTCACTTTTTATGTAGCACATCTCTTGATTGCCCCACCACACCCCTGACCATTTCCCAACAAGCTTTTCCCCTAGTCATTTCCATCTCAGTGGATGGCAAGGCCTTTTGATTAGTTACTCAGTTAAAAATCCAGATATCATCCTTAATGCATCTCTTTCCCTCACTCCCCCTCCTCCATCCAACCATCAGCAAATCATGATGACCGTACCTTGAAAACAGATCTGAATCCAGTCACTCCTCGTCACCTCCCTTATCATCTCAACATCACCTGAGCCACCGGTCAGTTGTCTAGACAACTGCCACCATCTCTTAATAGGTCTGCGAGCTTCCAGATTTCCTCCTTTCAGCCTACTTTTCACATAGCAGCCAGTGGAATATTTTAAAGTGATAAATCAAACTGATTTAAACTGATCAAAACCCTCCCAAGGTTATGCTTAGAAGAAAATTCAAACCTATTTCCTTATGTCATCATTCCATGTTCTCATCTTTCTAGTTAATCTCTATTCAAATGTTAACCTCCTCCTTAGACGAATCTTCCCAGACAGTCCTAGTCAAAGTCATTCCTATTTCAGCCCCTTGCTTATTTTTTCCAAGGTTTAAAAAAATTTTTTAGTGTTAACATATACATTTAACGTTTTAACCATTTTTGAAGTGTATAGTTCATTGGCCCCAAGTACATTTTCCTTATTGTTCAACAATCACCATCATCCATCTCCAGAACTTTTTCATCTTCCCAAACTGTACCCATGAAAAAATAACTCTCTATTTCCTCCTTTCCCCAGTCCCTGGAAACCACTATTCTACTTTATATCTCTTGAATTTAACTGCTTTAGGTACCTCATATAAATAGAATCATACAATACTTGTCCTTTTGTTTCTGACTTATATCACTTACTAGCAAAATATCATCAAAGTTCACCCATGTTATAGCACGTACCAGAATTTCCTTCCTTCTGAAGGCTAAATAATATCCCATTGAAGACACCACATTTTGTTTATTCATTCATCCAGTGATGGCCACTTGGACTGCTTCCACCTTTTGGTTATTGTGAATACTGCTACTCTGAATATGAGTGTACAAATATCTGTTTGGGACCATGCTTTCAATTGTTTGGGGTCTATGCCCCCAAATGGAATTAGTCATTCCATTTTGATCTATCAGGTCAGTGGTAAAGAATTCACCTGTCAAGCAGAAGACACAGATTCAATCCCTGGGTCAGGAAGATCCTCTGGAGAAGGAAATGGCAACTCACTCCAATATTCTTGCCTGGCAACTCCTATGGATAGAGGAGTCTGGCGTGTTACAGTCCATGGGATTGCAAGAGTTAGACATGAGTTAGTGACTAAATCACCACACATACAAATTTCTATGTTTAATTTTTTTGAGGAACCACCACATCTTTTGCTTTTTTTTTTTCATAAAGTTAATAAAATAAAATGGGCTTCCCTTGTGGTTCAGCTGATAAAGAATCTGCCTGCAAATGCAGGAGACCTGGGTTTGATCCTTGGGTTGGGAAGATCCCCTGGAGAAGGGAAACGCTTCTGACTCCAGTATTCTGGCCTGGAAAATACCATGGACTGTATAGTCCATGGGGTTGCAAAGAATTAATAAATAAAATAGTTTCTCCCTGAAACAACATATTATTTATCTGCCTATTATAGCTCTCTTCTCCCAGAAGGTAAGCTCCATAATGGTGCAGGGATCTGGTCTTACGCACTATTATTTCCTCTAGGCCTAGAGAGTGCCTAGGTCATTGTAACTGCTTAATAAGTACTTGTGGGAAAGGAAAGAAATAAGGGATGAAGGGAGGGAAAAAAAGTAGGGGGGTAAAGGAGGAGAGTGTAAAAATGAACTAACTTAAGAACTTTATTTAAAAAAAATACCCCAACATTTCCCTACTCCTCTCTATACACCAGTGGGTATGGCCACATCCACCATGGCTGCCCAGGGCTAACTCCCTACCTGCTGTTATCTGGAGGTAGGAAGCTTGCTGAAATTGTCAGCCTCTGTCCTTCTACAATGCATACATGGATGCCTAGTGTCTTGTTAGTGCGTGCATGCTCACTCAGTTGTGTCTGACCCTTTGTGACTCCATGGGCTGTAGCCTGCCAGGCTCTTCCATCCATGGAATTTTCCAGGCAAGAATACTGGAGTGGGTTACCATGACCCCTCCAGGGGATCTTCCTCACCCAGGGACTGAACCCTCATGTCTTACGTCTCCTGCATTGGCAGGCGGGTTCTTCACCCCTACACCACCTGGGAAGCGTAATGTCTTGTTAGGCCTGCAACTATTAATTCTCCAAACTCTGAGGTGACTTCCTTGGGGGTAGCATTAGGTAACAGCCAAACATGATCAAGATTCATAAGGAGAAAAAACATGGGCTAGATTTTAGCACAGAGGAAGGAAGAAAAGAGGGATGCAGAGGGATGTAGGTGTTCAGCTGTGTGACGGGCTCAGTACTGATGGAAAGTTGTGCTACAGAATCTAGCCAGAAAACACAGTTTCCTCAATATTTAAGTGAATTGAACACTTTGGTTGTTGTCAAAGTAATTGGTTTTATTTTATTTAAAAGGAGTTGGGGAAGACCATAAACTACAGGAGAGTTACTTTTTTAGTAAACAGGGATACAGACCTCCCAAATTAGTCCACGTTACTGTGGTGGACTCTTGGCAGCTGTGAAGTCTCAACAATTTCAGGATGAATGCAGGTCATGAGGTCTTTGAAACAGGGACAAAGCAATAGTTGGGACAAATATTATGAAAACATTGAATTTTCTTATATGACCTTAGAACTTACTGGCTCTGCATCCTTGTAGCTCCCGTGACTCATTAAAGATTCTGAGGCCAAAAAAAAATGGACAACATTTAACAACTGTTTAGTATCATATAATAGATGTGCAGATGGAAGTAGACAGAGATTTTGTCTGGCAACTAAGTCAGTCTTGGAAATCTGCGACGAATGAGCAATGTCATCTATTATATACAAAGGAGTGCAACTTCATTTAATCATTCAAGCTTTTGTTGAGTAGTTTCTACGTCCCTGACCTCGCCCTCAGAGAATTCCTTATTTAGTAGGACAGAAAGGACACCCAACCCTGTGTAATATGATATGATCAGCACATTATCGAAGTAAAAGCAAGTTGCAATGGGAGACCCAAGAAAAGATGAATAGATTCTGCATGGGGACCGTGGAATGCAAAAATATACAAAGTCATTTTCAAATGACATTTAGAAAAGTCACAGAAGAGATGACATTTGAGTTGGTTCTGAAAGGATGAGAACACATAAGATGCCACTAAAGTCTATGATGATATTCAGGGTGACACCTGCATTGTCATTTCCAGGGGAACTAAAAGCGGTACTGTGGAAATCGTTACAGTGCCTAAAAGGACATGTTCCAGGAATAAGTTTGGTGGCTGGAGACACCCATTTTCTTGTTTAACCCTGACTAGTATACTTTCATACCTCCTGCCCTTCCAGCTTCCAAAGAGGAATGCAGTGGTTGTTCATTTCCCATGACTACCTACTTAGCACTTAATTATGGTCTAGTTCAGATGATTCTCACCCCAACAACAATGCATAGAAACTGCGGGCCAACACTGGTCATCTTCATGTGAACAAGGCATTACAGCCTCTGATTTGCCTAATTTGATGGTACATTCCATATTACTCTGGGTACATGAGGGTGGGTCTTCTTTCAGGTTGAAGATATCCGAAGCTCAGGTGCCATGACTACCCTAGAGAATGTTTGCTGTCCTAGTTGGCTCTGGCTGCCAGAACAAAATGTCATAGATTAAGTGGCTTTTAACAATAGCAATTTACTTCACACAGTTTGGAGGTTGAGAAGTCCAGTTAAGGTGTGGGCCAATTCAGGTTCTGGCAAGAGCGCTGCATCTGAGCTTGTAAGTGGCAACCTTCTAGCTGTGTCTTCACATGGCCCTTCCTCGGTATCTGCTGGGAGGTGTGGAGAAAGCTCTCTGGTGTCTTTTCTTATAAGGACACTAGTCCCACGATGAGGGCTCCACCCTCATCTAATCCTAATTACTTCCCCAAAGCTCCAACTTCAAATGCTATCACATTGGCTTCAACTGAGAATCACTAAGACAGTCTAAGAAAACAACATTTCTGCTTTCTCATATGTAGGACTTTTGTTTTCATAGGAATATCAAATTGATTAAGTCAGACAGCTAGGGAGTATCCCAGGATTTCAAAACTATTTTCAGTGCTAGAGAAGGTCTAGGTGACACATGATTACGACCCCTCATTGGATGAATGAGGGAGCAGACACAGGGAGAGGAAGTGATGTAATTGACCTTACACATCTAAGAGGAGATGTTGGGCAGTGTTGCCTGAAGAAAATCATGTAGAGACAGGCTCAGAATTAGAATCCCCCCCCACCACACTGTGCCTAGTCTTGGAAAGACTTGTAGACTGTGCCTAGTCTTGAAAAGGCCTGTAGAACATACTTCAGCAACTCTCAGTACAGAGTAAGCAAGGAGGAGTCCGGGCTAAAATAAGCCAAGAAGTGAAAATAACGTGCCAACAAGGGCCTATTATACAGCACAGGGATCTATACTCAATATTTTATAATAATCTATATGGGAAAAGAATCTGAAAAAGAATAGATATATGTATAACTGAATCACTTAACTGTATATTTGAAACTATCAGGATATTATAAATCAGCTATACTTCAAAAGAAGTCATTAAAATGAAAAAAAAAAAAAAAAGAAAAAAAACATCCCCCCCCAAATAATGCAGTGGCCCATACATTTTCCCACCCAAAGTAGAGCTACTTTCCTCTGAAGAAAAGAATCAGTTCCAATGTTTCCTTGCAAAAATGGCAGAGTAAATAGAATGAAGACACTGAATCCATTATTCTCTAAATTAGAGGTGACTTTGCCACACATGATGTCCCTGACTAGGCAGTAACAGGCTCAATGCCTGAAATGGAGTGACTCAAGGAAGGAAATCTCTTATACTTGGCTCAAGTGAGAGAGGAGAAGGAAATGGCAACCCACTCCAGGGTTCTTGCCTGGAGAATCCCAGGGACAGGGGAGCCTGGTGGGCTGCCGGCTATGGGGTTGCACAGAGTCAGACACGACTGAAGTGACTTAGCAGCAGCAGCAGCAGCAAGTGAGAGATCCAGGGGTATGATGGCTAGAAGTATGACTTAATCTGAAAGGCTTCCTTGCAAATGTACAAATGGAAGTCCTTCCTGAAGTTTGGTCGAGTTAAAAGTTTTGTGTTGCAAGAACAGCCAAGAGTGCTATTTTCTCAATTTGTCCCACTCTCTTCTTCCCCCTCTGTGCCCACAAAAAAGTTCTCTATGTCTGAGTCTCTAGTCTTGTCCTGCAAATAGGTTCATCAATATCATCTTTCTAGACTCCATACATCTGTGTTACTATACGATATTTGTTGTTCCCTTTCTGACTCACTTCACTCTGCATGGCAGACCACGGTATAGCACAGGGAACTCAGTTCGGTGCCCTGTGATGGCCTGGAGGGGTGGGGTAGGGGATGGGGTGGGAGGGAGGCCCAAATGGAGGGGATATGTGTATACGTATAGCTGATTCAGTTTGTTGTACAACAGAAACTAATACAATATTGTAAAGCAATTATACTCCAATTTAAATAAATAAATAAATTTTAAAAAGAAGAAAAAAAAAAGATTAGCTGGCAGATTGTTGCTCAGAAGAAAAGCAGACTCTTGTTGAATAGATTATGTTTCCATTGGATATTGTCCTTTAATGTGTGAAAACAAACAAAACAAAAAAAACCATGTCTGACTTGAGCTGGGATTTCTGGCGTTGCTAAGGAGGAGAGGTTGGCGGCTGATGGCTGGGACACGTAGGCAAGTCTCCCGGTACTGAGGGGAATTACAAGATGCTCCAGGGTAGAGCGTCTGCATTCCGCGCAGGTGCTCTTGCTTCCTGCCCGCCTGGGTGTCAAGAACATAGGGCGGCAGCATTGGCAGCCGGTGGACAAGGAGTGCCCTGAACTGCGCCTCTTCCTGGGTCTTGTGAGTGGCAAACTGGGCCAGTGCCAAAGTCCCAGGTGGCCTGATTACCTGTGTTGCTCACCTGTTCTCTATCCCCCCACCCCGCCCCCCATAACACGTCCTCTCCTGCCCTTGGCTTGTTAAGTAAGTACCCGAGAAAACATGTGACAAAGTTTTGGCAAATTCGGTGAAATTTGATCAAAACACAGTCAAGCCCTCTCCTGTGCTGCCAAATCAGCCCGAGGGGTGCCTCTGCCCGCGGTCTCGGGGGACCGCGCCAGGCCTGCCTGGCAGAAGTCCCAGCCCTGCTGAAGGTCTGCTTGCTAAGGAACTGCTGACAGTCAAGACCAACTGGACCATGTCACTCCCCTTGCAGGGCTGAGGGGAGGAAAGGAAGCCTGCACAGGAGATAAAACTCCAAGACCCCACTGAGATCTAGAAGGCTCTTTGGGATCCAAGCACAGTCTGCTTCTTCAGTCTTGCTCCCCACCAGACCCGAAAATACATCAGATTTTTCACTGTACTCTATTCCTTCTGCCTAAACAACTCTCCCTCTCATGCCTGCCTGAGATTCTCCTGTTCATCCTGCCAGCGCTAGCTTAAGAGCCTTTGCTGATTCTCCTGCTAAATCCAACCTCCATGCCCCCATCTCCAGCCTCAAGCCCTTACGTGCTCAGAGCATCTTGTATTTTAACGTCACAGCACTGAAATTGTCACGTAACTACATGCTTGCTTACGGGAAGCTTTGTTTAATGCGTGACTCCCTTTAGAATCTAAGATTCACATGGAGCAGGGGCTGTAGTGGATTTACTCCTCACATATCCTCATTATCTGATCCATAATAATTTCAGGTCAACTATAAACATATAAATGAATGATAGAATGAGCTGAGGATACCATGAAGGGCACTGTGCTGACCATTTCACATGCATCCTCCCATTCAATCCTAATATCCATTGTTATCTTGGTTTCACAGATGACAAAACAGAAGATCAGAAAAGTTAAGTGTCTGCCCTAAGGTCATGCAGCTAGAATATGGCACAGCTGGAGCTTGAACCTGAAACTGTCTGGCTCCAGGCTGATCCTATAACCATCCCACTGTACGGTACTGGGAAATGCAAGGATGTCTTTGAAGCCTGGGCCCGAGGTTTGTAAAGGCAAATAAACACCAGTTTTCCTTTATCTCCCCTAATACATTCTCTAGTGTGGGTCACTAGAGAGGGCTTAAAAAAAATTACATGACCACGTGACCCTTTTTCTTCCTCTTTCATCCTGCTGTAGGCTCTCTAATGGCCTCAGGATAAACTGTGAACTCCTCGGCACAGCACACAACACCTTTGATGATCTCCCAACCCCACCCTTGGTGAGCCTTGTGATTCTAGCAGTCTGAATCAGTGTGCATTTCTGAAACATCGACTGTCTTCCTCCTCTCAGCCTTTGAGTCTGTACTTCTTCCCAGCCTGGCTTCCCTCTCTCTTCTCCAGTCCTGAGAACTCTGGAGCTTTACCTCCTCTATGAAGATTCCCCAACTTGAATGAGCCCTTCTCCTCTGTGTGGCTAATCACAGCACACATTATACTGAGTTGTTTCTCCCCATTCTTGTCTCCCACCAGACTGGGAACCCTAATAACAGAGATCACAGCATGCTGTTCATGTTCCTGGCAGAGAAAGTGCTCTATAAATATTCAGTAAAACCCTGGATTTTCTACCTGTTGAAAAATGAAAATGTTCTCTGGCTTATCTGTTGGGCCTTGATAGCAGAAATGCATCTTCCTTTCGATTTGTCTTTAAGCTCCATAAAAACTGCCAGCTCCGAGGAAATTTTGGATGGCTCTCTAAACATAATTTTTGCTTGCTTGTTTTCACTTTGGAAACAGCAGGGATGTCTTCTTTTTGTGCACGATATAGACCAGAGTCACCAGCTTTTGAAACGCTGGCTTGTCAATTAGCTGGCCCAAACACAGGCGGGCCTCACAATCCTGGCACTGAATGGACTAAACTTTAGCAAGTATTTGAGTGAGAAACAGTACAAAAGAATCTTAAAACAATATGTATACTTTAACATATAAGCTAGGTCTTAATGTTGCTTCAGTTCAGTTCAGTTCAGTCGCTCAGTCGTGTCCGACTCTTTTCGACCCCGTGAACCGCAGCACACCAGGCCTCCCTGTCCATCACCAACTCCCGGAGTCTACTCAAACTCATGTCCATTGAGTCAGTGATGCCATCTAACCATCTCATCCTCTTTCATCCCCTTCTCCTCCTGCCCTCAATCTTTCCCAGCATCAGGGTCTTTTCAAATGAGTCAGCTCTTCGCATCAGGTGGCCAAAATATTAGAGTTTCAGCTTCAACATCAGTCCTTAGGTTGAGCAAAGCTACTGTTTGGATTCCTCACACTGACAAAAATTCCTCATGTCATGTTCGGTTGGGCTGCTAAGGGTACCCAACACTCCAGAAGGTTCATCTAACATCTGCAAAACCATTACTAATCAGAGTCTGGTCCAACCATATGGTATTTGAGAGCTCTCATATGTCTAGACAGAATGTATATGCCCCAAAGCCATCAAAATGTGTTTAAGGAGACGCTTATTTGAAGGAGAAGAGCCACATCCTCCTGAGAGTTTCATTGGTGGAAATGAGATCCAGTTCTAGTCCCAAAAGAGGAACAGACCTTCTGTTTTCCAGCCACTGAATCGGAACCCGCAGACATGGAGTATGACTCAGCTTCTCTATTTGGATTCATGCTATCACCAAGCTCCCTATGGGGGCTGTGCATGCTAATTGACAGAATAACATTTGTGAAGAAAGCTGTGCTTTCTCGGGAAGAAAAAAACACAGTACATCATTTTTTAAAAATTTTCTTTTTACCAGGAGCCACAGCTGTCTTTCTTTGTCAGTCAAATGCGCCCCCAAAGTCATTACCTTTAAGTTAGGGGTTGACTGTGGTGGTTGGCCTCAGGAGGAGGCAGTGCTGAGCACAGATGCCAAGAGATACCCGAAATTCTGGAGGAGCCATATTGGGGTGTCTCAGGGTGGCGCGCTGGAGAGAGAGATGATGTGGGGGGGCGAGTGCCTTCTCTTCGGTTGCTTTGTGGTTAAGGTGGGTACGGGGTGGGTAGCGGGATGGGAGAGGAAGATGACTTGATGCCTCCTTCAGGTCGTGGGGGATCTTCTGAACAACAGTGTTGCCTTCTGCAGCGGGTCTAGTCCCAACACGTGTGGAGCTCAGGACAAGCGTGCTCACAGAGGCCCACACAGAGAACGCGTCCCTGTTACAGACTGAGACGTCTTGTCTGTGGCCCAGTCTGTGCTCCACCCAGACCCCCTTCTGTGGGGGATCCCTCTGGTGACCGGACACTGGGGGACCAAGGGTGTGCTGGGGCAGCGCCGGCCAAAGCTGGACCTGGGCTCAACTGAACCGAGGATGGAGACTGACCCGACTCGTTTCTCAGGCAGGCTTGGTGGGCAGGCCTCGGTCCTCCAGGCCTTGGTTTTCTGAAGGGATTTTCAGCCATTTCTAAGGCAGAGGGGAGGGAGGGAGTGTGCAGGGAGCATCTTGAGTGATGCATGGTGATTGCCTTTAAACAAAGACAGCCCCTCCTCTGGTGACCCATAGCTGTGAGTCCCTCCTCCCCGTGCCCACTGCGAGCCACACCTGTGATCCAGGGGCCCAGTCCAGCTCCCCATCACTCTCCTGTTTGCTCAGTAGGTTACTGAAATTTCCAAAAAAATTTCTCACGTGAAATTGAAAAGGAAAAAAAAAAAGTCTTTGTGTTCAGGTGTCACAAAATGCAGTGGTTTCTCGTCTGGTCAAAGGTCACACCCTTTCCTTTGCCTCCCCCCACCCCCACCTCCGCCCCCTAGGTCCAAATCACAATCAAGTCATTTCTCATACCCTGCAGCCACTAGGAAGTAGCAGAACTTAAAGTCTGTAGTATCGGTCTGCTTTGATTCTGAACTGCTTCCTTCAGAGGACCTTTAGGAGGCTAGGAATTACCCAAAGAGTTGGGGTCATCCTGGTGCTTTCTCAGCCGGAATGTGCTTGACCCCTTCTCCCCAACACTTTGTCTCCAGCTCAGTGGGTGCCCCATCCATGCCTTCTTGGAAATCTGCCCTCGACAGGACAGTCCTGGTTAGTGGGGGGGATTCCAGGTTGACGCACACAGGCTTTCTGCCTGGCGAACCTGTAGGCAACCTGACTACTCACAGGGTAATACCCATGACATGCATTCCCATTTGTCTCACCACCAAAGCCGACCACTGACCACCTAGGAGTCAGGCAAGAGGGCAGCGACGGCTCCAGTGCAGATGCATCTCCCAGACTGGGAATATGACTCACAGCAGGTTTCCTGGGCTGTGGGAGCTTTCTCAGAGAAGACGGTTGACCCATGATATTGGTGGGCCTCCTTTCTCTTCCTGCCAACATTTTCTTCTAAGGGTTTTCAACAAAGATGCCAGTCTCCACAAATGGTTATGATTCCTAGTTTCTTTAAAAAAAAAATTTCATGTCCTCTTAAAATATTGAATAGAAATATAACTTACGTATAATAAAATGCATGCATCTTAAGTGCATAATTAGTGAATTTTTACACACACACATATATATACCTGCATAAGCGCCACTAAAATCAAGATACAGAAGCTTTCCAGCACCCCGGAAAGTTCCCTCATACTTTCTCACAGACATAATCCTCTGAAGAAAACGTGTTCTGACTTTCATCACTAGGGATTAGCTTTCCCTGTTTTTGAACTTCACATCAATGGAGGCATTCGCTGTGTCTTCTTTCCTGTCTGGATTCTTTCACTCACTAGGAGACTCTCTCATGTTGCTGTGTTTTAACAACTCATCATTTCTTATCGCTGATAGCATTCAATTGCATGAATATATCACAGTTTAGTACCAAATTATGGTGACTCAGTGGTGATGAACCCGCCTGCCAATGCAGGAGATCCAGGTTTGATCCCTGGATCAGGAAGATTCCCTGGAGAAGGGAATGGCTATACACTCCAGTATTCTTGCCTGGAAAACTCCATGGACAGAGGAGCCTGGCAGTCTATAGTCCACGGGGTTGCAGAGAGTCGGACATGACTGAGCGACTCGGCACAGTACGGCGTAGCACAGTAGCACCGCGATTCATTAATCCATTTTACCAGTGGTGCACAGGCGGGCTATTTCCAGTTCAGTTCAGTTCAGTTCAGTTCAGTCGCTCAGTCATGTCTGTCTCTTTGCGACCTCATGAGTCGCAGCATGCGAGGCCTCCCTGTCCATCACCAACTCCTGGAGTTTACTCAAACTCATGCCCATCGAGTCAGTGATGCCATCCAGCCATCTCATCCTCTGTCGTCCCCTTCTCCTCCTGCCCCCAATCCCTCCCAGCATCAGGGTCTTTTCCAACGAGTCAACTCTTCACATGGGGTGGCCAAATTATTGGAGTTTCAGCTTCAGCATCAGTCCTTCCAATGAACACCCAGGACTGATCTCCTCTAGGATGAACTGGTTGGATCTCTTTGAAATCTGAGGGACTCTCAAGAGTCTTCTCCAACACCACAGTCCAAAAGCATCAATTTTTCAGCAGTCAGCTTTCTTCATCATTTAGAGTTATTATAAATGAAGATGCTTGCTTCATAGCTTCTTAGTTAACATTTCTCTAATGCTTATTAAAAGGCATTAATACTGTAATACTTTTCAAGTATTACGTCATTTAATCCTTGCAATAAACCTAGTATAATTATTATTACCCCCATTTGACAAGTGACAAAACTGAGGCAGAAGGAGGTTATATAACTTCCCAGTATATAGAACTGGAAAGTAGAACTAGGATTCAAACCCCAGACAGTATTCTATCTCAATAACCTGTCTTCTTAACCATCTAGTTAATAGCTAGACCACTTATTTGCTGCATGACCTTGAGCAAGCCTGTTAATTACTATCTCCTCATTTGCCAACTTGGGATAATAACAGTACCTCCATTCATAGAGTTATTGTAATATAAAAGCTTCCTTGGTGGCTCAAATGGTAAAGAAATTGCCTGCAATGCAGGAGACCAGCGTTCGATCCCTGGGTCTGGAAGATCCCCTGGAGAAGGGGATCACCTCATTTGCCACATTGGGATAATACCAGTACTTCCATTCACAGAGTTATTGTGAGGGTTAAATAAATAATCTATATAAGGCAGACACTGTTGATTGACTAACCCAATAGTCATTTCCAATCCCCTTCTGCTAGCCTCCCAACTGAAACTATGAAAGCTAAATGCTCCCTTCCTGGCCTCCTTTGTACCCAGAGGTATCTATGTGTCCCAGTTCCATAAAATGAGGTTGATAAGATGAAGGCTAAGGGACTTCTGGAGAAATTTCACTTCCTCATAAAAAGAATATGTAAGAAAGAGAAATTCTCTTGGTGCCTACTTGTCCCTCCCACTTCTTCCCTTTAATGTAGACGTGATGTCTGGCACAGTGGCAACCATCCTGTGAAGCCAAGGATGAAAGTCAACCCATGGGGAAGATGGAAGTGAAAGACAGAAAGAAACTTTCTCCTTGATGGTACTATTGATCTTGCCATGACAGGACTAGAATGTCAAACGTCAGACTTCCTATTAAATAAACAACACATGCCTTTGGGGATTAAGGTATTGTTCAGATTTTCTATCATTAGCAGTATAGATGACAGACCCTGTAAAATGCTTATCACAATGCCAGGCACAAAGTAAGAGCTCAATAAATACTAGGCTATTATGTGGATCTGTTTAAGTGGAACCTGGGTCCAAATGCCTTCACCTTCTTTAATCTGCTAATGATTTTCAATAGGCATCTTTAAAGAGACACTATTCCTCCTCCTGGCATCAGCTATGAGCCTCAGGAATGGAATACTCCTGACATTTTGCAACAGAGCAACTGGACCTGTCAGTGTTCCTGGAGGTTTTCTCTAATGCCTATGAAAGCTGAGCTGCCTCAAAAACCCACAGAACATATCAGAAAAAAGAAACAACAAAACAACCATAGCTAAATGTGATTTGTATTTTTCCACCTTATTAAAAAAAAAGTTCAGAAAGTTTGTGGGACAGTTTTCAGCATGCCTTTTTTTTTTTTCAAATTGGAGGATAATTAGTTTATAATGTGTTAGTTTCTGTTGTACAACAATGTGTATCAGCTATATTCTTGCGCCTCCCTCCCAGCCTCCTCATCCTTTCCCTCTAGGTCATCACAGAGCACTGGGCTGAGCACCTGGTGCTACATAGCAGCTTCTCACTATGTATCTATTTTACACATGGCCACTCTCTCAAATGGGCCCACCCTCTCCTTCCCCCACTGGGTCAGTAAGTCTGTTCTCTATGCCTGGGTCTCTGTTCCTGCCCTGCAAATAGGTTCATGAGTACATTTTTCTAGATTCCATATATATAGTTAATATATGATTCTTGTTTTTCTCTTTCTGACTTACTGCACTCTGTATGACCGACTCTAGGTTCATCCACCTCACTGCAAGTGACCCAATTTCATTCCTTTTTATGGCTGAGTAATATTCCATGGTGTGTATGTACCACAACTTCTTTATTCATTAATGGTTGATGGACATCTTGGTTGCTTCCATGACCTGGCTATTGTAAACAGTGCTTCAATGAACATTGGGTACATGTGTGTTTTTGAATTATGGTTTTCTCAAGTATATGCCCAGTAGTGGGATTGCTGGATCATATGCTAGTTTTATTCATAGTTTCTTAAGGAATCTCCATACTATTCTCCATAGTGGCTGATTCAATTTACATTCCCATCAACAGTACAAGAACACAGTCTTGATAAGAACACACGTGAGGCTAGGTGACTGCAGCAGGCTGAGGAAGTAGAACAAAGACCCCTCAACAACAATCAGGGACCCTGGACTTGTTATTGCTATGCAAGCTGGCCTCCTTTGGTCAGAGCCATGAGATACAAGTTAGACACACTCAGTACAATGGCAACCTACTCTTGATTTTAAATTTTCAGCATCACTTAGCAATTTATTTTTTAAAAATTCAGTTAGACTTTTCTTTGCCATATGACCCAGCAATCCCACTTCTGGGCATACACACCGAGGAAACCAGATCTGAAAGAGACACGTGTACCCCAATGTTCATTGCAGCACTGTTTATAATAGCCAGGACATGGAAGCAACCTAGATGTCCATCAGCAGACGAATGGATAAGGAAGCTGTGGTACATATACACCATGGAATATTACTCAGCCATTAAGAATTCATTTGGATCAGTTCTAATGAGATGGATGAAACTGGAGCCCATTATACAGAGTGAAGTAAGCCAGAAAGATAAAGACCAATATAGTATACTAACGCATATATATGGAATTTAGAAAGATGGTAATGATACCCTATATGCAAAACAGAAAAAGAGACACAGATGTACAGAACAGACTTTTGGACTCTGTGAGGGAAGGTGAGGGTGAGATGTTTAGAGAGAACAGCACTGAAACATGTATATCATCAAGGGTGAAATAGATCACCAGCCCAGGCTGGATGCATGAGACAAGTGCTCGGGGCTGGTGCACTGGGAAGACCCAGAGGAATCGGGTGGAGAGAGAGATGGGAAGGGGGATCGGGATGGGGAATACATGTAAATCCAGGGCTGATTCATGTCAATGTATGGCAAAAACCACTACAATATTGTAAAGTAATTGGCTTCCAACTAATAAAAATAAATGGAAAAAAAATTCAGTTAGACTTTTGTTTGTCTAGGACCAATTCAACAAATAAGTATTGAGTGCCTGCTCTGACCAAGGCACCCAGGTATCTAGGCTATATGGATGAAGCAAACAGGAAGAGAGATAAATTTGGTTTATATTTTATATAGGCTTTCTTTTGACAGCTGCAATTTGACTCTATTTTCCCCTCATGCATGTTAATGCTTATGGGTGCGTGCGTGTGTGTGTGTGTGTGTGTGTGTGTGTGTGCTCAGTCCTGTCTGACTCTTTGCAACCCCATTGACTGTACCCACCATGGGATTTCTGTCCATGGGATTTTACAGGCAAGAATACTGGAGTTGGTTACTCTTTTCTTCTCCAAGAGATAATCCCGAACCAGGAATCAAACTCCAATCTCCTGCATTGCAGGCAGATTCTTTGCCATCTGAGTCACTCGTATTCATTAATTATCATTTCTACCCTTTAATCCTCTTTCTGCCTTTTAAGCTATCTCCTAAACAGCAAAAACCACACTAAAACTGCAAGCTTAAAAACTTATGGCATCAGGGCAAATTTCCTAGAATCTAAGGATCTCTGTCCTCTACAGACATGGAAATGAGAATGAAGTTGCTCCTCACTCAAGTCAAGTTCTAGGCTGGAAGTGCAGAGGTAGAATCTGCAGCCCTGAAGTCTACCTGTTTTCATGGGCGTGGAGGCCATCATTCCGTTGGATGAGCAGTTCTCCTCTTTGAGAACCGCTTTCCCTATAGTGGGATTATTAACCCATTTCCCCATAAGGGACCCTCAATGCTGTGCTTAGGCTCTCTGCTGAGAGAGCTCATTTTCAGAACTAGGCCTGAGTGGAAGATGCAACCTGTGGATGCAACCCTTTGCAGCAAGACCCTACTCATCACCAGAGACTCCAGGAGAGGATCTGGTGTTTTACTGTCTCCTGGCATGTGGCCCAAACCCTGATATGCGGTCACAGATAGATGGACGATCTCCAGGGATTGGGAACTGGGTGCCCCTTTATTCCCAAATAAAGACAAGGGGCCGGAAGAACAGGAATTAGTCATTGGGAAGTTCCAGGTAGGTGTGCAAGCTAAGAGCTCACACGAAGATACAAAGCTCATAAGCTAGGGGTGGACACAACCTTGCTTCCGGTTATGTGTGATGAAGGTAATCTATTCACTCTGCAGGGGTGAATCTTCTCTGCAGAAATATGCCTCCTAATGAACAAAATCCACTGAAATTGATACGAGGAACCATGCTTTATGTACGAGATGTTGTGGGTAATGAATTTTAATCAAGTACATTAAGCAATGAGGGGAACAGACTGTTTGAAGGAATTCCATGGTGAATCCTCATTTAATGCAATTAATTACCACCTAATTTGTCACCTGTGTAAAGCATGCTGACTTTAATTTGCCTAAAAATCCAGATCTTCTCATGCTCTTGTTCCCTAAGATATTCATGACTCCAGAAGGCAGCAGGTTACTCTCCTCACTCACAGAATTCGTACCTCAGCTTAAAATAACATAAATCACCACTTGAGTACACACAGCCACATAAACATCACCTTCAGAGCTGGTTTCACTTGTTAACCAACATCCAACTGTTGTTACCCTCAGTATCTCTTAAATGCCCGCAGGAGCACATCCTGCTAGGAGAAGCATCAGCAATGCCAACCTGGGAGGCATCATTGGCACCATTACTGAAGTGCAGCATCTTCTGATGAAAATCTTTGGGATCCATTAAAATGCTACTCCACAGCCACTGCTGATAGATGCAATTAAACAGGTCAGTCTGGAAGGACAGACTCTGGCTACATGAGCTAACTTGGGTGAACTGTGCAAGATGGATAAAAATTGGCTCTGCTGGTAGCTCAACGTGAAGAATGATTTTGCTTTGGGTTTACTTACTTAGAATACATTTATAAGCGTTGCTGCTTAGAAAAGAATTATTCAAAAACTAACACTGCCTATCCTGTACCTCATGAACCACTTCTTTCATCTATTCCTGGGTTCCCTCTGGCGATGCTGGGATTAGAAAGGGTCCCTCTATATGCACATAGGCTGAACTAGAGGTAGGAGCAGTTCTACCTCATGGCTTTATTTCAACAGTAATTCCCAGGTATAAATAACCAGCCTGGCGTCCTTCCCTGTGTTCCAGTCCTCTAGTTCCAGCCTTTGGAGTTTTGCCCTCAAAGTCAGTAAGTCTATCAACTGTGTTTCCTTCCCCATCCAACCAGCTCCTCTGGGTTTATTTCTGTCATCATCCTTCCCCCTATCTGGGCTTCCATTGTGTCTCAGCTGGTAAAGAATCTGTTTGCAATGTGGGACACCTGGGTTCAATCCCTGGGTTGGAAAGATTCCCTGGAGAAGGGAAAGGCTACCCACTCCAGTATTCTGGCCTGGAGAATTCCACAGACTGTATAGTCCATGGACTTGCAAAGAGTCGGACACGACTGAATGACTTTCGGTGTCACTTTCCCCTTATCCAAGTTACTTTTATTTATTTCTTTACAACACTACTTACAATAGCCAGGACATGAAAGCAGTCTAAATATCCTTCAGCAGATGAAAAGATAAAGAAGATGTGGTACATATAGTCATGGACTATCACCCAGCCATAAACAAGGAATGAAACTGGGTCATTTGTAGTGATGGTGGACGAACCTAGAGTCTGCCATACAGAGTGAAGTCAGAAAGAGAAAAACAAATATCATATATTAACCATATGTATGGAATCTAGGAACGTTGTAGTGATGAACCTATTTGCAGGGCAGGAATAGAGTCACAAACATAGAGAACAGGCAAGTGAACTTTTGAGGAGGGTAAGGGGAGGTGAGATAAAATGAGAGAGCAGCCCTGATGGATAGACATTAGCACGTGTAAAATGGATAACTAGTGGGCAGCGCTGTATAGCATAGGGAGTTCAGCTTGATGTTCTGTGATGACCTTGAGGGGTGGGGGGAGGTCTAAGGGGGAGGGGATGTAGGCGTACATATAGCTGATTCGCACTGTTGTACAGCAAAAATTAACACAAAATTGTAAAGCAATTATAATCCAATAAAGTAAATTAGAATTACACATATTTAAGGTATACAACATGATGATTAGATAGACATATACACAATGACATGATTACTGTGGTCAGGCAAACTAGCATATCATCTTCTCATATAGTTACTGTATTTAGTGTCTGATGAGAACACCTGAAGCCTACTCTCTTAGCAAATTTCCAGAACTCAATCCAGTATTATTAACTATAGTTGTCATGTTGTACATGAGCTGTTTAGGCTTATTCATCCTATAGAACTGGATCCTATGGAACTTTGTACCTGTTGATCAGTATCTTTCCGTTGCCCCTACTTCCCCATCTCTGGTAACCACCACTCTATTCTCCACTATTACGTTTTTAGACTCCACATATAATTGAGCTCATGTCATTTTCTTTTCTTTTTATGTCTGGCTTATTTCACTTAGCATATGTCCTTGAGGTTCATCCACATTGGGGCAAATGGCATCTTTTTCATTCATTCATCCAAAGTCAACAGCTCACATGAAGCAAACCTAGTGTTTGGGCCCAGATATGTCTTTCTAGAAATCCTTTGGGTCTTTTTGTAAGAAGGATCTTATTCCTGCAGATATGGAGGCTACCCAAGGAAGCACTTTGTTTGCACTGTGGTGAAATATTAAGTTACACAATAACACAGATAGACACACACACACACACCCTTCTAAATGATCCATTGGAAAGGAAGAATTTTTTCTGCCTAGCCAAACATACAAATTTCTCCTGTCTTTAGCCAGAAGAATATGAGTGGCTCATTTCTTAGTCTGTAGGACAGATGTCTTCATGTCCTTTGGCAGGGGCTATCTGCCAGCCAGACTATGAGGACTGTCTCTCTATCTCAGAGGCTGCTTTTAGCAGACAGATTCACATCTCATCCTGAGCATTTATCAACTGTTTGATCTCTGAGGGCTGGAGCACAAGCACTTCTCCTTGGTAATGCTACGGGGCTATAATTGCATTCACAAGTCTTCATCCAGAAAAAAATCTACTTCTTACTAAGTTCTTATCAAATAATAATATATTGAAAAGCCAGAATTATCCTTCACAGGCTCAGGAATAGCATTTGCCGTGTAATTGAATCCAGAGCATTTCAGCCTTGCCTTCTCTTCTCTGAAATCCTCCCTTTCATTCCCAACCTAAGCAAACAACAGCAGAATAGAAAAAGATACAAGCGAGCTTTCTGAATCATATAGAGAAGATTAATTTTCCTTCCTATGGACGACTGTATACACAATCTAAAGAGGAATATACTAGGTATTAATTTTGATTTACGTTTCACTGTAAGAAAGCCACAGTCAGTCTAGGTTAATACTTCTGAGCAAAGAGAGGAAAATAAAATTATCTTTAAACAAGAGTAAATTGGCATGTTTGAATCTTCAGCCTCACAGATGAGCCCTGATTCTATCATTCCAGCTGCACGCAGGTCATTTCTTTTTGGATAACATCTTATCACCAAATTCAACAAGTCCCTATCTAAACCAAGCAATTCCAGAATAATTCTCTTAAATGTTCCCTTGATGCTGCCAGTGGCGCCAGTTAGGTATGATGGTTTAGAAGACAGTTTGATGTAGTAGGTACAGGGACCAGAGTAGTGGCTACCAGAGGCAAAGGAGTGGGGATGGGTGACTGGATGAAAGGGGTAAAGGGGATCAACTGTGTAGTGAGAGATGGAAACTAAATTTCTGGCGGTGAGCATGTTGTAGGGCATATGGAAGTGGAAGTGTGTTGTTTACAGAAGAAACTTCTGTAATGCTATAAATCAATGTTACCTCAAAAAAATTTTTAAAAACTTGGTTTTCTCATTTTCATTTTTTATATCCTATCAAACTCAGACCTATTTATCCTTCAATTAAAAAAATAATTTAGAGGCTGCTATGTATTTGATAGGACTTCTCTGTAGCTCAAGTGGTAAATGATTTGGCTGTGATGTGGGAGACCAGGGTTCAATCCCTTGGTTGGGAAGATCCTCTGGAGAAGGGAATGGCAATCCACTCCAGTATTCTTGCCTGGGGAATGCCATGGACAGAGAAGCCTGGCTCCAGTGTTCCTGCCTGGAGAATTTCATGGATAGAGAAGCCTGGTGGGCTACAGTTCGTGGGGTCACAAAGAGTCGGACACAAATGAGTGACTACCACACACACACACACACACGTGTATTTGATACCACGCTAAGTGTTGGGGAGAAAACGATGGACAAGGTCACTGGCCTCACAGAACTTAACATTCAGTGGAGTGAGCCAGTAACTAAGCATGAGGTTCGGATGCCATCTAATGAGTGATGATGCAGAGAACTGTCCAAAGACATCAGAGGGGGCCGGAGGCATACTTGGGTCAGGGTGTCAGAGCACTTCTGGGGCAAGTGACCTTTCAGATTGGATGTGAGGGGTGCGTAGGGATTAGTCCATGAAGAACACGGAAGGTGGAAAGGCTAGGGAACATTTTAAAGGGGAAGAACATCATCCACAATATCACAGAATGAGAGAGCACAAAGTCTCATGTCTGGAACCCAGAAGGCAAAATGACCTGGAGCAAATCCCGTAGGCCTTATAAGACACGTAAGAGTTCCGGACTTCATCCCAGTGGTTTTGAACAGAAGAGAGATACGATCAGCTTTAGGCTTTTGGTAGATCACCCTGGTGAGGGTACAGAATTGACTGGAGGCTGGCGAGTGTGGAGGCAGGGAAAGCAGCAAGAGCTGTTTCAGAGAAGAGGAGTCATTTTCTCAAACTCAGTAGCCATGGAGATAGAGAGAAGGCAGGGTCTCCGGTTCTGTGTTGGACTGGGCTTGACTGTAGTACCATCACAGGACCTATGCAGAGTCACAGCTTGAGAAACTGCAGAGCATACACAGAAATCAGGCTCTGACTCTGCTCCTCATTAGCTTTGTGACCATGGGTAAGTTATTTAACCTCTTGGGGCCTGAAATGTAAAATAGGGATAATATTATAACAGTATATATTCCATAGTAAGTAAATAGTAAATGCATACACGTTAATACACGTAAGGATTTAGAATGGTGCTGGGAACATATGAAGCACTCAACAAACATTAATTATTATTATTATTCTTGTTAATGTGTTTGGTACTGTATTGTCATTTCCTTTGTTTGTAATGTCATCAGACCCAAGTCTACTCCGAAATGGCATCTAAAATAGCCTTCCCATCTTGTTCTTGCCTTACCTAATTCTACTCTGTACATGACTTTTAGGTTAATCTTTAAGACATTTTTTTATAAGCCTCCCCGTTAAGCCCCAAATCCTTAATCTCATGATTAAACCTGTTTCCTAACTTGATCTTCCTTATTCTTTCCTAACCTCATTTCCCATTATAGTGATACTCCTGTGTATGCCCTTTTGGTTTACATGGATCTAAATGTGCAAGAGATTTCATGTAAAATCTGCTTTGGCTTGTGATGATGTATTTATTCACATTTAAGAGAACTACTTTGGATAGTGTGCCCAAGAAGCTGAGCCCCAGGAAACGAGAGAGCCTATGAAGTCATCTTCACAATGGTGAAGTAGTCCCAGTATTTTTGGTTTGCAATCTACAGTAGTGACAATCTTATACACCATTTGCATTGCTTTTGCTGATTTATTTTGTCTTTTGTGGGCCAAAAAAGGATAGTAGAGGTTTTAAGTGTATGGTATGGAATAGCCATAAATGAACTGAATAAAGGCACTCAGTCTTTATTCAGACTTAATGAAGGGAACTTGCCTTGGAAGGCCATGCCATGACAAGTGATGTCATCTACTGAAATGAGAATGCTCATTTTAAGGGGATTTGGTGTTGTTTTAATATAAGTGGCTTCATTTCAGGGCTCAGGGAGTATTAACAGCTCTTGAAATTAGCAGTAATTATTTTTTAGATTTTATAGGAACTTGCCTTATGGAGAGTTTCTGGAAGAAATTACCCTGGAAAGATAGAAGAAGACAGTTTTGTTCAAAAGGCATACTCTGCTTAAGGTCGGGTATTGACTTCTTCCCCTCCACACAAGTTACCAGTTGCTGCTTCCTGGCCCTGCTGGTTCTCCACCCTCAGGCTCAGCTCCTCCCTATCTTTGTTTTATTATTTCACCAAAGCCCGACTCTATTGCTAGGTCACCTGTCCTCTGTGAAGTCCCTTGTAATAAAGACAACTCTCACTGAGGTTTCCCTTCCCTAAGCTTCTGTTGTCTGCTTTTATACTTTTATTTATATATTTCTCTAGTATATAAATAATATATAATGAAAGTACCATAAATAGCTTATATTTAGAGTATACAAAACTGATGAGATCTGACATACGTATGTCTATGAAACCATCACTACAAATCAAGATAAGGAACACACCCATCACCCCACAAAGTTACCTCATACCCTCCTGTAAGCACACCCTTCTTCATATCCAGCCCTGACCCCAGTTCACCAAAAATATAAAATTGCCATACATTTAATTTTTAAAATTTGTAATAAAATCACATTCCACTGTTGCTATTCTTGCCTTAAACACTCATTTATCTTGTAAAGATATGTAAAAAAAAAAATAAGGGGAAAAGTACTTTATATTTATCCCCATATATATTCCATTTCCTCTCTCCTGGTATATCAGCCACAGATCACTGCATAACAAACCTCCCCCAAACCAAGCAACTTAAAACAACAGGCATTATTTTACAGTTTCTGTGGGTCAGAAATTAGGGTGCAGCTTAGCTAGGTGCTCCGTGCTGGGGTCTCTCACAAAGCTACAAGCAGGATGTCCAGATCGTCAGTCAAAAAAAGGCTCAACTGGGGAGGGTCTCCTACATTCAGGCATGTGGTGATTGGCATGATTCCGGTGAACTTTTGGATTGAAGACCTCAGTTTCTTCATGGCTGTTGGCCAGAGGTTACCTTCTGTGGTTTACCACGTGGGCTTCTCTATAGTGTAACACACACCATAGTAGACTGTATCTTCAGGTGAGCCAGAAGAAATAGAGGAAGAGTGTAAGGAAGATGGAAATCACAGTTTTTATATTCCATACCTTGGAAGTGGTATCTCAGAACTCTTGTTGCATTGCATTCATTAGAAGCAAGTCTCCAGGTCCATCTCATACACAGAAAAGAGAGATTATACCAGAAAGTGGGGATCACTAGGAAGTAACTAGTGATAACGTGAATTTCCCTTTCAAGTTTCAACAGCTCTTCACTTCTACAAAACCAGGCCCAAGTGAATCCTCCAACACTAAAGGCCCTTTCCTCAGTGACTTTGGCTTATATTACCTTTGTAAGCTTGGCCATTGTACCCCTTCCCGCTGCTGTCATCTCCAGTCCCATTGGACTTGTAACTTCTCTTGAAACGCTCTCAGGCCCACTGATGCCTGTTTCAATCCATGCATGTAGACTTCAAGGGTCAGCACACATGCCAACTCGTTCATGTCATTTTCTCAACGTTTTCTAGCCAGAAGGAATAGCAATGTGTTGATGCTCAGAACAGTGTCTGGTGCATAGTAGGCACACAAGTATTTATTTGCAGAGTGAACCACTCTTTCTCTTTTATATTTTCATAGCATTTTATACTTGCCTAGTAGCACTTTTATCACCCTGCCTTGATGCACCTAGTTCTTTCATTCAAAAAGAAATGACTGAGTGTTCCTGCATGCAAGGTTCCACACTACAGAACTAACTGAACAATGGTCATCTCTCTAACAGCAGTGTGAGCTGTATGCATGCGCATCTCTTTCAAGGCGGAGTGAGTGTGCCCACTGTATGTATATGGCCACCTCCTTCACAGTGAGGTCCCCAAGGGAAGACCACACCCTACTCTTCATAGCCTCACACATAGACCCTAGCACTGGCCCTTGTATAACACAAAATAAATGCTGAATGGAACAGAAACAAATTATCTTCTGAATTAATAAACACAGCTCAAACAAGAGTCAGGATACTGACAATCTGTTTATGTCCCAAACAACTGAGAGGAGGCAAAGATCATTTAATTTCCTAGGGGGAAGTAGGCGCTGACTTGCTTCTTTGTATTGGACTTTAATTCCTTTCAAAACAGAACAGTCTGTCTTTAGTGATCAGTCTTAAAGAGAAAACCACAAACAACACAAATTCTGTCAAGTTCAGTTTCTTCAAAAGGTGATCAAGCTAAATAAGTAGCAACTTTAAAACTTCACCACTTCATCTCCTGACCTTGACAGCCTGGTTAGATAACACCTCAAGTATTTTAACTTTTAATATACAAAATGAATATTTAGCGTAGCTATTATTTCAAATTTGTAGAATGTCTTTACAAATAATTTTAGTGCATGAACTTTGTACATACTATTTAAGATAAGGTTTGATTTACATACTTGTCTTTAATATAATTCCTGGTTTTAGATAGGACTAAGTATAATATTCACTGTCTCTCACTGATAACTGTCCATATTTATAGTGGATGTGCCAATGTTATGAAAATAATACGTTTCTTCTGAGAACAAATTACATCCCCCACAACCAAAGGAACGGCCCTTCTGGTCATACGCAAACACCATGGTCCTGTTCTCCAACCACGGCTGACCTGACCGAGGGCAGCCACTTGACTCAAGCCAGACCAGTGAGATTCCACCCTTCAAGAAATTGTACTGGGGTGGCCAAAATTTTGGGTTTTTCCATAATGAACTTTTTGACCAAGCCAATATTTGGGACTGAGCCAGTAGGCCGTCTGCCAGGATTACTGTTTAAACTGGGAGGGCATCTTCCCCTGTACACGAAGAAGAAGGAGAAGCTAATTTGCAAATGAAAAGTAATGAGGCAAACATGACAGAGAAACGCCAAAGGCTCTGAGCATTTAGTATGTGTCAGGTCCTCGGGGAGCCAGTGAAGGACAGGGAAGCCTGGGGCGCTTCAGCCCACGGGGCCATGGAGAGTCGGACATGGCTTAGGGACTGAACAGAAACAACAAGGCACTATCTTATCTATTCTCACAGAACTGAACGGAACTCAAGCGTTTACAGTCAGGGAAACTGAGGCAAAGAGAGATGATAGGAAGTGACGTAGCCTGGAGCTGAACCCAGGAATCTGACTTTAAGGCCCCGCTGGTGAGCATGACATTCTCCTCTCCTGGAGCAGTTGAGAGAATGAGGGACCCCGGGACTCCAGAGAGGATGAGGGACCCCAGGACTCCAGAGAGGATGAGGGACCCCGGGACTCCAGAGAGGATGAGGAACCCCGGGACTCCAGAGAGGATGAGGGACCCCGGGACTCCAGAGAGGATGAGGGACCCCGGGACTCCAGAGAGGATGAGGGACCTCAGGACTCCAGAGAGGATGAGGGACCCCGGGACTCCAGAGAGGATGAGGGACCCCGGGACTCCAGAGAGGATGAGGGACCCCGGGACTCCAGAGAGGATGAGGGACCCCGGGACTCCAGAGAGGATGAGGGACCCCGGGACTCCAGAGAAGATGAGGGACCCCGGGACTCTAGAGAGGATGAGGGACCCCGGGACTCCAGAGAGGATGAGGGACCCCGGGACTCCAGAGAGGATGAGGGACCCCGGGACTCTAGAGAGGATGAGGGGCCCCGGGACTCTAGAGAGGATGAGGGGCCCCGGGACTCTAGAGAGGATGAGGGACCCCAGGACTCCAGAGAGGATGAGGGACCCTGGGACTCTAGAGAGGATGAGGGACCCCGGGACTCTAGAGAGGATGAGGGACCTCAGGACTCCAGAGAGGATGAGGAACCCTGGGACTCTAGAGAGGATGAGGGACCCTGGGACTCTAGAGAGGATGAGGGACCCCGGGACTCCAGAAAGGATGAGGGACCCCCGGACTCCAGAGAGGATGAGGGACCTCAGGACTCCAGAGAGGATGAGGGATCCTGGGACTCCAGAGAGGATGAGGGACCCCGGGACTCCAGAAAGGATGAGGGACCCTGGGTCTCCAGAGAGGATGAGGGACCCCGGGACTCCAGAGAGGATGAGGGACCCCGGGACTCCAGAGAGGATGAGGGACCCTGGGACTCTAGAGAGGATGAGGGACCCCGGGACTCCAGAGAGCAGGGCCAGTTGGCTTCCTTATCAAGACAAGTC
Source organism: Muntiacus reevesi (assembly GCF_963930625.1). Taxonomy (NCBI): domain Eukaryota; kingdom Metazoa; phylum Chordata; class Mammalia; order Artiodactyla; family Cervidae; genus Muntiacus; species Muntiacus reevesi. Next base: position 25,953,268 of record NC_089270.1, read on the forward strand.
TTGCCTGAGACTTGTCTAAACTGCTTACCTTTGGGTACTGGGAAGACCAATTTCTTTCATTAAGCTCCCCCGCTTTGCTTGAAGGATTTGAGAGGTTTCAGTTACCTATAACCCCAAAGTCACTTAGGACAGCCCCACCCCCTTGCCAGGCTGTGTGCCAGGCTAAGTCGCTTCATTGTGTCCGACTCTGTGCGACCCCGCTGACTGTAGCCCACCAGCCTCCTCTGCCCATGGGATTCTCCAGGCAAGAATACTGGAGTGGGCTGCCATGCCCTCCTCCAGAGGATCTCCCTGACCCAGGGATCGAACCCACTTCTCTTAAGTTTCCTGTTTTGGCAAGCAGGTTCTTTACCACTAGCTCCACAGGACAGCCAGCGTTGCCACTGAAGTTCACGTGCATATCTCACATTCCCATTTCCAGCAACCTTCTCTGCTGTTTGCGTTCCTTTTCCACACAGCCGCACACACACAGCACACCTTTGCACCTGCTTCTCTGCTCTGTGTAAAATGATTATTTGCCTGTGGAGCTGCAGGGAGAATGATGCAAAGGGTTAGGAAGATGTCTGAGACTTCGTTTAATTGATGGGCCTCATGAAATTATGAGGGAATATTTTATGGTGAGGCGCTGTTCATAATATTTGCAATTAATGCTTTCAGTCTAATTAGGCAGTTTGAACATTAGCAAGAGAAGGGTAACTAAATCTGTGCTTGTCTTTTGCATCTCAAAGGAAACCTTTCAAAACAACCGGGAAAGGTAAAACCTAGCCAAACCCATTTTTTACCAGGAAAGTTTCTGGCAAACTTTTACTGGCACCTAAACATATGTAAATCTTCAAAGGGGTTGTGCATTCCTGGCCCCACACACTGTAAAAATGCCAAATTTCAGCAGTATTGGTATTAAAGGAAGAAGGCAAAACAATGAATTCCTTTATCAGGTCTGTGATTTCAGTCTAGTCCTTGTGGTTCTTGGCTTTCTGCCCAATGAAACGAGGCAGCTGTATGTTGTTGGGGCTCTGCATCTGGACAGATCACAGTCAAGTCAGGGTTAAATCACTTCTCACCACCTATGAGCTGAGCGACCTTGTGCCAGTCGCTTTTGACCTTGGGCAAGCTCATTTGTTACTTTCTTTTCTCTGGGCCTCAATTTCTTCATCTGTAAAATGGGATGAGTTCTGTCTCCTTCACAGGATTGCAGTAAGGATGAAAGGGGCAGTCCACTGTCAGAAAAGCAGCTTGCCGAAGGTGCAGACACCTGTACACTTCTTGGCCGTGTGTGCCAAACCACAAGCTCTCGTGGCCCTCTGACCCTGACATTTCTGCAGCTACTCTCGTAGCCTGTTAAGTCGGTCACAGTGACACAGGGGACTATCATCTGACTGGGGCTTCCCTGGTAGCTCAGTCGTAAAGAATCTGCCTGCCAGTGTAGGAGTGGAGAAGCAAATGGCAACCCACTCTTATATTCCTGCCTGGAAAATCCCATGGATGGAGGAGACTGGCAGACCACAGGCCATGGGGTTGCCAAGAGTCAGACACAACTGGAGCGACTTAGCATGCACGCCAGTGTAGAAGATGCGGGTTCTATCCCCAGGTCAGGAAGATCCCCTGGGAAAGGAAATGGTAACCCCTCCAGCATTCTTGCCTGGGAAATGCCATGGACAGAGGAGCCTGGCAGGCCACAGTTCATGGGGTTGCAAAAGGGTCGGACACGATTTAGTGACTAAACGACAACTACCATCTAACCACTGGCTCCTTGGCTTGTTCACCGCTCACTGTAAGAGGTGAGCCATGGATTTGGACTCCTCAGCTGCAGCACAACGGCCTGCCCTGGCACCATGCGGGCCTATCGTGCCCTGTGGGCTTTAGTGGCAGAGGAACACGCCATGTGATGCTCCCGCTGTTTGCTGAGTCGTAAATAAAAACTGTCTTGCTCTTATCTGCTGAGTCTCATTGTTGACTTTCAGCCACTGTGGAGTGTTGAGCCAGTCTTCTTTCTGCTCACTCGTGTCCTTGGCATCTCTTTGGGAGGCTTGTTACCCTTTGCCAACCTCTCAGAGAAGTTGGTAAACTTTCTATAGGGACTAGATAATAAATATTTCAGGCTTTTGGGCTACAGTCATGTCTATCGTGTATTTTTCTTTGTGTACTTCTTTATTAACCTTTTAAAAACCATTGTAATTCATAGGTTGAACAAAAATAGGCTGAGGACAGGTTATAATCCCCCTCTCATGGAGCCTAACTTCTTCCCTGATAGCCATACAAAGCATTTAAAACAGCATGTTCTAGACTAGTGAAAAGTCAATAAATGTTAGCTACCTTTGAATTAATACTTACTGTCTGTTCATGTCTAAACCTGGAGAAGGAAAGGGCGACCCACTCCATGGGTCTTGCCTGGGAAATCCCATGGACAGCGGAGCCTGGCGGGCTACGGTCCACAGGGTTGCAAAAGAGTTGAACATGTCTGAGTGACTAAACCACAACTTTATGGGCTTCCCAGGTGGCACAGTGGTAAAGAATCCACCTGCCAATGCAGGAGATGCAAGGGATGCAGGTTCGATCCCAGGTTGGGAAGATCTGGAGTAGGAAATGGCAACCCACTCCAGTATTCTTGCCTGAAAACTGCCAAGGGCAGAGGAGCCTGGTGGGCCACAGTCCATGGGGTCACTAAGAGTCAGACATGACTAAGCACATACACACACATATAAAGCACAATTGCTAGCTCTTTCCATTCCTACAAGTGAGTTCTGCTTCTTTGGTAACAGGGCGGCTCTTTATATCAGGCTTCCCAAAGCAGTACCAAGAGTAGGTTACAGGTGTTTATGTAGACACTGAATCTCTCATCCTTCAGGGCAGCAGAGCAACTGACCCTGGACACCCGACTCCTCCTCTGGTTTATTCTAATGTGTTGTGCAAATGCCATCATTCTCTATGTGTGCCAAGGCCTGCCAAAAGTTATTAAGTCCTACTACAAGTCACTAAGTTATTGTTTCACAAAGTACAGCTTTGGTGTATAACAGAAAGATGTTTTACATTTTCTGAGCATTACTTTCAACCAGAGTGTGAGAGGCATGGCATTTAGAGGGATTCATGGATTACTTTATGGTTCCCAGGTGATTGCGGAATGGTCTTTCAACTGGACAAGTGGTAAAAGTAAGTCACACTAATTGATTAACTCTTAATAGTCCAGAGAGCCTCTGAGGAGAAAGATGAACAAAAAACAGCCAGGAAGACATCAGTGACATCGAAAATAAAAGTAACAAGATAGGTCTTGAAGGCTTGCATGACTGGAAGGTAAAGGCTCCAGGGGAAACCATAGCCAAAGGAAAGCAGCAGTTGAGCTAACTTGCAGACACTGGTTCTGATTACAAAGCCAAACTCTCCAGATGCCAAACCTAAAATAAGGGAAGAGAGGAAAAGCAGTGGAAGAAAGAAGTAACGGGAAAGGAGGAGGGCAGGAGGCTGAAGGTAAGGGGCCATGGCCTGCACAGGGGGTAGAGATACTGACAGGGTGGCACAGGTCAGGGCCAGTCATGGCTCCCAGCAGAGCCGGGCTTCAGGACGGGAGGGTGAATAATGGCTGAACCACGCCAGCATCCCAAGGCATCACTGCATCACTGAGGTTCTGTAACAATGACCTCGAGTCATCCAGAGCTGCAAGGCTCTTGCACAACTTGCTTCTTTTCTGAGTCAGGAAAGTATAACATTTCAGGAAGATATGCCTCAAAAAAGAGTCATGAGGTAAGATTTCAAAAATTCCCTCCTTAAAGGAAAGAGATGTTAGCTTTCTGAAACAAAACAAAACAAAACAAAAACCATTCATTCCCAGACCATATTCAGTAAGGAAAGCCATACTCTACTATGAACCTCATGATGTATAAGGGGTAGTGCAGGTCAATGCTTTTACTGAACCTTTTTCATAGTCCTGAACTGTAGTCGGTTACTCTAGATTTCCCTCTGACTGAGTATAAGATTCTGAATTATCCTTGCACATACGTGACAGTATCTGATCCCTGGAACAATTATTTTTATGATGTTGGGGGGTGAGGTAGGGCAGTGAAAATCTGATTTTTTTTTCGTCTGTTCAAGTGTTAATGGAAAAGTAGAGAAAGATGCGTGATGCTAACAAGCATGTTTTAAGAGGTCAGAGACCAGAATCCTCTGAATACTGAGCTGATTGACTCAAGGGGTGATAATGACTTCCCATATAAAAGAATTAGAATGAAAAAACTATACATGTCTTAGAATAAAGGCAACTTAATTCAGACATATCACTGGGGAATTTGCTTCACAAATTTTCTCTTTTAAAGCTTGACTGCACTTCTCAGGAAATGTTCCTGAAGGAAGTATATCTGAAAGTTGTCCCAGAAATGGAGGGCCGTTGCCTCTGGAGTAGGTCCACGTTTTCCAGTAGTGGCAGGGCTTCAAGCCTTATTCCCAGGCATCAATAACTTTCTTTGAAGAAATACACTCATGCACTAAGGTTGAACAGTGGTGATTTTTGGTTGGTTAGAAGAGAAAGCTGTTATATATTTAAGTTTGCTTCTGGAATTTTCAAGTTTTCTACAGTACATATATATCAAAACTGTAATAATGCAAAGCTCAATATGAAAAGAACTATATCCAAGCCATTGGGATACAGTTCATTACACAGAGGTTGGTGTACAATTGCTTGTTGTTGTTCAGTCACTAAATCATGTCTAACTCTTTGTGACCCAACGGACTGCAGCAGGCCAGGCTTCTCTGTTCATCACCAACTCCTGCAGCTTGCTCAAACTCATGTCCATCCAGTTGGTGATGCCATCCAACCGTCTCATTCTCTGTTGCCTACTTCTCCTCTTGCCCTCAGTTTTTCCTAGCATCAGGGTCTTTCCCAATGGGTCAGCTCTTCACATAAGGCGGCCAAAGTATTGGAGCTTCAACTTCAGCATCAGACCTTCCAAAGAATATTCAGGGTTGATTTCCTTTAGGATTGACTGGTTTTATCTCCTTGCTGTTCAGCAGGCTCTCAAGAGCTGTCTCTAGCACCACAGGTTGAAAGCATCAATTCTTCAGTGCTCAGCCTTCTTTATGGTCCAACTCTCACATTCATACATGACTACTGGACAAACCATAGCCTTGACTAGATGGACCTTTGTCAGCAAAGTGATGTCTCTGCTTTTAAAAACACTGTCTAGGTTTGACATAGCTATTCTTCCAAGGAGCAAGCGTCTTAATTTCATGGCTGCAGTCACTGTCTGCATTGATTTTAGAGCCCAAGAAAATGAAATCTGATACTGTTTCCACATTTTCCCCATCTATTTGCCATGAAATGATGGGACTGGATGTCATGATCCTATGTTTTTGAATGCTGAGTTTTAAGCCAGCTTTTTCACTTTCATCTTCATCAAGAGGCTTAGTTCCTCTCCACTTTCAGCCATTAAAGTGGTATCATCTGCATACCTGTGGTTATTGACATTTTTCCCGGAGATCTTGATTCCAGTTTGTGCTTCACCCAGCCTGGCATTTCGCCTGGTGTACTCTGCATATAAGTTAAATCAGCAAGGTGACAATATACAGCCTTGATGCAGTCATTTCCCAGTTTTGAACCAATCTGTTGTTCTGTGTATGGTTCTAACTGTTGCTTCTTGTACTACATATCAGTTTCTCAGGAGGCAGGTAAGATGGTCTGGTATTCCCATCTCTCTAAGAATATTCCACAGTTTGCTGTGATTCACACCTTAAGAAGCTTTAGCACAGTCAATGAAGCCAGAGTAGATGATGTTTTGGAAGGTGCTTGCTTACAATTTGCTTGCTTCTCTTAATTAATACAATGAGTGGAGTCAAAGGTGATGCAACACCAGTTTGTCACAAGCTTCTCTGGTATGATGATACCTCTAAAATGTCTGGGAAATGTCCAAAGCTAGTAAGGGATATCCCTTCTCTTGTATTCACAGACACACTTCTGTCTTTCATCTATTTCAAAGTTTATAAAGTGGTTTGAGGAAATGGAGATCACTAAACCATTGCTGGTTGGAGCTTTATGTCCTATGGTATTATCTTATTTTGTTTTGCTTTCCAGAAACAAAACCAAAATCACAAACTAGTATGACTGAAAAATCCAAAACTCTCATTAACTATATTGTCTGGTTATGTCTAATAGGGCTTCCTTGGTGGCTCAGCTGGTAAAGACCACCTGCAATGTGGGAGACCTGGGTTTGATCCCTGGGTTGGAATGATCCCTCTGTCTAATTAGAGCTCATTTAATGTTAAAGCTGGGCTAAAGATCAGGCATCCCAGGTGGCTTAGTGATAAAGAATCTGCCTGCAGGTGACACAAGAGATGCAGGTTCGATTCCTGAGTTGGGAAGCTCCCCTGGAGAAGAAAAATGGCAACCCACTCCAGTATTCTTGCCTGAAAAATTCCATGGACAGAGGAGCCTGGTGGGCTACAGTCCATGGAGTTGCAAAGAGTTGGACATAATGACTAAACAACAACAACAGAGGCTAAAGATCCTCTTCATTTTTTAAAAATGTAAAGGATGTTCATTTATTTAGTTAATTTATTTTCTTTTGGTTGCACTGCATGGCATGTGGGATCTTAATTCCCCAACCAGGGATGGAATCCTCACCCACTGCTTTGGAAACCAGGAGTCTTAACCAGGGAAGTCCCCTAAGGATGCTTTTTAAAACATTATACATCAGACTGTTTCCAAATTAGGAAAGGAGCACATCAAGGCTGTATACTGTCAGCTTGCTTATTTAACTTATATGCAGAGTACATTGTGTGAAATGTTGGGCTGAATGAAGCACAAGCTGGAATCAAGATTGCCAGGAGAAATACCAATAACCTCAGATATGCAGATGACACCACCTTTACGGCAGAAAGTGAAGAACTAAGGAGACTCTTGATGAAACTAAAAGAGGAGAGTGAAAAAGTTGGCTTAAAACTCAACTTTCAGAAAACTAATATCATGGTATCCAGTTACATCAGTTCATGTCAAATAGATGGGCAAACAATGGAAACAGTGAGATACTTTGTTTTGGGGGTGGCTCCAAAATCACTGCAGATGGTGCCTGCAGCCATGAAATTAAAAGATGCTTGCTCCTTGGAAAAATAGCTCTGACCAACCTAGACAGCATATTAAAAGGGAGAGACATTACTTTGCCAACAAAGGTCCATCTAGTCAAAGCTGTGGTTTTTTCCAGTAGTCATGCATGGATGTGAGAGTTGGACCATAAAGCTGAGCGCTGAAGAATTGATGCCTTTGAACTGTGGTGTTGGAGAAGACTCTTGAGAGTCCCTTGGACTGCAAGGAGATCCAACCTGTTCATCCTAAAGGAAATCAGTCCTGAATATTCATTGGAAGGACTGATGCTGAAGCTGAAGCTCCAATACTTTGGCCACCTGATGTGAAAAGCTGACTCACTGGAAAAGATCCTGATGCTGGGAAAGATTGAAGGTGGAAGGAGAAGGGGACGACAGAGGATGAGATGGTTGGATGGCATCACCGACTCGATGGACATGAGTTTGAGTAAGTTCCAGGAGTTGGTGATGGATAGGGAAGCCTGGCGTGCTGCAGTCCAAGGGGTCGCAAAGAGTTGGACATGACTAAGTGACTGAACTGACTGACTGAATAGAGGCTGAAATCTTTCAAAAGTTGGATGCCATGATCTACATATCTTAGTTTTTAGAGACTGCATTGACATTTAAAGGCTGGGGCGGGGGGTGGGGAGGAGAAATGTGCAAATTATCTCTTGAGGGATATGTGATGGCCGCTCCAGCTTTCAGAGCGGGGCGGGGCTGGGCACGGTCTGACTGTCACAGTAGAATGGACAGGGGGCGGCTGCATTGTCCAGCGCTGCCCTTGAGAGTCACTTCCTCAAATTGTAGGTGGACACAATAATGTTTGTCTCCACATTCACCTTCCTCTACTGTGGTTGCAACCACTTCCACATTCTTTGTTAATAAACCAGAATGAGGAATGGAAATATTCTGGCAGGCTAGCATGACCAATAAAAGACTTCCACGTTTCCATGTGTCCTGACCTTGAACGAGGAGATCCAGATTGGAAGACAGCGCCTCTGGAAACCAGCTCATCATGTGTGACTATGTTTTTTTGTCCCCTGTCTCAGGGGCAGCTACTGCAGACAGCTTATTTACGGTCAACTTAGGAAAAACTAAAGCAGGAGCCAGATGCTTTTCCTGTGATCTTTTTCATTCTTCATTGTAACTACATTTCTCTGTATGATGCTATTACTTCTATAGGCTCTTGCCGCACCAAAGATGATTCATAAATATGTATAAGTGAGAGCTGCTCATTAAAGGATCTTTATTAAAATTATCCTTTTGTAAGAATATTGTCATTGCTAAAATAAGTGCCATTCACACAAAAACAGAAATATAGATCAATGGAACAGAATAGAAAGCCCAGAGATAAATCCATGAACCTATGGACACCTTATCTTTGACAAAGGAGGCAAGGATATACAATGGAAAAAAGACAATCTCTTTAACAAGTGGTGCTGGGAAAACTGGTCAACCACTTGTAAAAGAATGAAACTAGAACACTTTCTAACACCATACACAAAAATAAACTCAAAATGGATTAAAGATCTAAATGTAAGACCAGAAACTATAAAACTCCTAGAAGAGAACATAGGCAAAACACTCTCCGACATAAATCACAGCAAGATCTTCTATGACCCACCTCCCAGAATATTGGAAATAAAAGCAAAAATAAACAAATGGGACCTAATGAAAATTAAAAGCTTTTGCACAACAAAGGAAACTATAAGTAAGGTGAAAAGACAGCCCTCAGATTGGGAGAAAATAATAGCAAATGAGGAAACAGACAAAGGATTAATCTCAAAAATATACAAGCAACTCCTGAAGCTCAATTCCAGAAAAATAAATGACCCAGTCAAAATATGAGCCAAAGAACTAAACAGACATTTCTCCAAAGAAGACATACAGATGGCTAACAAACACATGAAAAGATGCTCCACATCACTCATTATCAGAGAAATGCAAATCAAAACCACAATGAGGTACCATTACACGCCAGTCAGGATGGCTGCTATCCAAAAGTCTACAAGCAATAAATGCTGGAGAGGGTGTGGAGAAAAGGGAACCCTCTTACACTGTTGGTGGGAATGCAAACTAGTACAGCCACTATGGAGAACAGTGTGGAGATTTCTTAAAAAACTGGAAATAGAACTGCCATATGATCCAGAAATCCCACTCCTGGGCATACACACTGAGGAATCCAGCTCTGAAAGAGACACGTGCACCCCAATGTTCATCGCAGCACTGTTTATAATAGCCAGGACATGGAAGCAACCTAGATGCCCATCAGCAGACGAATGGATAAGGAAGCTGTGGTACATATACACCATGGAATATTACTCAGCCGTTCAAAAGAATTCATTTGAATCAGTTCTAATGAGATGGATGAAACTGGAGCCCATTATACAGAGTGAAGTAAGCCAGAAAGATAAAGACCAATACAGTATACTAACACATATATACGGAATTTAGAAAGATGGTAACAATGGCCCTATATGCAGGGCAGAAGAAGAGACACAGAAGTACAGAACAGACTTTTGAACTCTGTGGGAGAAAGTGAGGGTGGGATGTTTCGAAAGAACAGCATGTATATTATCTATGGTGAAACAGACCACCAGCCCAGGTGGGAGGCATGAGACGAGTGCTCGGGCCTGGTGGGCTGGGAAGACCCAGAGGAATCGGGTGGAGAGGGAGGTGGGAGGGGGGACCGGGATGGGGAATACGTGTAACTCTATGGCTGATTCATATCAATATATGACAAAATCCACTGAAAAATAAAAAAAAAATAAAAATAAAAAAAATAAAAATAGTTAAATTGCAAAAAAAAAAAAAGTATACAGGAATGTAAATAAATAAATAAAATAAAATAAAATAAGTGCCATTCAAAAATGCAAAATAGAAAAAAAGGACCAGGGAAGTTTGTAACATATTGATATTAAGTCACCTTTGACTCCATCCATTGTCTTAATCAGATTAATCTGGTTAGGAGAGGCAAGCCAATTTGATACTAACCTCCATGTAATGAACTCTCCCACAATGGCTTGGGTATAGTTTTCTTTTTTTAAAAAATGAACTTTGTATTATTATGGTTGCAATATATATATATTATAGAAAATTAGAAAATTCAGACCAGTAAACTTAAAAAAAGCAAACAAACAATTTCCTATTCAATAAATATGGAAGTCTAAAAATCTGAACAAATCCTCTTGGTAGGATTCAACCGTTAACAGCAGCCCACCTCCCAGCATATCTTTGCGAGGTCAGGACTGAGCGGTGGGTCACACTGTCCTGAAATCTGAGGGAGGTGGCCTGGGTTCTCTTGGTCAACACCTTAGGAACTTGTGTTGGGAAGGAAGAGACAGCCAGAATCTTTAGCGTATGGACAGTACAGGCTTTTTACACTGGAAAAATGCATATATAAAATGCATATCTCACATGCCTCGACTAAAACCCAGTGCAGACAACCTAGGCTTTAGTCAAGGCATGTGGGATCTAGTTCCCTGACCAGGGATCAAACCCGCTCCCCCTGCATTGGGAGCACGGAGTCTTAGCCACTGGACCACCAGGAAAGTCCCTGAAAAATGTATATTTAAGTTAATGGCCAGCTAGAGGCTTGTACCAGTGAAAGCGGGTCTGGGCGAAGAATCTGAGGTGACCCAGACCTTCACAGCAGAATTTGGCTTTCACCTTCCATTCCCTTCCAGCACTCCAGTGCAGCCGAGGAGACCTGACTCTCCAGCAGTCTGGAAGAGGCCACGTCCCCAGGATGATTTAGTCCTGGGAGATGCCATGGTGGTCTTCAAGATACGGAGATTTTTAGGAGGAAATAGAAGTATTTTATGGACTTCCCAGGCGGCTCAGTGGTAACAAATCCACCTGTCAGTTCAGGAGACCCAGGTTCAATCCCTTGGTCAGGAAGCTCCCCTGGAGAAGGAAATGGCAACCCACTCCAGTATTCTTGCCTGGAGAATTTCATGAACAGAGGAGTCTGGTGGGCTACAGTCCATGGGGTCACAAAGAGTTGGATACCTCTGAGGCAGCTGAGCATGCACAGATGAGAAGTATTCTATATGCTGAAGTCATTTATTCTTTTAGACTCTTTAAAGTTTGTTCATAGTTATTGGGAAAAAATGTTACTCTCTTCCACATAACATTTTTCCCAGGCTTGCCTAAGTCACAGATTTTGCTCATTTTTCTCTCTCAAGTTTACATTGCATACAATGTGTACCATGAAAACTGCCATAAAACACCCAGGTTTTACACTTTGCTGACTGAAAACCAAAACCAAAATTCAAAATTCAAACCAACAAAGTCATAAACAAAGCTTCTAAAAGCAATGGGGAAGTGAGACGAAAGGGTAAGTTCAAATACTACTGCTCGATGGGGACTGTAGTAGGCACATTCGTATATTAGCTTGTTTAATCTTCAGAATAACACTGTGAGGTACTATTGTCTCCTCATTTGCAAGTGAGGAGAATGAGGCTCAGAGAAAGAAAGGTCACAGAAAATAAGGTCTGCTAGACAAGGGACAGAGCCAATGCTTTCAACTGCCACCTGCTTGAAATCCAAGCTCATGCCTTCTCCTCGGTGCTACACCAGTTTCCAGATGCCCTCAACCCTCCTGTACCAAAATTGTACATTTTCGTTTCTTCTCACTGCCTGGAAACAAGGGGCATCATCAAGATGACATCATCAGGGACTTCCCACTGGAAATAAAATTCAGAGACCAGAAAGAATCAGCTGTTAATAGGCTCAGACCAATCTATTGTTTTCTTGGGGTCTCTGCTGATCAGAATAAGAAACCATGGAGTACTACTTTGTGTATTTACCAGAAGCGTTTTCACAAGGGTGAGAAAGTAAAAGACAGGTCCCCCAAATAGAGCTCTTGAATCGAGAAGCTATTTATAGCAGAATTTCAGAGCTCACGTGATTTGACTGGAAAACTGCGTTAAAGACATGTTGAGGACATTCAAGTTCAGCTAGGGATGTTTACAAAGGCAGAGATTTCAGAAAGGTTTTATCTTAGATTTGTGCTTATTTCTGAAGTTGTCTTGCTGTTATGAAACACATGCAACTTGATAGTAAACTGACTAAATGCAGCATTCTGAAAGAAATGAACAGAAATGTTTCAAAACCAAGTAAGCACATGTGGTTGAAAGGTAAGTGCTGTCACAGGGTTTAAAAGTAATTTTCTTAAAATATACTTTGAAAGAAGAAGCAAAACAAAACCGATGTTTAGGGCAGGAAAGCAGGGATCCTAAGGGTGGAATGAGGTAGGTCTTACAGATGATGAGGAGGTTCTAGGGCCATGTGGTCCTGCCTCCAGCTCCTTCTCTCTCCGTCTCTGAAGATGCTCATGGAGCTCCTTGGGTGATTCAGGATCATCAGGGTTTTCACCCCGTGTCCTGCTCGGAGCCAGGGAGACACATGTAATCAGTGCCCTGGCTCACCTGGGCACAGTCCCAGCCATGTCCCTGTTGCCAGTCACATCAAGGAGCTGTATGTGAACAAAGAAGCATTTTTGACATCAAATTCTTATGCTCATGACCAGTCTCTGACCCTGGTGGGGACTGTCACCATCCCATTGATTGGCGCTGCAGAAAGAATGTGTCCCTACTTCTTGGACATCTCAGAAACCTTCAGAGCTTTCTCCTAGAGAGAATAAACTAAACCAGGCAGGGAAAAGGTGGGATAAGGTCATTAAAAGGTTAAGCCAGGTTCTCACTAACCCCGCCAGTGGCAGAAGACCCCAGAGTGGACCATTCAGAGCTCCAACTGCTTCATTTTCAGATGAGCAAACCCAGCTCAGAAACATGAGCTCGAAGGCAGTAATTCTCAGATGCACCATTATTTCATGCACCATTAAAAGAGGGAAATGCGGTCATTGATTGTGAGATGCATCCAAATTTCAGAGGTGGTAAACATAAAGGAAAAAAAGTGGGTATCTTAGAATGGGTGAGACATACCAAGCCATTTACCCTCAAATGCTCAGAGCTCAGTTCTTAGGGTTTTTTCCCCCTTCACTACACTCTGTAGCTCCATTCATGGACAGAAAACCCAAAGCTGAGAGCCTAGGTGACATACTCAGAATCACTGAGCTAATTAGGAGAGAGGCAGGACTCCAACTAAACCCAGGACTCCTTCAAGATGCCTGGGCTCTTGGACTCTTGAACTCTTGTTCCAAGCTATTGATCTCTGGCTCTGGAAAACTAAACTGAATTCCTCTGCAGATTTGTCTCTTGACTAGGTTTTGCTTATGATAATATCAAAATTAACAAACTGCTGCCTTGAACACTTGCAGAGAGGTTGACAGTAACTGGGGTCAGCATTTGCCTGTGGGGAGGACATTGCCTCTGGATTTACCGTGTGCTCAGGAAAATCTACCAAGTAGGTGATCCACAGGCCTGGGGATTAAAGAGCTACTTGGGCAGTTAGATTTGATGTTTTATTAGGTCATACTGGAATATGGGAGAGGGCTGAGAACCATTCTGTTTTTCATGGGCCTGATCTTTCCCTCCACCCCAAAGCTAGCACGCTAAGATTCCCCCATAACTCCTGTGCCAATGAATAAATGGTGAAAGCTTGGCCTGCTTGTCACTACAAGCTCCAGGGGCTGACATGGGAACTCTTCAGCCCCAGGTGGCCCTCAACCCCCTCAGACTTGAGAACAGGGACAAGGCCACACAAGAGGACAGCACTCCTTACAGTGCCTTTTCTGCCTAGGCTGACATCGAGGCATAAATTAGACTTGGCAGAGAAAGATCTGGAATATCTCATCTGGCTGGTGCTCCAGGAATCCCAGGCACTGTGTACTTCCCGTTCCCACACTGTCACTTTGAAGTTTAACTTAGGGAGGCAGCCTCTAATTCCTCACATGGGGACAAGCTTCCTTTAACTCAAAGTGTTCCAACATCTGGGTTACAGGTGAACCTAGCCCAGCGGCTGGTGTATCCAGCCTCACTTGACTGGCCCCTGTAAGGTGCCCTGGGAATTCAGCCCACAGATCATCTCATGAGGAGGGTGCGGTGCACTGTGATCTCAAAAACAGCAGGAAACCAAACCCGTGGCTCCCTGGCTGCGCCTGCTGCCGGCGGCCTGTTGGGAAGGTGCTGGGGAGTGCCCGAAGAGACGGAGCCGAGGGAGGAATAAAGGCCTGACCTTCTCAGGGGGTATTGGGTTCCATCACTCCACTGCCCGGTCTTCTGGCCTTTATTGTCTTTGCCTTCTCTGACCTCCTGAAGAAAGGCAACACTCTCAGAGCCGTGCCTTCAAACCAGTTGCTGGAGAGAACGTATCACTGCCCTTGAGAGGCTGTTCTGACCACCAGTAGGGGCACTTTAGCTCTTGGGATGACATGGGAGGCTGCCTGCCCTCTCTGCCCTCATCTGGTGCTGGAGGAGCCCCGTGTGGGTCTGGAGGGCAAGACCCGGGTGCTGGCGCTGGATGAGATGGAGTGGCCCCTGCCTGCAGATGCGTGTCTGCTTTATCCAGCTTTATCTGTTTATTATCCAGCAACCTGAACAACACAGCCTTCTCTGTGCTGAACTGTATTCCCTGCCTCGGGGGTCCCTGCTGGTCTGTATGTTGAGCAAGAGTTATGGTTTGTGCTTTCCCCCGAATGCCTGCAAACCCTCTTTAAGCGACTTGACACAGCTGGGAAGGTGCCCTGGACCCCTCAACGTGAGCGCCAGGGTCCGTGGGCTTGGCTTCTCTGGGCACTACTGAAAGTGAGATGGAGCGGCAGAAGGACGTCTGATGCCTCCCACCCCCGCCCCTTCCTTGTCAGGAGAAGCCCTTTGATCACATAAGGTGGTGACCTTGACAACACCTACAAGGACAGACCTGCAGTCAAAACACGGCTTAATGCATGTCTGCATGCAGTGGAGTCTGGGTCTCTGTCTAGAATGTTATTTCTATTTTTGAACATGAATGGCTTTGCAAACCAGCTCATCCTAGTCTATAAATGGCTTACACAGCATTTCTTTTTCTTTCTTTCTTTCCTCCCTCCCTCCTTTCCTTTTTTTTTTTTAAATTTTGTCCTCCCTTTCTTTCCCCTTACAAAGAAATATTTTTACAAGCGAGGCTTTCACTCCTGAGTTGCACATTAAAATCATGCAGTGAGGTTATAATGTTACATGCAGGCTCATCCCCAGTTTCGGGTTAAATGCTCTGAGATGGGGCGGTAACACTGAAACGACAGTGTCAAACCTCAACAGGCTGATTGTGCAGTTGGAGACGTTCTCAGTTCCTCACAGCCTTTCTTAAACACAGGAAAGCATCACGACTCTCGGTTTGAGTGGAAACCAAAAGTCCTACAGATTTGCCTGTATTTCTAGGATACAATTTTGACACCTTCCCCACCTCAAGCTGGGTTTAACTCTGTCCAGTGAAATTACACCATGTACTTTGCTACCTTTGAGTACTGAGGAGGCAGAAGTACATGATCAAAAGGAAAAGTTCCTTCTTTTGTACTGGGGAAAAAAAAAAAAGAAAAAGAAAACTGGCAAAAGGAAACATAACAGACAATCGATCCTAAAGTGCCTTTTCTCTCTGTAGTCAGAGGCACCATGGCAGGGGGTGGAGGCTGGCTCCACAATTAAATATTGTTTCAGTTAATTTAAGTGCCAGCATTATTTTCCCCTCCTTTTCTTCTTCCATGTACGTTGACAAATAATCAGGGTATGACATGTGAAACTTTCAAAACTCATTTGACGTTGAGGTGGTATAGGATTCAGGAAGCACAGAAGTCTTATTACAGAAAACAGTACCCACACAGAAGATGAGGCATAAAACCAGAATAAATCGACTTTCTTATTTCCTGACCTGTACAAACTTAATTATCCAGACCTGATATTTTAGTAATCTGATTTCTGAATGATGCAATGTTCTTTCCCTTAATTTTTCTTGAGACAAATGCTCTAATTTTATTTGTAGTATTTGGGGGAAAGTAAAGTTCAATGTTTAATTTTTTTCAGATCTATTTAGGGCTATTCTCCTCTGCTTTCTAGGAGACAAAATAGAGAAACAGAAATGGGATCAAATTCTATAAATAAATTATGACTGGCTTGTCCTTAAATATTATAAACTGCTGAAAAGAAAGGAAGTCATAGACATATATTAATTTTATTTTGAAAGCTGGCTAAGAGATGGCATTAAAATTAAAGAACTTTGCAAGAAGGAAAATGAAAGGAGGGTGAAAAAAAACCCTGTGAAGACTTCAGAAATAATGAAACGTTTATATTTTTTTGCCTGCCTCTTCCAAGACATAAGGCTCCTGTGTTTGCTGCTTTATTCACTGGTGGGATACTTAAGTAACCACCAATGCTAGGGTAAAAGCTGACAGCTTGTCAGTATGTTGCTTAATAATGGTTACATTTTGCCCAATATGCTAGCCACAGTTTCACCTTCTCCATATATTAAAATATCCCCTAAGGGAAAAAACACAATTTCAGTAACAGCAGAACAAGAGGACCTTACAGGTAGACATAGATTTTCTTGGATTTTATGACCTTCTTTTATGTCCTTTCAGAATTTATTTAAGAGTTAGGAGAGTCAGAATGTGTTAGCTTATGAAGTTTTTTTTGGAAGTGAAACAAAAAAAAAAAAAACCAACTTTGAACTTAAGTTTTCACCAGCTTGGTCCATGTGCCAATGTCAACCTCCATCAACCCTTCCCCTAAGCTCTCCCCATGACATAGTCTATCTCTCTGCAGATGGAGCTCTAAGCTGCCCTACAGCCAAAGCCAGGTGGAGAAATGGGGCTATTGGGAAGATAATTTTAGGCCAGAATACAGGCACAAAACCAAAACTGGTTCTGCTTGGTATTGCCTGGCTGTCCTCATTTCGTCACTTGGCTTTATGTGGAAACACACTGATCCAAAACTTTCCAAATGACAAGAAGCCATGACATTTTACACCAAGAGTAACACAAATGGGGACTGAGCTTATTGATTTTTGCAAAGCCCTGCAGACCTGGACATGCTAGTGTGAATGAATGTGCTGGGTGGGCCCAGAGGGAAATAAAGCCCTGCTGACCCTTGACCTCAACCAGCAGATGATGAGATTCGTGTTTGCTCTGTAAGTAAAGTCCTTACATCTGCATGAGGATCTTTTGACTGGAACAATGACTTCTGCTCTGGGAAAGAACTGCCGAATGAATTCTAGGTACCAAACCATCTGTAAAATTACAGGCCAAGTTCTCAAAGCCTGTTGTCTCCAGACCCACAACCCAATCAGTTTGGGAGGAAACTGGCTTATATAACATCAACCCAAAGAAGCCAATGGCCAAGATCCAGACGCTGAATGTGAAAGCACAGGTGGAATCTGCTCCCAGGCTGCACCATGCCAAGACTAAGAAAGAAAGTGAAAGTGAAAGTCACTCAGTTGTGTCTGACTCTTTGCGACCCCATAGACTTTATAGTCCCTGGAATTCTCCAGGCCAGAATACTGGAGTGGGTAGCCTTTTCCTTCTTCAGGGGATCTTTCCAACACAGGGATCGAATCCAGGTCTAGTGCATTGCAGGCGGATTCTTTACCAGCTAAGCTATCAGGGAAGCCCCCCAAGACTATGGATGTGACTATGGATGCAACCAAATCACCTGGATAGGAATCAAGCAGGGTAAATGCTTATAATATAGCATCACTCAAATGGGAGTCACATGGTACTGGCGTGACTGATGGTGATAAAGCCCCCCTCAACCTAAGCAGGTTCCTCTGAACCCTCTCCTGGTCTTGACCTCAACCTTGGGACCCCTTTGTGCTCATCCTCATCCTGTCTTCGGCCTGTCTAGCCCAGTCTGGTAAAAGGAGAAGGGGGTGGCAGAGGATGAGACGGTTACATAGCGTCATTGACTCAATGGACATGAATCTGAGCAAACTCCGGGAGGTAGTTGAGGAGAGGAGCCTGGCGTGCTGCAGTTCATGGAGTCACAAAGAGTCAGACATGACTTAGTGACTGAACAACAGCTAGGCTAGTCTGAGCAAGAATCCTGCTAAGTCAGTTTGGTGAATGACCCCAGCCCCCTTGATTTCTCATCACCCTGGATATCTGACCAAGTTCCTCATCCCTCACCTTTGGTGTACTAGGCCTGCTTTCAGCAAGATTCCTGCTAAGTTGGTTGAGTGAGAAGCCCCCTCCCCTTGATATCTCTTCTTAGTGATTTTCCATCCATTGACCCTCTCACCCTGCTCCTTGGCTATAAATCCCCATTTGAAATTATTGTATTCAGAGATAAACCCTATCTCTCTCCTCTGTTTCAATAATCTTGATTCCTATTTCAATGGTCTTCCTCATCATTTGAACAAGTGTCAGAATAATTTTTTTTTCCTTTAGCAGTGATGACCGTGCTGCATGAGGGGGCCAAAACCTTGACCTTTGGCAATAGTGACACTAACAACAAATGTCACTGTCTGCTTAGCATGGAGTTTTCCTTTTCATGATTACTTTGTTTAAATAAACTAAAAAAAAAAAAAAAAAACTTTAGTAATTTATTTTACTTCCTTCCCCTGCTTGTTTAACAAAGAGCCAACATGGACTATTTTAGTTTTGAGGTTTTATCTTTAAATAAACTGCTTATTTTGGAATAATTTTAGATTTACAGAAAGCAGTCACTATTTTAGTTATGAGGCTTTACCTTTAAATAAACTGTTTGTTCTGGAGTAATTTCAGATTTACAGAAAAGTTGCAGAAGTGTTGCAGACAACTGCCCCTTACCCCTCACCCAGTTTCCTCACTGTTAACATCCTGCTTTTGTCAAAACAAAGAAGTTATCATTGATACATGACTATTAAACTTTTAATTAAAACCAATATTAATCGAACTTTATTTGGATTTCATCCTTTTTCCATTCATGCCCTCCTTCTGTTCCAGGAACCACATTACATTCAGTTTTCCTGTCTCCCTAGTCTCATCTTGTCTGGGACGGTTTTTCAGTCTTTCCTTTTTCATCACCTCGACAGTCCTGAGGAACACTGGTCAGGTGTCCAGGAGAATGGGATTTCCAGGTGGCTCTAGTGGTAAAGAACCCAACTGCCAATACAGGAGACATAAGAGATGTCGATTTGATCCCTGGGCTGGGAAGCTCTCTGATAGGAGGGCATGGCTACCCACTCCAGTATTTTTGCCTGGAGAATCCCATGGACAGAGGAGCCTGGTGGGCTATAGTCCATGGGGTTGCAAAGAGTTGGACACAGCTAAAGGGACTTAGCCCACATGCACATCCAGGAGAATATCTCCCAATTTGTGTTGATCTGATGTTTTTCTCATTAGACAGAGGCTATGGGTTTTTGGAAAGAATATCACAGAAGTGTCCTTTTCATTACACGATCACTTTTTTGTGATTGTTCTGAGTATTGCAACTGTGGCAGCTTTTGCTAGTTAACCTTAAAGTAAGACTCTTGGGATTCCACAGCTATCCAAAGGGAAACCTACCACCCAAGGCATCAGTGAGGAATTTTGCTGAAGATTTTTCATGGTGGAAGGTGGAGGACGATAAGGAGAAATTGAGATGGCATATAACAGAGCACAAGTTAATGAAAATCACCACTAACAGCAGTGTTTCCTCTTTTTGCTCAGGAAGTTCAACCCATGTGGCCTCTACTTGCCTGGAATCCCCCAACTCCAACCCATCTACAGCCCAGACCTTGTCAACTCCCATCTCATGCATGTTTACACCCATCATCTTGTTCAGCAGAGGCCCTTCTGAAGACCCATCTGCACAGAAGGAACCTGGAGACAGTAGATAAGAAATAATTTTTTCAACCACAAATAGCTGTTCTTCTTTTCCACAAAAGAAAGTTAAAACAAGGTTTTTTTTTGTACCTAAAATCTGTCAGACAAGAAATGACTTCTACATAATATCCACTCATTCACGATGAAATGGAGAGTTGAGCAGATTGTCTGGGCCCTGGTTTCTGGGTGTGGGGGGGCAGTGTAGAGGTGGGAGGGGTTGGGATGAGTGAGTAGGAGCCTTCTTTTTCCTAAATATTCAATATTGGCTTTTTTCACAGTCATGTTTACAAGGCACCATGAATTCATTCATTACTTTGCTTTTGCTGTTGGTCACTTACTCTCAGCTGTGTCCCAACTAGTTCAGGCAAGACCACCCCTAAACCATCCAGCGAAGGAGAAGCTAACATAGAAATCTCAGTGGGACAGGCCATTCATTCATTCACTCACTCAACAAACAATTATTCCGTGTTTTTAGTTGCTAAACCAATTGGTAGCTAACTGGTATGCTGCTTTTATTTCATTTACGTTTTAATTCAATAGATATTGTCTAAGCTCCAACACAGTGTCTGGGACTGGACTAAAGCTTTAGAGTAAAACAGACACAATCCCTACCCTCATAGAATCTATAGTCTAAGGAGATCTATATTAAACAAATAATCATGAAATCATGTGTCATTTCAAACTATGGGAAGATGACAAGAATCATAAAGAAAACATCAAGTAAAGATGCAATGAGATCTATTTTGTGTGTGTGAGAGAGAAAGAGAGAGGGTGTGTGTGTGTGAGAGAGAGAGAGTGTGTGTGTGAGAAAGAGTGTGTGTGTGTGTGTGTGTGTGTGTGTGTGTGAGAGAGAGAGAGAGAGAGAGAGAGAGAGTATGTGTGTGAGAGAGATTTGCAGGGAGAGGGGAGGAGCTAATTTGCTTTTTGAGGGTGGAGGTCAGCGAATGTTTATCTGAGGAGTAGCTTTTGCAGGAGATCCTGGTGGCTCAGATGGTAAAGAATCTGCTTGCAATGTGGGAGACCCAGGTTCGATCCCTGGATCGGGAAGATCCCCTGGAGAAGGGATTGGCAACCCACGCTAGTATTCTTGCCTGGAAAACTCCAAAGACAGAGGAGCCTGGTGGGCTACAGTCCATGGGGTCGCAAAGAGTCAGACACGACTGAGCGACTAACACTTTCACTTTCAAGGAGTGAGTAAGAATGAGCTAAGCTGACTGAAAATCACAGTTCAGGCTGAAAGGGGAGCCTGAGGGAATCTTCTAGAACCGCAGACAACAGTGTGTCCGGAGCACAGAGATGCACAGAGTTCAGCAATCCTGCAGGCCAAGTGAAGACGGAGTTCAAGATTGTGAACGCCATTCTCCATGCAGGGCGTGAGGGCAAGTGCTCAGGAGGGCAAGAGTTAAGGACCTCTTCCACTTCACAGCAGAGCCCTGTGAGAACCAAGAAGAAGTCAGTGCTAGCTGACCTGCCTGGGCCTCCCTCAGCTCTGCACCCTGCCCCTCCTTGACCCGCCCAAGGCTCACGAAGGAAGACAACCAGGCTGCAAACATTCAGGTCAGCTCCCGGACACCACACGCCACTCCTCACCAGGGTCTGCAGCAGAGAAGGGCTGAAGCTTCTGTCCGCAGAAAAAAGAAAGAGCTATATTTGTAGACCAGGTACCACAAGAGGCCCCAGCAGATCTGCCTCTGAGTTTAAGGATGACTACACTGGTTGTTGCAAGGAATTTGTGTCTGTATCTGATCATCTCTCTTCAACCAATGACGTGCTAAGTGACCTGTTCAATCACCTTAGTGTTCCAAGGATAAAGAATTTGGGCTCATATTTTGTAAATACTAAAAGAAGGTCTTTGTTGACACTTTGTTTTAACCACCTGGCAAAGTAACAACAACAACATCAGTAATACTCCAGTATAACTACAACAAAAATGTGCTAGTTATGAAAACAGTGGTCTGGGCATTTTGTTCTAAATGAGCTGTTGCCAATACATAGTGTTTCCCATTAGCATGTGTCAAAATCAGGGGCTAAGATATCTGTCTGTGAGTTATGGATTATTGGGGATCTAATGGGTACAGTATGCGTATGAGGGATAAAGGGGCAGAAGTGTACATGGTGGGGAAAAGAGAGGTGGCCGAGGGTGACACCAGAAACCATGAAGCCTAGGCGACAGATACTGTACTTTCTTAAGTGGAGAGGACAATCTGACCAAACTTCAGGATGGTAAGAGCCTGGCCCAGGAGGCCAGAAGACCTGCTGGGTTCTACTGCTAAGTCTGTTACACCCGTGTGACCCTGGGCAAGTCAATTTTCCTCTCTGAGCCTCCATTTCCATATTTGTAAAATGGTAGTGGCAGTGGTGGGGGTGGGGGAAGAATGAGGAAAGTTTATATCAATCTCTAGAGTTCCTTGTACATTAGACATTTTATGATTCCATGACTCTGCACCTTCGCTCTCTTATACAGTAGTAGTATTTGAAGTTAATAAAATCAAACAAAAAGTGCAGTTTCTCAGCTACACTGGTCACATTCAAATACTCAAGAGCCAGATGTAGCTAATGGTTAATGAACTGGCTGGTGCTGAAGGAGAATTTTCCATTTTCACAGAGAGTTTTACTGGACAGCCCAATAAAACTCTCTTTATGAAAGACACTTGAAAAGTCTCATACGAACACTATTCACATTTTCAGTTATTGATTTGATTGTAAAATTAATGACTGCTATGATGACTGAGCACTACTACTGCTGGAATTGTAGCAATTAGGCTACTTTTATTTCATTCCCACAACTCTCTGAGATAGGTACTGTTATTTTCTTCATTTTACAAATGAGGAAAACAAGATTCAGAGTGACAATGTGTGTTGTTCGGAGCCACATCCAAGAAGTGGCAGACCTAGGCCTTGAGTCTTTTGACTGTTGTCATCCAGACCCCTGACTTTTCACCCTGGCCCCAATTTTGATCTCTGGTCTTGTTGTTTCATGGCTAAGCATCATGGATTCCTCACAACTCCCCTGTTGTGGATACAGGGCCTTTGCACATGCTTTGTCTGGGATGCTCTCCATCTCCTCCTTTGCTTTGTTTGTAACTTTCCTATTTATCTTTTAAAGGTCTCTAGATATTATTGCTACTTTTCTATCTGGCAAAATAATTACCCTGTCTGCTTTGTTTCCATTACACTCCAGTCATACCTCAAACATGGAACCCACCATACTGTATTATAGTATCTGTTTGGAAGTCTGGACTTCCACCAGACAGTTAGTGCATTCAAGATGAAGTGTGTGCCCAGTACTTTCAGCTTAAAAAAAGGTGCTGAGTCAATGCTTGTTAAATGAAAATGTCAAAATCTCTAAGATTGAATCACCACTTCTCTCAACTGCTTCAGCTTACCCTGATTCATTCCCCTTTCCCTGGAACTCGTGGCTTAGATGCATTCTCTTCTGCAAGCAGAGGGCTCCAGGGCCTTCAGGCTGGGAGCAAAGTTAAATACGTGTATACACACATACGTAAACATCTTGCAGACAAATAATTCTTCCCAAGTCTCTCTGTAAGCAGGTTGTCACCTACAAGCAAGGAAATACTGACACTTCCCACCAGTTCTGGTGAAATTTTGTCCACATTTTCTATCACGTACCAGGCCTGGGCAGTGAACTGGGCAACCTGCTTATGGCCACAGAGGCCGTTCAGAAATACTGCAGGCCAACACGCCGCAGCTCGACTGTTGTCTTGTTTCAGCCCTTCCCCCAAACAACAGGACTTCAGCAGCATTATAAAGTGATGTTAAAAGCATTTACAAGAGTCTTGTTCAGCTGCTAAGTGTTGTCCAACTCTTTTTGACTCCCATGGACTGACTGTAGCACGCCAGGCTTCCCTGTCCTTCTCTATCTCCTGGAATTTGCTCAAACTCATGTCCATTGAGTCGGTGACGCCATCCAACCATCTTGTCCTCTGTCGTCCCCTTTCTCTCCTTCCCGCAATCTTTCCCAGCACCAGGGTCTTGATGCACAGTTAAAAAAACATCTGGCCACCCCACACCTTCTCCCCTGGACAGGAACAGCATCACCCTACTCCCTGCCCTGCAGCTACTCACACCAAACAGAAAATGGAAGAAAGTTACTCCTGTCTTTCTTGTCCTCTAAAACCATACTGACACCTCTATTGAGAGTCATCTTTTTGCTTCTACATTTTAAAAACACCTGAGTTAGGTCAAAATCTAAAGTAAAAAAATCTAAGTCTTAAAAAAAAGAGAAGAAATAAAAACCCCTAATTAATTTACTAAACTAAGAATTGTTATCAGAACAAAGTGTAGGAAGAGAAATATTATTTACTGAAGACCTCCTGTATATATATAATGTTCTGGGTAAATTAATCTTATAAGTCAACAATCCTAAAAGATAGGTTTTGTCAAGTGAAAGTCATTCAGTCATGTCTGACTCTTTGTGACCACATGAATAGTTCATGGAATTCTCCAGGCCAGAATACTGGAGTGGGTTGCAGTTTCCTTCTCCACGGGATCGTCCCAATCCAGGGATCAAATCCAGGTCTCTCGCATTGCAGGCAGATTCTTTACCAACTGAGCCACCAGGGAAGCCTTAAAAGATGTGTTTAGTGATCATGCTTTACAGCTGGGAACATGGAAGCCCAAGAAAGAAGTGCTGAATAATCTGAAAGAGTATGGCTTTAATAGCTGAGAGATCTGGGTTCAAATTTATAATCCATTATCTCTGTGGCTCTGGAGGAATGAGTGGACCTCCTCAAGCCTCTGTTTTCTCATTCAGAAGTAGGAACCAATGGCACCAACCTTCCAGGGCTGTTGTAGAGTTGGATAAGAAAGTGTGTATAACGTGCCTAAATGTGATGGCAAGCATCTTACTGGGTTTCATGTTAGTTTCCCGTCCTCTTGGCTTGTTGCCAGAACGGCAGGGCTGGCGTTCAAAAGCGGGATCACAGGACCCAAACCAAGTTCTTTGCATGTCTGTAATGAGAATGCTTTGGAGTTGTTCATCTACCACTGCAGTGACAGAATCAAACTAGTTGAAGTTGAGCCATTCTTACCTTTACACTGGCAAAACACTCTATTGTTTTATATATCTATGTCCAGATGTAAATCTTTCAGAAGTCAAAATCAAAACAAATAAATCATGCATTTTTCCAATGCATTATAATGTGCCTTCAGTACAGCCTGATCACAAAAATACCTCTTCCAGCCACTTAACATCATAGAACTATTTAGGAAAAAGGTTTAATGTTGGCAGAAGATAATAGAACAATTATTGGGTTTCAGTGCCTATTGAATTTGCAAAAAGTAAGTAACACATAAGGAGAAATAATAGCCTTTCTTGTCCTAAATCTCTCTTGTGGTCCCCCTGCTTTGAAGTAGGCTCTGTTTGCTTCTAGAAAAAAAAAAATGTAAGGCCACAAAAAAAAGTTATCGCAAAAAGGTGTTGGCTGCATTTAGAACTGGGGAGGAGTTTAGTCTTGCTATTTTCTTGCTGGTTAGAGATATATTTGTCCTTTGCTTGGTATGCAGAAAGATTCTGAACTTCCAGAAAAATTCTTCAAATCTACACTCCAGGGAACACACTGCTCCTCTTACCATAGAATTTATTTTGCAGACAGCTTCTCTAATGCTTAAGTCTATGAAAATGGTCTGACCTGACGACATATGTACCAGCCAGTGTGCCCATCACTTACATCCAATGTCATGAGAATATTGTAGAAACAGCTGTGCTGCCATGAACAGGTGCAGAGATGGAGTTCTGAGATCAGCACTGCTTTCTGGCTCTGCCCCTTTCTCTGCGGCTTTGGACATGTCGTCTCACTTCCATGAGCCTCGATTTTGCTCGTCTATATAATGGGGTACTGGTTGACCGCCAAGAGCTTGTGAAGACTGGGCAGCATTTTGTACCTGAAAGCTCTGTGGAATCCACAAGATGGATGTTTTTGTTAGAATTAAGGAGCAGGAGCCTAAAGAGCTGTATGCTCAGGGCAGGATTTTCCAGTTTTAGACTGAAATTCATACTAGCCACTAGTCTAATTCATTCTGGATCCATTTTTGTGGGGGAGGAGGGCAGCTAGAGTTTGGAGACCTTAAGTAACCTAAATGGCTTCTGAAATACTGAGCTGTGTACATTAAAATGTAGCTTTTATGACATTCTATGTAACACACTGTAATGGAAAGAACACCAGTCCAGGAAGTCAAAATACCCAAGGCTCACTCCCCAGGCTCTCACTAACCAGCTCAATGACACATCTCTAAGCCATACTGTTTTCCCTACCTGACGTCTTTAGCCTTAATTTGAAAGGACATTCTCCACCTTTGTGGCTGACCCAAGGTGAGGTGAATGCATGCAATAATAATCTGTACTGAGGAAGTCACAGTCCAAAAAATCATGAGCCAGTGCTATCAACTGTCATGTAAGGACACCCTTAAATACCAGACCACCCCTAGGAACCTTATGAATTGCCAAAGAAAGAATAAAGCTTTAAGGGTGAATTGAATCACAGACTGAATATTAGACCCTCTTAAATCTATCGGAGAGCCAGAGTTCAGGTACGGGGTACAATCTCTGGATTCTCTCCCAACAAAAAAGGGCACGTAAGTTCATCCATGCAGGGTTGGATATGATGTTTTGTGAATTTCCTGGAGCTCATTTATGGATCATCTAAGTTTGGTAGATCTCAGTTTTAAAATCTGTTTTAGATCATAAAGAGTAGATACTCATTTAATCCTCTTATTTAACAGGTGACAAATGGAAGCATGGAACTTATCAGTGGCCTTATCATAAATGTTTGACATGGTTTTAAATATGTTGCTTTTTTCAAATTTTAAAAATCAACAACCCACATTAGGGTACAGAGAAAGCTCAGTTATTTGGACCGTTTTATTTACCAGAATATTTAATTTGCCATCTCTGTTAAATCAAGGCTAGCTTATGCATATCTTATCCATTTTCCATACCATAAATTGAATTTATACCTTGAAATGATGTCGTGTAGTAAGGAAGCACAGACTGAATTAATCCAATGTCCCATTGAAAGCCAAACTGCTAATGCTTTTAGAAGGATATTTTATCCACTTGGACTTAACACCTAAATTCTGAGATGAATGTTGATCTAACTGCTAATCAGGTTCTCCAAATTGACACAGCTCCTAGCTAATTGCCTATGTTCTGCCAGACTCCTCATCAAAAATAAAAATCAAGAGCTGCTGAGGTCTGATGCTAAGAACAGTGCATTTTTATAAAAATAAAATCAAGAAAACGTGTGAATAATATAATCTGCACGTTTCGGAGTCCGGGTAATGAGACCAACATTCCCATTGCAGATGGGGATTTGGTGCCTATTTTTTATTCAGCGCAGCCAGCAGAAATGGTTCTTTCGCAGGTGCAGTGGATTGGTTATGTTTTCTGAACACGAGGCTGGAACAGGCTATCAGCGTCACAAATGAAAAGAAAATGGGCAGGTAGAACTGTTGCATTTACAGCAAGTCCTGATCGACACATTGCTTGCTGTGTGATTTCTAAATAGCAGTATTTTTTTGTTGTTGTTGGATGTTATGAGTCAAACAAGGTCAGATTTGGGTTGTTAGAAGCCTGGCAGTAAGTTCTCAGCAAAGAACATAGGTGCCCTTTCATATCCAAGCTGTTACTGTCAATAAAGTTTGATCAGTATGGTTTGGCTCAGCTCTATAGAAGATAAATGATGTCATTTTGGCTAGCGCAGACTTGACAAAGTACAACTGGCACATACCAAGGAACCTGTGTCTCTAATTCAAGTTTTATGTGCCTTCCTAGAAACCCAGTTCCAACTACATCCAAGAGAATTGAGTGTTTTCCCTAGAATTTCTGTCCCTTCATACATCATCTCAGAAGGCTTTGGGGTTTTCCTGGGTAGTTCTTTTTTTTTTTTTTTTTTTTTTAGTTGAAGTATAGTTGATTTACAATGTTATGTTAGTTACCACTGTACAGAAAAGTGATTCAGTTTACACACATACATACATATATATACTATATTTTTAAAATATTCTTTTCCATTAAGGTTTATCATAGAGTACTGAATATAGTTCTCTGTGCTTATCCATTCCCTATATAAAAGCTTACATCTGCTAACCCCAACCTCCCACTCCATCTCTCCCCCAACCCCCTCTCCCTTGGCAACCACCAGTTTATTTTCTATGTGGGTAATTCTGCTTCATAGATATATTCACTTGTGTTATATTTTAGATTCCGCATACAGGTGGTATCATGGGCTTCCCAGGTGGCTCAGTGGTAAAGAATCTGCCTGCCAATGCAGGAATACGCAGGAGATGTGGGTTTGATCCCTGGGTGGGGAAGATACCCTGGAGGAGGAAATGGCAACCCCCTCCAGTATTCTTGCTTGGGAAATCCCATGGACAGAGGATCCTTGCGGGTTGAGGTTCATGAGGTCACAGAGTTGGACATAAATGAGTATGCACACACACGCACACACATGCACACACACGCACACACATGCGCACACACGCGCGCGCACACGCACACATATGGTATTTGTCTTTTTCACTTGTTCTACTTAGGATGATAATCTCTAGCTGCATCCATGAGGCTGCAAATAGCATTATTTTGTTCTTTTTTATGGCTGAGTAGTATTCCTGGGTGGTTCTTGCTTACAAAGTGAATGATGTCTTTCCACTAATTCAAGAATTTATGGTGGATATCGAGCCTTAGCGTTTCAGAAGATATATTCCAGAACCCCTCCTGGCTTCTGTCATGTACTTTCATGCAGCAGCCACGCCACCTTCAGGGAGGAGGTTTCGAGGTGGCCAGTTACCATACAGTTGCTTGGGTGCATGCTAAGTCGCTACAGTCAAATATGACTCTTTGAAACCCTATGGACTGTAGCCCGCCGGGCTCCTCTGTCCATGGATTCTCAGGCAAGAATACTGGAGTGTGTTGCCATTTCCTTCTCCAAGAGATCTTCCCTGTCCACCGTTGGTGGCCTCCAAATCAGCCAGCCTGACTTGCTAAGGGAGGCAAGCTGTTTCATTAGACATGACCCACTTTCCTTCCTCCTCCCATCAGGGGCCGTCAGGGTTTGAGTCCCAGCCGGCTCATCTGCTTTTTTCAGCCAGATGTCTCTGGAGGGACCAGGATGCTCTCAGATGTCAGTGCGGTGGGGATCACTTTTCAAACTTTCATATTTCTTGTCACTTCTTTCATTCTGGAAGAATTATCCTGAAGTCCAATCTTCCATGGAAAAGTCTGGTCACTCCAAACACGTGCCCCAAACCAGATATATGAGCTGGTTGACCGGCTCACCCCTTACATAACCTCAGATTTCCTGATTAACTCCTTTAATCTTAACTGTTTCAGAAAAAAATTCAAAACGTGTAAAGCTCTCTACTCCTCGTCTCTTGGGCATGGACACTGGGTCCCAGCCTGTCTGACCACACTGCTTTGGCGCAGCAAAGGCTCTCCCTGGGATTTTAAAAATATAATGAGATTGTTCTTTTGCTTTGTAACTTTTTACCTCAGCATGAACTCAGCTCTCATCAAGGAGCTCTGTTTATAGTGTCAGAACTTAAAAAAAATTTTTTTATTCCTTTAAGAATAAACCAAATCAATAAAGGCTTTAAACAGTTGACTCTTACTTTTCTTAGACTATTTCTCTTGCCTATATAAGCAAAACTATCTAAGTAATTAAATCTCCTATAAGTAATATTATGTTTTTTCCCCCCAGAGGAAAACGTTCCCAATGTGGATTTTCACTTTGATTTACAAGGAAAGCTATGATTCAAAAAAACATTGAATAGGCAGCCACAGAACCAAATAAATGTCCTTGGAATTCTCCAGGCAAAAATACTGGAGTGGGTAGTCATTCTCTTCTCCAAGGGTTCTTCCTAATGAAGGGATCAAACCCTAGTCACCACATTCCAGGCAGATTCCTTACAGTCTGAGCCACCAGGGAAACCCAATAAATGTCCATGTTTTATCAACTAATATCCTAGTTTCTAATCAGAAGACACGGATATACATAATTAGGGTGTTGTGGTGGTGGTTGTTGAGTTGCTAAGTTGTATCTGACTCTTGCGACCCCATGAACTACAGTTGGCCAGGCTCCTCTGCCCGCGGGAATTTCCACAGGAATACTGGAGTGGGT
The DNA here is from genome assembly GCF_963930625.1 of Muntiacus reevesi. Lineage (NCBI taxonomy): Eukaryota > Metazoa > Chordata > Mammalia > Artiodactyla > Cervidae > Muntiacus > Muntiacus reevesi. The sequence goes on from NC_089270.1 coordinate 25,983,175, forward strand.
TGCCATTCCTTCTCCAAGGAATCTTCCTGATCCAGGAATTGAACCCGTGTCTCCTGAATTACAGGCAGATTCTTTACCGCTCAGCCATCAGGGATGCCTGCGGTTGTTGAGTGTATAGGATAATTTGCTATTTTATGGAGACAAAGTGTTGAATTTTAGATACTATAGAGAACATATGAACCCGTTGAGCATTAATTTTCCCTGAAAAAGACATTCTTTCTATGCCACTTTGTAACTTCCTTTAAAAATTCTTCTAAATATTTTTGACAGGAAGGAAGCAGGTAAGAAAAGAGGGAAACACACATCCTGACCACAAATACACACACATCACACACACATACACAGGCACATACACACTCTTCACACTGAGAGACAAGAATCCACCGTTCTACTGTGTCACAATTTCCATATTCTCTCATGAAAGATTCCAGTGACCTCCTATGTCCCACATCCAATAATATAGTGGTCGCCAACCTTTTTGGCACCAAGGACCAGTTTTGTGGAAGACATTTTTTCCATGGACCATGTTGGGAGTGTTGGTTTTGGGATGATTCAAGAGCATTACATTTATTGTGCACTTTATTTCTGTTATTATTCCATCAACTCCACCTCAGATGACTAGGCATTAGATCCTGGGGGCCGGGGAATCCCTGAAATAATACATTACTTAGAACTGAGGCAAAGAGCCTTTTTAGGGACAGAGGAGCCTGGCCGACTACAGTTCATGGGGTCGCAAGAGTCAGACAGAACTTAGTGACTAAACCACCACCACCGCAACAGCCCTGATTATGTACATCCATGTCTTCTGATTAGTAACTGGGATAGTAATTAGAAGAACTGGGACATTTACTGGGCTTCCCTGCTGGCTCAGGCAGTAAGGAATCTGCCTGGAATGTGGTGACCGGGATTCGATCCCTGCTTCGGGAAGATCCCCTGGAGAAGAGAATGGCTACCCACTTTGGTATTCTTGGGGACTTTCAGGGAGTGGATCACACCCTCTCTGCACAGAGGAAAGTTTGTCATATCTCTGAGCAGTGAGCTTTACCACAAAAAAGCAGAATCTATTTTCATCTCCTGCAAGCCTTTGCTGTTTCTCTTCTCTTTCTGACTCTACCCCAGTCACAGTGCTTGCAAATAATATCGTATTAAACATGGCAGAGAAGAAGGGAAACAGCGCCCTCAAAATCTGCTACATACCTCTCAAATAGTACATGCATGCGTGCATGTGTAGTCACTAAGTTGTGTCTGACTCTTTGCAACACCATGGACTGTAGCCTGCTAGGCTCCTCTATCCATGAGATTTCCCAGGCAAGAATACTGGAGTGGGTTGACATTTCCTTCTCCAGGGGGTCTTCCTGACAGAGGGATTGAACCTGTCCATGTCCAGTGAATCTCCTGCATTGGCAGGTGGAGTCTTTACCACCTGACCCAGCAGGGAAGCAAACATTACACATGCTCTACTAGCCAAATCAGAATGTTCCCGAAGCATCTAGCATCCTCTCACAGCCAGCAGACTGGCTGAGTAAGTTCTGAGTAAGCAGAATTCTGATTGCTAAGACCAACCCATTTTATGTAGGCTCTAAGGAGAGTTGTTAAAAATCTCATTAAAGTAGATCTTTGGCTTTCAATGAGCCTAGTAAGTTTAGAAATATGTGAAGGCATTTCCTCCTTCCTTCCCTTTTTTTAAAAAAAAATATGTTTCTTTTATTCTGCTTGTCACACTGCCTATGGGGTACTATTGTTATTTAGTAGTCAGGGCTGAGGGAGGCTGTCCCCATAGTATATCTCCCTTCAAATGCCCAGAGCAATCTGGTTGAGAAATGGCTGATTCAAACAGTCTCAACCGACCTTCTACCATCTAGGGTAATAAATAAATAAGTAGGTAAACAAGTAACTAAAAATTACAACGTGATACCAGTTGCTATCTTGAATAAAAGTGTGTATGCTTAGTCGCTCAGGTGTGTCTGACTCTTTGCAACTCTTTGAACTGTAGCCTGCCAGGCTCCTCTGTCCCTGGGACTCTCCACACAAGAATACTGGAGTGGGTTGCCATGCCTTCCTCCAGAGGATCTTCCTGACCCAGGGATTGAAACTGCATCTCCTGTGTCTCCTGAATTGCATGTGGATTCTTCTATCTGCTGAGCTGTTGGGGAAACCTGACTTATATTAATAATTGATAAAGTTTTAACTGCTTCTTTTATCAGTGGAGGAGGGTCTTTCATGAACATGGATTAGATATGAAAATACTTTAGTTGCAATGGATTAAATTGTGTCCCTGCAAAAAGATATGTTGAACACCTAACTAGGGGTTATCTAGTACCTATGAATGTGACCTTAGTTGGAAATCTGGTCTTGGCAGATGTAATCGAGTTAAGATGGGGCATACTGAATTAGGGTGGGCCCTAATCTGATCAAGACGGGATGACTAATGTCTTTAAGAGAAGGGAATCTGCACCAAGATTCACTTAGAGGGAAGAAGGTCACAGATCAGAGTTAATACTTTCACAAGCCAATGAACACCTGAAACTGGCAGAAAGCAGTTTCAAGGGGCTACCAGAAACTGGCAGAAGCAAGGAAGGATCCTCCCCTCGAGGCTTTGAAGGAAGCATGACCTGCTGAAACCTTGATGGCAAACTTCTAGTTTCCAAAACAGTGAGAGAAGCAATTTCTGTTGTTTTAAGCTGTCCAAGTCTGCTGATTCAAACAGTCGGTAATTTGTTATGGCAACCCTAAGACAATAGCTAATCTATATTTGTCCCAAGCGTGGTAGGTTGGCAGGCTTCCTAGGTGGCTCAATGGTGAAAGAATCTGCCTGCCAATGCAAGAGACACTGGTTTGATCCCTGGGTTGGGAAGATTCCCTGGAGAAGGAAATGGCAACCCACTCCAGTATTCCTGGCTGGAAAATCCCATGGAAAAAAGAGCCTGGTGGAATCCAGTCCAGGAGGTCACAAATAGTCGGACATGAATGAGTGACGAAGGACGCATTCACATGTGGTAGGCTGGCATAGTGCAAGGAAGCAAGGCATTTGCAGTAGATTAGGGGAAATGACAATATACAGCTTTGAAGTACTCCTTTTCCTATTTGGAACCAGTCTGTTGTTCCATGTCCAGTTCTAACTGTTGCTTCCTGACCTGCTTACAGGTTTCTTAAGAGCCAGGTGAGGTGGTCTGGTAGTCCCAACTCTTTCAGAATTTTCCAGTTTGTTGTGATCCATGCAGTCAAAGGCTTTGGCATAGCCAATAAAGCATAAATAGATGCTTTCCTGGAACTCTCTTGCTTTTTCAATGATCCAGTGGATGTTGGCAATTTGATCCCTGGTTCCTCTGCCTTTTCTAAATCCAGCTTGAACATCTGGAAGTTCATGGTTCACGTACTGTTGAAGACTAGCTTGGAGAATTTTGAGCATTACTTTGCTAGCATGTGAGATGAGTGAAATTGTGTGGTAGTTTGAGCATTCTTTGGCATTGCCTTTCTTTGGGATTGGAATGAAAACGGACCTTTTCCAGTCCTGTGGTCACTGCTGAGTTTTCCAAATTTGCTGGCATATTGAGTGCAGCACTTCCACAGCATCATCTTTCAGGATTTGAAATAGTTCAACTGGAATTCTATCACCTCCACTAGCTTTGTTTGTAGTGATGCTTCCTAAGGCCCACTTGACTTCACATTTCATGATGTCTGACTCTAGGTGAGTGATCACAGCATCGTGATTATCTGGGTCATGAAGATCTTTTTTGTACAGTTTTTCTGTGTATTTTTGCCACCTCTTCTTAATATCTTATGCTTCTGTTAGGTTCATAACACTTCTGTCCTTTATTGGGCCCATCTTTGCATGAAACGTTTCCTTGGTATCTCTAATTTTCTTGAAGAGATCGATAGTCTTTCCCATTCTATTGTTTTCCTCTATTTCTTTGCACTGATCACTGAGGAAGGCTTTCTTATCTCTGTTTGCTCTTCTTTGGAACTCTGCATTCAAATGGGTATACCTTTCCTTTTCTCCTTTGCTTTTCACTTCTCTTCTTTTCACAGCTATTTGTAAGGCCTCCTCAGACAGCCATTTTGCTGTTTTGCATTTCTTTTTCTTGGGGATGATCTTGATACCTGTCTCTTGTACAATGTCACGAACCTCCATCCATAGTTCATCAGGCACTGTCTATCAGATCTAGTCCCTTAAACCTATTTCTCACTTCCACTGTATAATTGTAAGGGATTTGATTTAGGTCGTACCTGAATGGTCTTATTGGTTTTCCCTACTTCAATTTAAGTCTGAATTCGGCAATAAGGAGTTCATGATCTGAGCCACAGTCAGCTCTTGGTCTTGTTTTTGCTGACTGTAGAGAGTTTCTCCATCTTTGACTGCAAAGAATATAATCAATCTGATTTCGGAGTTGGACATCTGGTGATGTCCATGTGTAGAGTCTTCTCTTGTGCTGTTGGAAGAGGGTGTTTGCTATGACCAGTGCGTTCTCTTGTCAGAACTCTATTAGCCTTTGCCCTACTTCATTCTGTACTCCAAGGCCAAATTTGTTGTTACTCCAGGTATTTCTTGACTTCCTACTTTTGTATTCCAATCCCCTATAATGAAAAGGACATCTTTTTGGGGTGTTAGTTCTAGAAGGTCTTGTAGGTCTTCATAGAATCATTCACCTTCAGCTTCTTCAGCATTACTGTTTGGGGCACAGGTGGGATTACATGATATTGAATGATTTGCCTTGGAAACAAACAGAGATCATTCTGTCGTTTTTGAGATTGCATCCAAGCACTGCATTTTGGACTCTTTTGTTGACTATGATGGCTACTCCATTCCTTCTAAGGTATTCTTGCCCAAAGTAGTAGATATAATGGTCATTTGGGTTAAATTCACCCATTCCAGTTCATCTTAGTTCACTGATTCCTAAAATGTCGATGTTCACTCTTGCCATCTCCAGTTTGACCACTTCCAATGCCTTGATTCATGGACCTAACATTCCAGGTTCCTATGCAATATTGCTCTTTATAGTATTGGACCTTGCTTCTATCACCAGTCACATCCACAGCTGGGTATTGTTTTTGCTTTGGCTCTGTCTCTTCATTCTTTCTGGAGTTATTTCTCCACTGACCTCCAGTAGCATATTGGGCACCTACCAACCTGGGGAGTTCATCTCTCAGTGTTCTATTTTTTTGCCTTTTCACACTGTTCATGGGGTTCTCAAGGCAAGAATACGGAAATAGTTTGCCATTGCCTTCTCCAGTAGACCACATTCTGTCAGACCTCTCCACCATGACCCATCCATCTTGAGTGGCCCTACATGGGGCCACCTGGGTTGGATGAAGCACAAACTGGAATCAAGAATGCTGGGAGAAATATCAATAACCTCAGATATGCAGATGATATCACCCTTATAGCAGAAAGTGGAGAAGAACTAAAAAGCCTCTTGTTGAAAGTGAAAGGGGAGAATGAAAATGTTGGCTTAAAGTTCAACAATCAGAAAACTAATATCATGGAATCCGGTTCCATTTCTTCATGGCAAATAGATGGGGAAACAGTGGAAACAGTGGCTGACTTTATTTCTATGGGCTCCAAAATCACTGCAGATGGTGATTGCAGCCGTGAAATTAAAATACACTTGCTCCTTGGAAGAAAAGCTATGACCACTTTGACAGCATATTAAAAAGCAGAGACATTACTTTGTCAACAAAGGTCTATCTAGTCAAAGCTATGGTTTTTCCAGTAGTCATATATGGATGTGAGAGTTGGACCATAAAGAAAGCTGAGCGCCAAAGAATTGATGCTTTTTGAACTATGGTGTTGGAGGAGACTCTTGAGAGTCCCTTGGACTGCAAGGAGATCCAACAAGTCTATCCTAAAGGAAATCAGCCCTGAATAATCATGGGAAGGACTGATGCTGAAGCTGAAACTCCAATACTTTAACCACCCAATGTGAAGAACTGACTCATTTGGAAAGACCCTGATGCTGGGAAAGATTGAAGGTGGGGGGAGAAGGGACAACAGAGGATGTGATAGTTGGATGGCACCACTGACTCAATGGACATGAGTTTGAGTAAGCTCCAGGGGTTGGTGACGGACAGGGAAGCCTGGCGTTTTGCAGTCCATGGGGTCACAAAGAGTCGGACATGACTGAGTGTCTGAACTGAACTGAACTGAGGGGGAATGAGGTTTGGGGACATTCACTTAACTAGCAACGTCTGCTGGGTAACGGAGAGGCAGGGAAAGGTTTTCCTGTCTATCCAGGAGAGCACACTTCTGTTTAAATTTCTATACCTCGTGGATTCTTTAAAGACAAACTTCACTGCATTCACTCAGCCAGAATGAAATCTTACTTTATAAAGATGTGCACAAAGATAGCAAGCCTGGCTGGAAGTCAGTTTTGATTGCTTTCCAGAGTTCCTATGCTGACATGGAATGACATGAATTAGGCTAACTGGATTCCCTCTCCTTTCTGTGCTTCCCCGGGGACCTTTAGGTGTTCAGTGCATTCACAACAACTTGAACTGTACAGCTCATCTGGGTGGTGGCCCAGATTCCACTCTCACATGGTAGCTGTCCTCAGGGCACTTCCTCAAGCTCCATTTTCATCCATACACTAGGGTGTGGCAATATGGTGATATTCTATTTCTATCATGCTGTCTCAATTTATTAGCTGGAATACTTGTAAGAAGACAGTTACTATATCATCTAATGTTTGGTCACCCAGTGTACACCTAATTTAAATGAGTAAGAGCGAGCGATCAATCAATCAAGAAAATTATTTAATCTATTATTTTTCAAAACGATGTGTTTGTTTATTAGCATCTTCCAATGGAGACCAGTGACGTCTTCTGCAGTCATTGTTTTGTTTTAGGTACCATTAAACTTCTCTGGTGGCTAAAGAATCTGTCTTCTAATGCAGGAGATCTCCTGGAGAAGGAAATGGCAACCCACTCCAGTATTCTTGCCTGGAGAATTCCATGAACAGAGGGGCCCAGATGGCTACAGTTCATGGAGTCACAAAGAGTTGGATGCAATTTAGGAGCTAAACCATAAAAACAATGAACTCACAAACTTAAACAAGGTGATTCAGCCCATTGCAATTATCCTTGCTGATGCTCAGACTGTTCTATCTTTAGCCAGTAGAGCCTCATTAAATGGTTCTAAGTCCTTTTGACAGGAGGCTGCTAGTCTTTGATAGCATCCTTGCTATCTGGTAAAACAGGATCATCCAGGCTCATCTTATACATTTCCTAACCCAGATCTAGTCAAGATCCGTCTAGTCAAAGCTGTGGTTTTTCCAGTAGTCATGTATGGATGTGAGAGTAGGACCATAAAGAAAGCTGAGTGCCAAATAATTGACGCTTTTGAACTGTGGTGTTGGAGAAGACTCTTGCGAGTCCCTTGGATTCCAAGGAGATCCAACCTGTCCATCCTAAAGGAAACCAGTCCTGAATATTCATTGGAAGGACTGATGCTGAAGCTGAAACTCCAGTACTCTGGCCCCCTGATGTGAAGAACTGACTCACTGGAAAAGACCTTGATGCTGGGAAAGACTGAAGGCAGGAGGAGAAGGGAAATGGCAAAGGATGACATGGTTGGATGGCATCACTGACTCAATGGACATGAGTTTGAGCAAGCTCCAAGAGTTGGTGATGGACAGGGAGACTTGCTGTGCTGCAGTTCATGGTGTTGTGAAGAGTCGGACACGACTGAGCGACTGAACTGAACCCAGACCTGGAATTAGCCATTTCTCCAGGAGCCTTCATTCCTTGTATTGGAAATGGGACTTAGGAATGATAGTCTGGCACCTGGATGACTGAGGCATATCTGGGCCTGCTTCTCCTTTTGCAGAGGGGAGTAGCCAGTTGGCCTGGGCTGAAAGAGTTCCACGAGAGAGGCAAGAGATTGTGAGAAGAGAAAGGATGACCAGTGATCACTGAGGAGTTACTGTAATAGCCTAGGGTGAGATGATAGGATTTTCAGCCAAGGCTGTTGCTGTGGGGATGGTGAAGAGGATCAGAATTGGGAGAGATTCTAGAGACTAAATTTACACAAGAGGATTTATCAACTGAACTTGGCAGTTCAAGGCAGGAGGGGCCAAGAAGGGTAAAAGACAGCAGCGGTGGGTTCAAAGTCTAAATCTGTCACTTACAGACTGAGGGATCTGCATCTCATTACTCAACTTCTAAGACTCAGGAAACTGAATTGCACAATGAGAACAGACTTCCTGTCTCTTGGGGTGATTGAGAGAGTTAGATGAAGTTGTGGATGAAACGAACATAGTTAAACATGTGAAAAATCTAGACCTGTTGGGAAGAGGGGAAATTCACATGGGGTTGGCCCAGATCACACCAAAGCCCAGTCTGCTCCCAGTCCCCTCTCCCAACTAACACTTGAATTGGTCTCGGGTAACCCCATGGAGTATTAATAATGGATCTCCCAGCATTTACCTAAACCACATTTTATTATTTTATTGAAAAGATGATATAATAATTTTAATGTTGCCAAAAGAAAAATAGATCACATATTCTTCTGAGGACTGTTTTTCCTTATTTGACATCAAAGTTGACAAATTTCATTTTAGAAAAACTTAGAGTGATGTTTTAATTTAAAATTGCTTCCATAAGTGACCAATGCTGAAGATATTAAAAACTAAGAAAGTACCTTAAACACAAACAGTTAGCTCAGAGCCTTTTAAAATACTTTCCAAGATGGCTGTCCGGATCAATGATTTATGCAGCACTCTGGCTTTAGAAAATATAGCATTACTTTAAGTCAATTCCTTCCCAGAACCTCCCCTGCCCATTAAGTCAGTGATGTCTTGTAAAGCTTTCTGAAGTTATTGCTTTTCTAAGATGCGATTTTTGAGGACTCCATTGGAGTAATATTTGAATCAAAATTTTGAAGATAGAAGTAGCCATCTAGTAGTTATTGGAGTCACATTAAGTACTGATAAGAAGGGAATAAAATATTGATAATATCTTTACTTTTCAAATTGTGAAGACAAAACAACCCATTAAAATAAATTTCAGGTAAAACAAAAGAGTGTATAAAAAATAAAAAGTACAACTGACCCAAAATTCATTTACCAGAAATAACCACTGTATCCTTCTAAACTCTTTCCTCCACAGGCATACACATGACATTTTAAATATTTTATCACAAAATTCATTTTATTCCTTAGCCTGCTTTTTCAATATATTGTAAAATATAAAGTTGCTAATAGTAATTCAATATATTGTCACCATTTCTACCTGTCAGGACATAAACGAGTCACTTCACTGTTTTAAACAAATTCTGAATATTGCCCAGTTGAATAAACATGGAACTGTTTATTGTGATCTGACTAATACTTTATAGTGATGCATCTCCATTGCTCCAAATTTATTAATTTTTTAAATTAATATTTTGTAAAGCTCTTAACCAAATCAAACAAATAAGGCTGAATCAGGTCTGGACGGAGGTTAAATACATTCTTGTCAATTTCTGTGTATGTTTACAGTTTCCATAATAAAAAATAAAAAACAAATCAGTGCTTGAGTGCAGTTTTGAAAAACTGTTATAGAACAAAAGACAACTGTAACTTACTGATATTGCATTTTTTGAAACAAAACTTGACTGTAAATTCCTGAATCTTGAAAACCACATCTCCTCTCTTTCTGATAATATTCCAACCTGAAACCCTATTCTCAGTGAACGCAGAAAGTTTCAGTCTTTCAGCAGCCACATTTGGCTTCGAGATTTCTGGGTGTCATATGCGTGTTCCTTTTCCTTCCAGTGAAAACTTAGGCCTTATTTTTTATTTCAGTCAGGGAATATGGTACCTCCCATGGAGGAAGGGTGGGGCATCATGATCCCCTCTCCTCCCGGGTCATACCCAAAACCCCAGACACAGCACCCAGTGGGTTCTGCAGCACAAAGGCTGGGCTCCCCTCCTTGTCCTTCCTCTGTTCACAGTCCATCTGCTCTCAAGATGCTGGAGCATCTTCCCACCTAAGGAATGGACCAGAGACCTCACTGAACAAGCAAGGAGCATGTTTTTCATATAAAGGATCATCTTTTCCCTTCTTTGGTTTGTTTATAAGGCACCCTTCAACTTGATACAATCTTTTTTCTTTTAAAACAGATATTTTTATGTTTATTATTATTTTTTACCCTGAAGTTTTTTTATTTTATATTATTTTTTATTGGAGTATGGGGTTCCCTCATAGCTTAGTCAGGAAAGAATCTGCCTGCAATGCAGGAGACCTGGGGTTCGATTCCTGGGTCAGGAAGATCCCCAGGAGAAGGAAATGGCAACCCACTCCAGTATTCTTGCCTGGAGAATCTCATGGACAGAGGAGCCCAGCAGGCTACAGTCCATGGTGTTGCAAGAGTCAGACATGGCTGAACGACGAAAGCACCACCATTTTTTATCGGAGTATAGTTGTTTTACAACATTGTGTTAATTTCCGCTTACAATGAAGTGAATCAGTCATATAACTAATTATATAACTGTATATATTATATATATATATATATATATATATATATATATATCTTCCCTCCCTCTTGAACCTCCTCTTCACCCCTGCCCTTCACCATCTCACCCCTCTAGGTCACCACAGAACACTGGGCAAAGCTCCCTGTGTTATACACCAAGATCCCACTAGTTATCCAGGATATAATCTTAAATTTTACTATTATCCCTTAGGCGTCAAGATCAGTATCTTGTTCTTTTCCAAGAGCATGCTCTTGGTGGCAGCTGCTAAATGAGTAGATGCTTTTATTTCAGGCGGAGGGTACTGCGAGTCTTTGTTGGTGGATGAAGCTGGGGGACAGGCCAGCCTGTGTGACACTAGCCACGTCAAGGGGTGGCAGTCCTGCGGGATGAAGAACAAGCGCTCGTGAGATGCCAGTCTGAGTTTAGTCAGGATTTCACATCACTTCTACCTACTGCTTATGCTTCCAATACAATTCACGGTTCAGAATCACGGCTGAAGCGAGAATGCAGAGTCGGTAAGGCCAGGAAAACTCCCCTTCTGTCTTCAGCTTATTTGTGACTAATTACACCCTCAGCATTCAACATTTGAATTGACTTAAGTTTCTCGGACACCACTGGGAAATTGCCAGTCATGCTTCCCTTAGGCTCAAATCACTTTCATCATCAGGCTCTTTTTAGCTATTCAGAAAATTTTCAAAGATGTTCAAATAGTGGAAGTATCTTAATCTTCTCTAGCTTAGCTCAAAGGTGACATTTTCTTAATTGGCCAGAGACGAAGAAGTTTCAACTATTTTCAAGTGATATCCATGGCAAAAAAAAAAAAAGAAAAAGTCTTGCCTTAAAAAAAAAAGTGTTTTGTATATTCATAGCTTTAAAAAAGCTGATTTTCAAGTTCAGCTTCTGTAACCCTCAATGAAAATGAATAGACTGACTTTTTTTTTTTTAAGCTATTTGGGAACACTAGACACAAGCATTTGATAGTAAGTCAGTCTGCCCATGTCTCCTTTTGAGGGGATAGAAGGTAAAATTTAAGTCTTCACTTTGCCTGCCCTCAAAAATGTATTTGAATCATTCAGTTCCGCAAATATATTCTGAGTATCCCCTTAGGGCCACACAGCACTGGGGATACCACAGTAAAAGACAAAAATCCCAGGGTGGTAAGGGACCAGGGATGAAAGGAGAGAGATGCGTGGGGAATATGATGTCGGCAGGTGGGACAGACTACTCAGCTCGTTGTTCTGTGATGGCCTAGAGGGTTTGGGATGGAGGCATGTCCAGGAGGGAGGTACTATATGTATACATGTAGCTGATTCATTTCACTGTACAGCAGAAACCATCACAAGGTTGTAAAGCAATTATACTCCAATTAAAAAATTGTTGATCAGAGTCAAGTCTCACTAAGAAGGTGACATGTGAGCAAAGGTTTTAGGGAGGTGAAGAAATGAACCATGTGGATATCTGGAGAATATCCACATGAATATTCCAGAGACAGGAACCAGCCATGGCATGTGATAAGGAAGCCAGTGTGACTGGAGCCAGGAGACCAGAGGAAAGGTAGAAATCTGAGTCCAACCGCGAGCAGCCCAGGAAGATCTGGATAGCAGCTGTAAGGACGTGGGCTGGAATTTTATTCTGTTGCAATAGGAAGCTTTGGCAGAGCTGTGAACAGAGCAATGGCATCATTTGATACATTTCCTCTGGATCAACCACTGCTCTGCAGAACCCAGACCACAGGGGGTAAAGGGTTAAAGTTGCAAGGCCTGAGAGGAGGCCCCTGCAGGATTCCAAGAGAAAGAGTATGGGGGATCACACCACAGACACTCCTGAAGGTGACAGAAAGAGTCTGACTTCTGTATGAACAGTAAAGGTAGGGCAAACAGAAGCCCTTGAAGCATTGGATGAGGGGTGTTGAGAGAAAAAGAGACTCAAAGATGACTCATTATAAGAAGACGTAGTACATATATACAATGGAGTATTACTCAGCCATTAAAAATGACGAAATAATGCTATTTGCAGCAACATGGTTGGACGTAGAGATTGTCATACTGAATGAAGTAAGTCAGAAAGGGAAGGACAGATACTTGTGACATCCCTTATAGGTGGAATCCAAAAAGAAATGATACAAATGAACTTACTTACAAAATAGAAAGAAACTCACAGACTTAGCAGATGAACTTGTGGTTGCTGAGGGAGATGGATGGGGGAAGGGATAGTTTGGGATGGACATGTACACATTGCCAGATTTAAAATGGATAACTAACAAGGACCTACTATATAGGACATGGACTTCTGCTCAATTTTATGTGGCAGCCTGGATGGGAGGGGAGTTTGGGGGAGAATGGATATATGTATATGTATGGCTGAGTCCCTTAGCTGTTTTCACCTGAAACCATCACAGCATTGTTAATTGGCTATACTCCAATACAAAATAAAAAGTTTAAAAGGCCAAAAAAAGAAAAAAAAAAGATGACTCAAGATTTTCAGTGTGAGCAATTCAAAAGGTGGGGTTACCACTAACTAGGGCGAGGAAGGCCTCCACTGGGGCGTGCTTAAGGAGAACAGCCCAAGAGTTCATGTAATGGAGTCCAAGCTTGCTCAGCTCACTGCAGGATAGGCCAATAAATCTGAGATGAGGTGTTGAGGCAAGGAAAACAACTTTATTTGGAAAGCTGGTTGACAGAGAAGATGGCAGATTAGGGCCTCAATGTAACCATCTTGTTGGGGCCTGGATGCCAGGTTCTTTTATGGATCAGAGATGAAAGGAGGTGAGGAAACAAAGTAAAAAGACCATTTAATTCGTGCAAATGTTTTCTAGAATGGCAAGCCTCAGCAAGGGCATATGTTAGTTTCACTTCCTTACAGCCCTTAACAGGTGGACAGGGTCAGGCTATTTCCCTGTGAACCAAACAAAGACACCCTAGCCCAAGGGTCAAGCAGAGGCGGGTGGGTAGCACTCCCGAGGCAGGTCATTATGTATGTCTTTAATAACAAAAGTGGCAAAGTAAGAATTAAAGTCACAGAAGCTGATCCAGTATGGATTCAAAATTAACCCTTATGGGCTACATTCAGATTTCAAGATTTTGACGTGATGGATTTGAGATGACTGTGAGACAGTCAACTGTCGACCAAGTCAAAATTAATCATCCTCAAAGAATGCAAGTTCTCTGAGGGTAGTCTTCCATCTATTCTGTTCATTGCCATATCTCCAGAGCCTTAGGCAGACGTGTAGGTTCTCTATTAAAAATTAATTTAACAAATATTTGCTAGGCACTCAGTCCATGTCTCACTCTGTTCTCCAAGCTTGGGAGGACAGCAGAGACAAAACAGCTAAAATTCTCATGCACCTTACATTCTAGGAGTGAGAGGCAGATAAACAAATGAAATAAAAGAAATCTTCTATCTGTTGGTATATCTGAAGGTTTAATAAACCTTCGCTGGATGTTTACCTACATGGCGCTCAATGTTTATGATAATAAACATATTATCATGACTCTACAAGGAGGAAATCAAGACCCTGGAGCTGGCATCCCACCAGCCTGTCTTCCTCCAAAGCCCCTTTCGCCATACCATGCTGCCTCTGAGAAGTAGTAACACAAATCCTATCCTTACCAGGTAAATACCAGGGCTGTGTTTCTCTTCATATAAGCATTGAAAGAAAAATCTGCTCAAAATAGGACTCTTTGGGAAGTGCAGTCCTGGAGGACTGCCTGGAAGTGGGCAAGCCCCGGTCACTCAGCTCCACTCAGCCCTCCTTCATGGAACCAATCCACACAGCCGAATTTCTCTTGAAATCTCAGGGCATTTAAGGGCCATCACAATGATTCCTCTGAAGGGCTCAATTTGCAGCCCTTCACAAAGCTAGAAAGGTGTACTAAAAGACACCTGATGTGCATATAGATTTTGAGGGAAAATTGTTTATCCCCCTTGCCTAAAAGTGAAACTTGATTAATTTTCCATTCCCAGCAGCATCATCAAGGAGATGGTTTGGACTTTAGTAGACTCAATAATTTCAGTGCTCACTTCTCAGCCTCACTCAGCCATCTGACATTCTCACCATGTCATGCAGCAGACCACTCCCAGCCTCTTCCACATATTCTCCACAGAAATTCTGAAACAGCCATGGCTCCTGCCTTCTGTCCATTTCTTATCCACTTTCCACATATACAATAATCTGATATCACACTTCCTTTCCCACCTACATCTCCTGGAAGACAAACCATATTGCTTCCCTGGTGGCTCAGTGGTAAAGAATCTATTTGCCAATGCAGGAGATGTGGGTACGATCCCTGGGTTGGACAGATCCTCTGGAGAAGGAAATGGCAACCCATTCCATATTTCTGCCTGGGAAATCCCATGGACAGAGGAGCCTGGTGGGCTACAGTTTATGGATTCACAAAAGAGTCAGACATGACTTAATGTCTAAACAACAACAAACTTTAAATGATTATTTATCCTCAAAAATTTGTAATTCTTTCTCCTACTTAGAACTATCTGAGCAGTTCTTCAGAAAGTTCAGTTCTAGAGATCTCTCCTCTGGATTGCCATCTCTGACAACATTGCCATTTTTAAGATAAAACATGCTGAGTTCCCATCAGTTGGGTGATGGCCATATTCAGCTTGATGTTACCTCTCATGCAGCTGATCCAACAACAGAGAGAATTTCCATGACCAGCAGTATGTGATCCACCAATAACCTACTTTTCCCAAACCAAGAAAGAGGTGTTCAGACCACCAGATCCCTTAGCACCTTCTGATGGACAAATGGACTTCGAGAGACCCTCATGTTGTAATTCTGAGATGGACTGAGTCCTCTCCTAATGTGACACATTACCTTAACTCAAGAGAATGACTGGGATCTTAAACATTTCCCTAAAAAATTGAGGGCAGGATGAGATGATTGATGGTATCACTGACTCAGTGGACAGAAGTTTGAGCAAACTCAGGGAGATAGAGAAGGACAGGGAAGCCTGGCGTGCCACAGCCTACGGGGTTGCAAAGAGTCGGATATGACTGAGCCTCTGAGCAACAAACAACAAAACATATGCAGCTTTTTGCATGGTGAATAAAGAGGGCATCTTTTTATCCTCACAACAATTGTTATTGTTCTTTCTAAAGACTCCAAATTACAGTCCAAATTACAAAGCAAGAATCATGCAATATAGAGGGTTTAACGATGAAATAACTGTTCAGTGCCAGTATAATGGTATCTGTCTGCTGTCTCTCTGTAGGATCACAAAAGCTTTTCCAATGGAAAATGAAAAGGGTTGATAAGGGGCAGACAGCGCCAGTAACAACTCATCCTGGATACAAGAGTGGTGAATAAACCCTCTCAGTAATGAGGTTATGCTTCTGTACTACACAAACCTGGCAGGAATGTCCTAATTTTAAAGGTAATGTATATTTTAATGTGTTCTAATCAGCAGGAAGCCTGAATGGTAGCTTTAGGTTCACAACCATGACCAAAAAAATGAAAAATCAAATAAACAAAATCCCCTCTCTCCCAATTCTTTTCATGTGCAACACCTGCCCTAAAATCTCTGTCCTTATTTCCTCCTTGATAGAAAAGAAGATCAAGTGTCAGAATTTGGACTGCAAGTGTAAGAGATCATCAAAGTTGTATTCTATCATCCATCTTATTTTGTATTGAATAGACATATTTTCTAAACATCACACCTGGTAACTTTCCACAATTTTTTTCCACTTAACAATCACCTATTCAGATATTTGGCCTTAGGTATAAAGGTACAAATTTCTAGCACAGCCTAGTTGCTTCAGGGATTTTTTTCTCCCAATCTGCCTTGAAATTCTGTCTAATGTGCTGCTTTAGGCTTCACAGAGCCACAGCTTTCAAGTGATACGTATAGACCTTTCCTGTAGGAATTATGCAAACCTTATGTAATATTTGTGAGATGTGTTAAAATCCTGGCACAGAAGAGAACTTTGAAATCCAAAGCTGTTCTATAACTTTCTTTTTTAATCAGCTGCCAGCTGGATTCTGCAAAGCTCCTAGTTCCAGCTCCTAAGCAAGAACACTGCTACCATTTTAAACAATATGGTTTTTTTTTTTTTTTTTTTTTTAAGGAAAGGTCACAAGGGGGGTAAAGTAACGTAGCCTCAGGGAGGCTAAAGAAATCCCACCACTTGTTCAGAAACACACCACAGTGCACAGTGAATGAATATGCAATCCAATTCAAAACGTTCCATTGGAGAGCTCCCTCTGAATCCTAACCTTGTAAGTTATTTCCAGGGACAGAGCTGCTTTGAAATCTTGGTGTCCTCTTCCCATGAACAGATTGTGACGAATGAATGAAATGATGTAGGGCAGCTAAAGCTGGGTGAGGCACAGTTCAAAATAAAGCCAATCCTGTGTCAAATGCATTGCTCTGATGAACCACATATGGAAGGCCAAAGGTAGCGCTGCTAGACAAAATACAGGGTGCCTCATTACATTGGAATTCAAGATAAACAAGGAAGAATTAGTTAGCTTAAGTGTGTCCATAGCACTAAGTGGGATAGACTCAGAATTCATATTTACTTAAATTCAAATTGAACTGAACAACCTGTATTTTTCATTGCTAAACCTGGCAATACTCATCCAAGGAAAACTAAAATAGTTTATTTTCAATCAACATTATACTATCTTGCACCAATGAAAAACACAGATGGAAACACATATAATCATTTATTTTGCGTTAATGGTTTCTATTACCTTATAAATGGCAAAAGTCTCAACAACATTAGAACAGGTAAAAGATATGAGTTAAGCTGCTATAAAAGATCATGAAGACTATTTAAGGATCCACACATCAGAAAATCTGATGTCACATCGATCCTGATCACTGAAATAATTTAAGCTGTGACTACAAAATGTAATGCCATGAACTACACACACAAATGAGTCTTATTTTGTAGTAACCCTGTGTGTGTGCCAAGTCCTTTCAGTCATGCCTGACTCTGTGCAACCCCAAGGACTGTAGCCTGTCAGGCTTCTCTGTCCGCGGGATTCACCCTATTTGTACATTAACTGGATGATAACCTATTAACCTTGCACTCCCAAGTAAAAGTGGTTAATAGGTTAGAGCTTCCCTGGTGGCTCAGACGGTAATCTGCCTACAATACAGGAGACCCAGGTTCAATCCATGGGCTGGGAAGATCCCCTGGAAAAGGAAATGGCAACCCACTCCAACATTCTTGCCTGGGAGAGTCCCATGGACAGAGAAGCTTGATGGGCTACAGTTCATGGGGTCACAAAGAGTCAGACACGACTGAGCAACTAACACTCCAAGTAAAAAGCAATCATTGCATAATGCAGGTACCCATTGTTGGCCCACCTCTTTTCATGACCACTGCTATATCCTAAATGAAGCATTAATTTTTTATAGGCAACTGTTTTATTCAATATCTTGCTAGCAAAGCAAATACAGTCAGATTTCCATATCCACGGGGTCTGCATTTATGGGGTCAACCAACCTCAGAGTGAAAATATTGTGAAAAAAATTCCAGAAAGTTCCAAAAAACAAAACTTGAACTTGCTGCATGCCTGAAACAACTGAAATAGCATTTACATTCCACTGGGTATTTTAAGCAACCTTGCTATTGTTGTTGTTCAGTTGCTAAGTCGTGTCTGACTTTTTGCGACCCCATGGGCTGCAGCATGCCAGACTTCCCTGTTCTTCACCATCTCCCGGAGTTTGCTCAAACTCATGTCCATTGAGTTGATGATGCCATCCAACCATCTTATCCTCTGTCAAACCCTTGTCCTCCTGCCCTCAATCTTTTCCAGCATCAGGGTCTTTTCCAATGAGTCAGCTCTTCACATCAGGTGGCCAAAGTATTGGAGCTTCAGCATCAGCATCAGTCTTTCCAATGAATATTCAGGGTTGATTTCCTTTAGGATTGACTGATTTGATCTCCTTACAGTCCAAGGGATTCTCAAGAGTCTTCTCCAACACCACAGATGATTTAATGTATACAGAAGGATGTGTGTAGGTTATATGCAAATACTATGCCATTTTATCTGGAGAAAGAAATGGCAACCAACTCCATTACTCTTGACTGAAAATCCCATGACAGAGGAGCCTGGTGGGCTACAGTCCATGGGGTCACAAAGAGTCGGACACGACTGAGTGACTTCACTTCACTTCATGCCATTTTATATAAGAAACTTGAGCATCTGAGGATTTTTATATGGTGAAGGCAGGCTGTGGATACCGAGGGATGACTCTATTTGTTTCCTAAACTAACGTATACAATTTCAGTAACAGATATTTCAAAAAGGGAGAAAACTATTGTAAAGGCTATAGCAAGATTCCTTTCATTTGGGTGCTAAAAAACAGCCAATTCCTTTTGAAAATATGTTTAATGTCCCTCTTCATTGTTTCCAGTGAATGTTGTACCCCCTACCCATGCCCTCTGCAAAATTACTGTTAAAGAAAATCTGCTCAAACAATGTAAACATTTGGCCAGTATTTTTCTTATGAAAACATAAGCACCACTAAATTAGGCCCAAATGATCAGGTTAAGTTAGAGATCTGGCCATTACTGATGGTTTTGGATTCTGGAGAGAGCCATGCTGGGTCATTCATACACCACAAAATGCCTTTTCTTAAGTTGTTCGATCTCAATTATCAAAAATTTGTGGATCTGGGCACCTAACATTTTTTTTTTAATTTTATTTGTTCATTTATTTATTTCTGGCTATGCTGAGTCTTTGTGGTTGCACAGGCTTTTCTCTAGGTGCGGTGAGCGGAGTCCACTCTCCATTGCAGTGCAGTGATTCTCATTGGAGCGTCTCATTTAGTGGCTTCTCTTGTTGTGTGGTATGGGCTCTATGGTGGGGGCTTCAGTAGTTGTGCATGACCTTAGAGCAGTTCCCAGGTTCTGAGAACACAGACTCAATAGTCGTGGTGTGACATGTGGGATGTTTAAGGCCCAGGAATCAAACCCATGTCTCTTGCATTGGCAGGCGAATTCTTTACCACTGAGCCACCAGGGAATCCTTGTTTGACCTTAAGGTTTAGTTGAGTTGGGCTCTTGAAACACATCAGTTTGCAAAAGACTTTGTAGAAGAAATAAAGTCTTCGGTGACACTTCTGTTTGTTACTGAGTGTTTTTTGGACTGTTGTGCTAAATTTGAGCTGGCACATTATTAACCTTTTCAAATTAGGCATTTAGTAGGCTCAGCTGAATCTTTTCTTAATTTGCACATGAGGATTTGCCAGAACAGCTGGTACTGTGCTGGAATATTAGTTGAGATCTTCAATTTACACAGGCCAAGCAGAAACACATACACGTCTGAGAGGATGGCCTAATTGGTGCTGAACACAGTCACCTTTATTAATCAGAATAATAGCAATAACAACTGCTAATACTTACTGAGTGCTTACTATGTCCCTGGCATTATAGGTATGAACAGTCATTTACCACTTTCAACAACCTAGTGAGGTTTTATTCCCTCAATTTTGTAGATTAGAAAAGTCAAGAACGGTTAGATTAGGTCCCTAGATTATACAATTCAGTGCTAATAATTTTGCTTTGTACAAGGCAATCTAACTGCAGAATTTGAGTGCTCACCACTTGGCAATAGTGTCTCAACAAATGTATCCCATGGTAATAGAGAACTTCTACCTTTTCAGGTAGGTTTCCCAGTGAAGGATGTGTCCTTTTGTGACGCAGACTTCAGGGGAATAGGAGGTAACCAGGCTAAAGTAATGCATGCCACCCTTCACCTCCACTCTCAACCAACCACAGGCAACCCTGCTGTTGCCTTAAACGTGTGTGCATTTTGGGGGGTTTATTTTTAACATGTTTATGGTAAGATTTATGATACGCCTTTAATATGCTTATGATAAGGCCCTTCCATATATCGGGACCTATACTGAGAATACAGCCATAAAGGTGGAGGGTGGGGTCTTCCAGGAAGGACATTTGAGATGTTAGTCACCTGAAGAATGACATTACAGGTGCAAGACACAAGTAGGCTCTCAAACCGGGTGGCAGACTGGAATCTAGCCCTGCTGGTCTTGATCACCAGGCTTGGGTAATGGGGTAGAATGCTGCATTCTGCCTGGGGTGGGGGTGGGGAGACCAGGGCCAGATAGGGCAGAACCCACATCAGAAAACACTGAATCAAGGGGTTCGCGTCTTTCTTATCTATGCTTGTTTCTCCTTTGAACTACCTGAATGTTTGGAAAAGGCCTTTGGAAAGTTCCAGTAAATCTCGCATGTCTCAGTGAGGGAATTTTTAAACATATTGCGCCATAGAGCTCTGGGGGGTGGCAACAAAGATGGTGGGAACGACAGAATTGAATCCAGTGGGGAAACAGAGAGGGATGAAGATGAAAACTTCCTGTGGCCCGTCATTCTCCCTTCCCACTTGGTTCTGATACCAAACCTTGGAGGTTCTGGCTTGTAA
Organism: Muntiacus reevesi; assembly: GCF_963930625.1. Classification (NCBI taxonomy): domain Eukaryota; kingdom Metazoa; phylum Chordata; class Mammalia; order Artiodactyla; family Cervidae; genus Muntiacus; species Muntiacus reevesi. Next base: position 26,004,043 of record NC_089270.1, read on the forward strand.
TTTAGAGGTAGTGTTTCTGTATGCCTAGAGTACTGGCCTTAGAGGTGTTTGGGAATGGTTTGTAAAATAGCCACGCTCGTTTTCTACCACAATCAGCTCTGGAAGAACTGAAGACAGCCCAAGATTTCTCTCTCTTCCTTCTTTTTAAAATACAACTAAGTGTAGAGGTCTATTTTTGCTGCTTTGTTGACAATGCACAGATATTTACAAGTGTCCATTATATAGGTTGGAAGAAATGCTAAGTATTTATAATGAGTAGATTTATTAAACTAAAAAAAAAAAAAGTTGCCTGCTATACCCCATTCGTGACTCAAGAAAATATCATCTTAAGAGTTTTACAGAAAATTTCCTGAAGCCACTAAAGTTGGAGGGATTAAAAAAGAAAGTAAAGAAAAAGCAACTGTCTGGTGAAACTAACTAGACCTTTGCCAAGGGAGCCAGAATGATCTACTGAAACACGCATGCTACTTTCATCTTCAGAACCCTAGTCCCTCTCTCCTTAACCGACTTTTTCTAGAAATGTTGTATTTTAGTTTCTGAAAGCACCCTACTTTGGGATGTAGAGATGCTCATACTGATCCCCAAAGAGACTTCTTCCCAGGCACAAACTCAGAGGAAAGGATGAAGCTTCCGCAGTCTCTGTTTGGGAGAAAGACCCAGAAACATAACTATGTCTTCCGGGGGTCAGGGGAGCCCCAGAAGTCGGAGGCTATGATCTTCTGGACGCTGACCTCAACACAGGTGCTTTAGGAAGAGAGTGAGGCTCAGTCCCTGAGCCACCAGCCTCCTCACTCTGTCCAGGAACAAGGGCAAGATTTCAGCTGCAAAAAACAGCAGAGCTAAACTCTAAAACTGGCCCAGGAGGAAAAAAAAATCGTGAGCTCCTTGCACGGTGGAGGGGGGTGGGGAGCACAATACACTGCCTAATCCCAGCATTGCCAACTGCTAGAGTTTAAAAAAAAAAAAAAGGAAGAAATTAAAAAGACAAGCCACTAAATAAAATTAGCCAACAAACCTACCTACCAGCTCTACTGGCTAACTGATGGTTTTCTGAGCCCCGAGCCTCATGAAAAGATTTCTAGCGAGGAGAATGGAAGGCACCTCCCCTGTCATTTCATAAATGTCATTTCTTGGCAATGCCGGGACCCTCGGCTGTCACTCTTGCCGGGATCCGTGCGCTCCCAGCCTGGCCAAGGCTGCGGGCGCTCCGAGCCGTGCAGACCCCGGAGAGAAAAGACAGCTTTCCGAGGCGCTCAGCAAGTAGAGGAAAAAGACTCACTCTAGCCTCAAGTTGGGAAACTTTTCCTCAAAACTGCATTATCCTTTGTTGAGCTGCCCAGAAACCCCTAGTTTCTTTTCATGGGATTGTGACGACCTGTGTCCATGATTACAGGAACCCAAGCAATTCAGGATGAAAAATACATACACACGTTCTACAAGCATGAGTCAAATGATTTGTGTATGGACGTGGCTTTGGGACATTCTTATCTTTAAACACGCCGGCGTCCGCGCACTCGGCGGCTTTTTCCACCCATGCCTGTCCCTTGTCGGCCTGCATTTTCTAGAAAAACTGGGTACCCCAACCTCTGACTCAAAACGCCTTTCTGCATCTCCCCACCAAGCCGAGCTCAGTCCTCGGGCTCCTCTCTCCCCAACCCCCTGCTTAAAGGCCGGCGCCGTCCGTGGTCCAGAGAAATACGCGCGTGGGGAAGCCGAGCCGGCCGGAGGGGCCAGGATGGAACCGAGAGAATGCTAGTTTTTGCCAAGTTAACAGGGGGCACGGATTCTGGGGAGCCTCGGGGCCACACGGCAGAAGTGGAAACTCCCCCGCGGTGATCGGAAGCTCGAGCCGGCTGGGAGCGGGGCTGTCAGTGCCGCCCCATAGGAAAGGACGCGGAGACAGAGCCCACCAAAACTCGGGCAACGCAAACCTGCCCGGCCCGGTGGCGCAGCCAAGACTTCTGGCTTTCCCAGATGCTATCCCCCGCCTGCTTCTTTTTCTCATCCCTCCCTGGGTGCAACCGCGTCAGGAAGTCTGATGCCCAACTCTGGCAGGGTGTGTTCGGAGACCCGAGAAACCCCAGCGTCGCCAAGCCCGGCTTCAAACGCGTCGGGCAGCCACCTGTTTCGTTTCACAAAGCCCGGAGTTTGTTACGGGGGCGAGCTGCGGCGGGAAGAACCCTGTCAACCCCTCGGTCCGCCTCGGCACAGGATCTCCAAAAACGCGCATCACCCCAAAACCAAGTGCGCACATACCTTTGCGCAACCCGCGAGGCTCGCACCGCTCCTGCCAGCCGCGCGCGGCGACTTACTTCCAGATCCCCGGGCTTCAGCTCCCACCCCAGCGCTGGCCTCGGGTCCCAGACCGCGCCCGACCCCTCCGCCAGGGACAGCGCCCCAAAATACCTGCCGTGAAGATGCAGAGAGCGAAGAGGGTCTTGCAGACCATGGTACCCTGGTACTTGGTGCCGAGCCCGGCGCGGGCGGCGGGAGAGTTTGCCGGGACTGACCGAGCGCCCCTGGGCGCGGGCAGCTTCTCCTCGGCCCGCTGGCTGCGGCGGGAGCCGGGCGGCCCGGGCGGCGGCAGGGGAAGCGAGGCGAGCGCCGCGCGGCTCCGTCAGCTGCTCGTCCTCCGGCGCCCGGCGCGCTTCTGCTCCATCCCAGCCGCCGGAGCCCGGGGCCGCCTCCGCCGCCGCGACAGCCGCCGCCAAACCCCTCCCACCCGGGCCCCGCGGCGACGACAAGGCCACCCCTGGCCTTTCCTCTCCCGGCGCCCGAGTCCCGAGAGTCCCGGCCCAGGGCGGCCTCTGCTGGACAGTCAGGGCGCGAGACCCGCGTTCTGACCCGGTTCAGCCGATGTTTGGGGCCGTTAGCACTGTGCTGGGAACTAAGGGAATGCAGAGAAGTGAGAGCAGGTCTCTGTTCTCAGGGTTTATCTCAGGTTTCTTACATGAGTTACAACCTTGGTGACCATATGCCGTCTTTGGTATCACCTTGAAGGGCCAAGACCCCACCGTTGTAAGCACATACACTTTTTTCCAAATATGAGAGCCTTTTTCTTTTTTTTCACGTCCCCAAAATTCTGTGTGTACATTGAAACCCTCACTCCCATTCAGCCCCGCTGCATTTCCTGGGGCCCGAGTTAAAGTGTCTGCTATCCTATTCAGCTTCTTACTGTTAACAGAAGAAATAGTACTAATGTCAGGTAATGTCAGTGATCGTGGGATAACTATGAGCAAGGAACCCTACTAGGTGTATCATGATGCCTTCTAACGGCCCTGACATAAGAATTATTACTCCATTTTACAGATGAGAAAGCTAAGGCACAGAGAAGGTAAGTAATGTGCCCAGGGTCACAGAACTGGTAAGGACTGCATTCCTCAAGTCACGAGTTTGTGTCCCAGGGCAAAAAGCAAAAGTTGTCATTTCCTGAGAAATGTCCAGCTGTGTGCTGGACAGGTATTAACCAAGTCAAGTTTTCAGAACAATCCTTTTAGGTGACACTGTTATATCTTCATTTTCAGGGGAGGAAATGAAAGCATTGAGAAGTTTAAGTCCTTGCTTGTGTTCATACAACTAGGTAATGGTAGAGATAAGATGCCTGCCTAGGGACCCCAGGTCATCATGGTTCTCTCTCTCCAAAGCCCAGAGTTTCTGTTGTGTTCACACAGGTCAACGCTGACCTTTCACTTATCCTCCCACCACCTTAGACTTGCTTATTTCTACATTTCTATCAGACCAGATGCCAGATCACCTCCCAATATCTATGTTATTATGAGCCTGGTGGTCCCCTAGGCTGGCTTCCTGCAACGCTCAGCGGTAAAGAATCTGCCTGCAATGCAGGAGACACAGGTTTGATCCCTGGGTTGGGAAGCTCCCCAAGGAAGGCATGGCTACCCATTCCAGCATTCTGGTCAGAAAATCCCATGGGCAGAGGAGCCTGGTGGGCTAGAGTCCATGAAATCTCAAAGAGTTGGAATGACTGAAGTGACTGAGCGTGGTCCCCTGGACACTAGAGCTGGGAGGTTGCAGGAATTAAGGAGCGTTCTTGAGAACTGATTTGCTCAGAACCATTAGTAGTGCTGGAGGTAAACATTTTTTTTTTTGTTGTTTTTCTGTGACTTCTTTCTCATTTACCAGACAGAGCCTCAGGTTTCATTTTCTCATTCTCTGGGACCTCATGACTTTTTCTGTGATGACATCAGTTCCTCTGCCTGACCCCACTATTACCACTGATAGAGCTTGTCATGCTTCCCCAATCAGATTAAACTGAGCTCATGGTTTTGCTTTTGTCTTGGTAAATGTATTGATTCTTGCTGAAATAAGTAACCAAATGCCCATCCCCCTTTCCTCCTCCCTGACCAGAGAAACTGCAAATTCAATTTATTAAACAAGTTGTCTTAATGTTTTTGACCTTCAGGTCCTTCTGGTTTCTAGTGTAATCTATGCGATTATGAAAAATTTCTGCATCTGTGTGGTGACTGGTGGGGAGGCAGGGACCACACACAGAGTTTTGCAAGCATGTTCTGCAAGGCACTGGTGCCTTTAGATAGGGTCATTTAAGTAAGTGACTCTGTGATAGAAATATTTTTCAGAAACACTTCACAGAAAAAATTATTCAATTGAAATTCAATAAAACTTTAATGGAGTCCCTTAGCAGTGCAAAGCATGTGTGACTGGCTTTGATATCTAAGATGCTGGTTTGGTACCCAGCATGGCAATCCACTCCAGTATTCTTGGCTGGAGAATCCCATGAACAGAGGAGTCTGGTGGGTTACAGTCCATAGGGCTGCAAAGAGTCGGACACGACTGAAGTCACTTAGCAACAGCAGATTATGATCCCCACATGTGAACTGGTTAAAATTTTCAAAGCTTTTCATTGTATACAGAATAGAGTTGAAAATAATTTAACTAAAGCAAGTCTTTATCAACTATTAAAGCTTTTGATTTACTAATTTAGTAAAAATATATTTGATTACTTACTAGGTGGTAGACCTTATACTAGGTTGTGGGAATGAAATGTGTTGTAATAGTAAATGTAGGTAGGTTGTGCTGCTGTAATAAACCACCCTAATATTGCTTATTGCTCAGAGGTTTAAACAATAGAGGTTTACTTCTGTCTGATCATCATCGGCTGTGAATCCAGCTACTCCCCAGAGCAGATGTCTTCTACATCAGGATTCAGTGCTGTACTTCCTGTCCTCTACACTCAGAAAAGAGTGAGGAGGAGACCTGAGTGCACCCAGAAGTGATTGTTCTACTCATATTTTATTGATGGTGTGTTCCATCACTCAGTCATGTCTGACTCTTTGGGACCCCATGGAATATAGCCCACCAGGCTGCTCTGTCCGTGGAATTTTCCTGGCAAGAATAATGGAGTGGGTTGCCATTTTATTCTCCAGGAGTTGAATCCACATCTCCTGCATCTCCTGCATTGCAGGTGATGCTTTACCACCAGGAAGCCCATTCTTCATGGTTATGATGTGTGCCACAGTGGTTAACTGTCCCTGCCACCAAGAAGCTTATATTCTAGAAGTGAGGAGTCAAGCACTGAATGATTCCCAAAGTATATGAGGTAATTTGTTATGTTAAAGTGAATAGAGATGGGAGAAATGAGTGAACTGTTTTATAGTTGTTTGTTGAACTGAATAAAAAAGAACTCGAAGTATATGCAATACTTTATTATGTGAAATACTATAAATAATAAATGTCCACTAACATTTATTGAGTCTCTCCTCTATGTTATGTTAGGAATTGTTTCAAGCATTTTGAGTAATCTGTCTAAACTTTATACTCTATAAGGTTATCCAGATTTTACAAATAAAGAGACTGGGATATACTTTACAAAAGTTTAAGTTTGAAGGAAACCAAAAGATTCTAAGATATTAAAGCAGGGAGACTTGTATCCCTCACAGTGGGATCAGGGATGGAATTTGCATGTAACCTTTTAGTCATATCTTATAGCAAAAGCCAGTTTCTTCATAGATTTCCTGGTTCTTTCATAATGCTCCTCTGGGATAAAATCTAAGATAAGCCTGCCTTTGACTGACTTCCACTCTTTTTGATCACTGTTAAAATGAATTTCTAGGATTGTAGACTTTCAATATTTTTTTAAAAAATTGCCCTTGGCTGACTTAGTCTTCAACATCCTGAATTTATCATAATTTATAGATAAAGTCAGATAATGCATATTAGGTAATATGGAAGTGTCAGCTCTTGACGCTTGATTCATCATGGCCAAGTAGAGACAGAATAACTCGGTTGAGAGAGGTGGTGATGTAGTTAAAGGCTGAATTCTGATGTCTAGCCCACGATCCCGAAAGCTGGGTTCTAATCCTCACCATTCCATGTTTTAACTGACATTACCTGGTATGTCTGTTGTCTTGGTTTCTTTCTGACATTGTGAAGATTAAATGGATTACATATGTGAAATGCTTGGCATGTTCTAGGCACCAAAAAATGCAGGTTATTATTAAAGAAGAAACTTTGTTCTTGTTCAGTCACTAAGTCATGTCCAACTTTCTGTGACCCCAGGAACTGCAGCATATCAGACTTCCCTGTCCTTCACCATCTCCAGGAGTTTGCTCAAACTCATATCCATTGAGTCAGTGATGCTATCTAACCATCTCATCCTTTGCCGCCCCCTTCTCTTGCCCTCAGTCTTTCCCAGCATCAGAATCCTTTCCAATGAGTCAGCTCTTCACATCAGTTGGCCGAAGTATTGAGGTACGTTTAAAAATCATTTTGGGATCTAAAGTACAGTGAGAAAATATTAATGCTGCTGTGACTATTTCTTCATATGCACAGTTATAAAACTTGAACTGTGCCTTGGGCAATTCTACTCCTGCTACATCTGTGCTCCAGGGGAAAGTTCTAAATGGTCTCTGACAGCTCCTCCTCAAACCCCCTCTCTCCCAAAGGCAGGAATACAGCAACCTCAAGATCCTGATATATTGGGTTGGCCAAAAAGTTCATTCTGTTTCAACATGCTGTGTAATGTTCCCGAACGAAGTTTTTGGCCAACTCATTTTCTTTTTTCTTATTTTGTCTTGATTTCATTTCTTTTCCCAAGTTGCATTGCAAAAATACCTCTGTGGGTTCTGCTATGTGTTTCATTACATAACTTTGCTTCTCTCTTTTTAATTCCAATTTCCTTTTTAAAATATTAATGATAAGAAAGATTAAAGGCAATGATGCAATATGGGAAACAGACCTTGGAACTTTGCCAAAAAAATACTTGTTTGAACAAAGACAGTTTTAAACAGGCCTGATGGAGGTTCAAGGGGGAGAGGACGTATGTATACCTATGGCTGATTCATGTTGATGTTTGGCTGAGACCAACAAAATTCTGTAAAGCACTTATCCTTCAATTAAAAAATAAATTTAAAAACAAACAAAACCAGAACAAAACAGAAAAAGAGCTTGACAAAACATGAATATTTCCCTAATTTAAATAAACTTGTTTGAAGCTGTGTGAGCTCTTTAAGGATACCAAACCACTTGTCACTAATTTTTATTTTAATTAAGGAAGAAACCCTTAAAATATCCTGGGAAGGAAGAAACTGGCCTCTTGGAGGTGATACACACAATGAAACCTCTTATTTAAACAAATCTGAAACCTGACTGAGTTTATACTGCATCGTCCAATACAAGTCACAAATGTAATTTTTAAATTTCTAGAGTCATATTTTGAAAAAGGAGAAAGAAGCAAGTGAATTTAATTTTAACACTATTGTTTATTTAACTTGATGCGTCCAAATATTATCCAACATGTAATGAATATCAAAATATTAATAGGATATTTTACATTCTTTTTCTCATTCTAAAGCTTCTCAGTACAATGTTTATTCTACACTTATATAATATCTCAATTCAGGCTAGACACATTTTATATAAGCTTTTTAAAACTGTTAATTTTATTTATTTTATTTGGCTGTACTGGATCTTGGTTGTTATACGCAGGATAATTTTTTTTTAGTTGTGGCATGAAAACTGTTAGTTGGGGCCTGTGGGATCTAGTCCCCTGACCAGGGATCAAACCTGGGCCCCTTGCATTAGGAGTGTGGAGTCCGAGCCACTGGACCACGAGGGAAGTCCCCAGACTAGGCATCTGTTGAATATTAAATAACCAAACATGACCGTTGTTGTTGTTGCTGTTGTTTAGTAGCTAAGTCGTGTCCGACACTTTGCAACCCCGTCACTGCAGCATGCCAGGCTCCTCTGTCGTCCACTATCTCCCAGAGTTTGCTCAAATTCGTGTCTACTGAGTTGGTGCCTCTGTCTAACCATCTTATCCTCTACCACCCCTTCTCCTTTGGCCTTCGATCTTTCCCAGCATCACGTTCTTTTCCAATGAGTCAGCTTTTGGCATCAGGTAGCCAAAATATTGGAGCTTCAGCTTCAGCAGCAGACCTTACAATTAATTACTAGTCAGGGTTGATTTCCTTTAGGATTGACTGGTTTGATCTTCTTGCAGTCCAAGGGACTCTCAAACGTCTTCTCCAACACCACAATTGAAAAGCATCAATTCTTTGGCTCTCAAACTTCTTTACGGTCCAATTCTCGCATCTGTGTATGACTACTGAAAAAAACATAGCTTTGACTATGCAGACCTTTGTTGGCAAAGCGATGTCTCTGCTTTTTAATATGCTGTCTAGTTTTTTTCATAGCTTTCCTTCCAAGGAGCAAAAGTCCTTTAATTTCATGGCTGTACTCACCATGTGCAGTGATTTTGGAGCCCAAGAAAATAAAATCTGTCACTGTTTCCACCTTTTCCCCACCTATTTGCCATGAAGTGAGGGACTGGATGCCATAGTCTTAGTTTTTTGAATGTTGAATTTCAAGCTTTTCCACTCTCCTCTTACACTCTCATCAAGAGGCTCTTTAGTTCCGCTAGCAGCTTTCATAATGGACAGTGTTTGCAGAACATTGGGTCCAGTCTCTTGCCTTGCCTCATGCATATGTTCTGTAGAAGTGCAGAGCAATGCTGGTGGGACTTTCTTAATGATAGTGGAGTAGTTGGAAGCCTCAGACTTGCTGATTGCATGACCTCTAGCCCTCATTAGCCTCTCTAGATCTTGGTTTTCCCTTCTATGAAGTGAAGATGATGATAATGATGACACCTTACTTAAAAGGATCATTGTAAGGACTTATAATCCCTATATTATTAAAGAATGCATGAAAAACATTTAGAACAGATCATAGTCAGGGCAGAGCCTTAATATATACTTACTAGATATATTTGGTATGAATGGTTATGATAATGATAAAAAAAAGAGTATTCATAGTAAAATCTTCTCAGTTGTCCATGTATTTTAAAATATTCATTTATTTATTATTTATTTGGCTGTGCCAGGTCTTTGTTGCAACATGGAGTATCTTTAGTTGCAGCATTTGAGCTCTTAGTTGCAGCATGTGGGATATAGTTTCTTGACCAGGGATCAAACCTGGGTCTCTTGCATTGGGAGAACAAGGGCTTAGCCACTTGATCACCAGGGAAGTTCCCCAATTGTCAGTGTTAATATTAGTGATTCCTTACCACTCGGAGGCATTGGCAATATAGATTGTCCCCAAAATTCTACTTGTACGTAGAGCAGCATTTATCAAACATTTTGGTCTCAGGATCCCTTTGCATTCTTAAAATTAAGAACTCTGAAAACTGTTTAAAGGTCTTTTCAGAAATTGTGGTTTTGTTCTTTTGTACTGCACCCAAACTCAGTAAGTAGTGATTTCTTAAACGTTAGCAGCAAGGTGGAATCTGAAAGCATCTCAATAAAATTTTCATATTCTTTTACATTAAAACCCATTGGTTTATCTTGTACTTTGAATGTATCTTTTACCCGTGGGTGATTTTGTAATATCAGGCACTGTTCATATAGAAAATATCGGTTCATTGAACTATGCAGATACGCACTCCAGTATTCTTGGGCTTCCCTTGTGGCTCAGCTGGTAAAGAATCCACTTGCAATGTGGGAGACCTGGGTTCAATCCCTGGTTTGGAAAAATCCCCTGGAGAAGGGAAAGGCTACCCACTCCAGTATTCTGGCCTGGAGAATTCCATGGGCTGTGTAGTCCATGGGGTTGCAAAGAGTCTGACATGACTGAGCAACTTTCACTTTCACGTTAACACACTTCTTTATACACCATCAAAAATTGTATTTGTTAATATCACTTACATCATCAAAAAAGTCTTTAAACATTGGGAAGCTGTCATTAGTGGTGAAAGATAGAAGTTTGGCAGAATTCTAATTTTCACTTGAAAACTTGAATCTTACCATTTGCACCAAATACTATAGTTTTCCTTGAAGTGACAGTCAAACATTATGGAAAAAATGCAGTGCAAATATCCAAGTCTGAATAACCATAGTTTATCAATTGTTCTTTCAAGTAAACATTGTCTTCCACAGAAAAGTGGTTAGCTCAGCTTGTGACTCAAGTAATCACATAATCGCTTTTCCTAGAGACAGTTACTCCCCTTTGCCATGCACCAAACAGGCTTTATGCATACTTGCCATTTATTTACCTAAAATATGAAAACTATACATATTCAAATCAAGACTGAACAAAAGTAATAATTGTTACCCTTCTTGAAGGGAGTTCTTAAGTGAAACTTTCTTTTTACCCTTTATTATTTATAAATATTATTTACTTATTTGACTGTTCTGGGTCTTTGCTGTGGCATGAGGGATATTTGATCTTTGTTGAGGCATGAGGGAGCTTTACTTGTGGCATGTGAACTTGTATTTGCGGCATGTGGGATATAGTTCCCTGACCAGGGATCAAACCTGGGCCCCCTGCACTGAGAAGGTGGAGTCTTAGCCAGTGGACCACCAGGGAAGTCCCTGAGAACTTCACCATATCCATTTTTCTACTTGAGTCTAGAATCATACCTCAGTTGTCTGAGACAATGAATACAGATGTAGAGAACTAACCCTTACTTCTATCTTCTACCATCTCTAGTCCTCCACAAAGTTGTCTTGACAGCTCTGTTTATGCTTGAACTGAGGAATATTTTGAAATGGATAAAAGGGATTACTGAATAAACTTTAGTTGGAGGTGCGCCAGAATGTACATTTTCATCTTGACTATTTTGCAACTTTGTAGAACTGTAAAAATCTGTAGCAAACTCAAATAATAGAAAAAAATATTAGTCCACAGAAATGCAAATTATGTCCAGTGGTGTGAAATTGACTATCACTTTGTGGATATTGACCAGTTTTACCAATTTTGCATCCATTTACAAATTCATCTCATTGTTTCTTATCTGCTTTAAATGTATGATATTTCAAATTCTTTGAATTAGTTGTAGCATCTTACTGGTTTCCTCATTTAATAAGGAGTTAAATAAAATCTTTGATATATATTCATTTTATGTCATGATGTTTCTAAAATTATTTTAACAGATTAATCATAATGCATGATGTTTCATATCTTTAGTCTAAATTCTTCTTGAGTAATAAAATAGTCATGATAGTGATTTATATGATAAACACAATTAATAGTTATAGTGGAGTTGGGCAAAACCTTGGAGATATGGTTGTCTACTCTTTGCATGTCACAGGTGAGGAATCTATAGCACTGAGAAGTTAAGTGCTATGGCCCAAACTGTAGTTAAATGGGTTCAGAGAGAAACTTAAACTTAGTTCAAAAAACTTCTAATTTGGTACTCTCTTCATTCTGCCCTTTAATTGAATATAATTTCTCCTGCCTTGGTGCATATAGGCAATTCCTGAGAAAGTCGTGGACCAGTTGTTTCAGGAGAATAAATATAAGCTCTAATTGTTTTATATGATGACAGGAAACAATCATGTATGTGGAAAGCAAAGGAGAATTTTGAGGCTGAGAGAAAAGACTTGATCCAATAATCATTTGTATTATGTAGAATGTAAATAATACATTTTCATTGTATGTAGCACTGTTAGCGTGGCTAACACAATTGGCTTAGAAACTAACATCCTAATGTCCCTCCCTTTACCATCCATCCTTATGGATTCTGTCAATGTAATTTAAGGGGAGTTGTTTTGAGTATGCAAATACTACTATATTTATCAAAGTTACAAATGCTGAAATTTTTGTACTCGGCTTACAAATTTTATTCTATCATTAATCAGTCAAATTCTACATGTCATTTTTTAAAGTTTGAGTAACAACCTTCTATACAAAGCAAGTTAAACATCTTAATATATTTTAAACTTCAATTATAAATGTGATATTTTTATTTTCCTTTTAGGTGTTTCTGTTGTCAGGCTTAATGAACAAAACCTCTCTGAGTTCTTGAACATTCTTTTAAATCTAATAAATTAAATTTGCAAATGCCAGCGATTCTTAAGATCTTTTATACAAAAACTAAAACATTTTCTATTTAAAGTAACCAGTCTAAATTACATATTGATGTATTTTAAAATAGAATTATGAAATGAATGATACTAATAGGCCAAATTCTCTGAAACAGCAGTAGTACACGAAATAAAAAATACATAGAGATTCCTAAGCCATGATTATTATTACAATGGGTTTGTTTTATGTATCATTCTCTGAAATATTTAGAGCTCAATTTTAAATCTTTCTAGGTTTATGTTTACCTACTACGTAAGTGTGTGTTTGTGTGAAAGTTGCTCAGTCGTGTCTGACTCTTTGTGACCCCACGGACCATACAGTCCATGGAATTCTCCAGGCCAGAACACTGGAGTGGGTAGCCATTCCCTTCTCCAGGGCATCTTCCCAGCCCAGGGATCAAACCCAGGTCTCCCACATTTCAGGCGGATTCTTTACCAGCTGAGCCACCAGGGAAGCCCACCTACTATATAAACATTTACCAAATCCTAAGGCACCTTAGGGGTTTTTTCTCACATATAGTAACAGCCAAGGTTATTAGCAGAAGTGATGACTGGAATCTGGTTTACAATATCAGTTATTGGAAGGACTTCATAACGTAGAGTTTTGCCTGCTAATCTATGTAGTCGCTTCCCTACTCTGCTTATGGAAATCTTCATTTCCATCTGTGTGGCTTGACTGAATTTGTCATTTCTTTGGCTGTTAATATAATTGTAAATCCTTTGAACTTGACAGAGCTTCTCTCATCCATGTCTACTTGGTAGAACCCTTCAACTCTTAAAGATGTAAAAACGATACCCAGTCAAATCTAAGAAATATCCTGTCTTTGGGTGACTGTTTGATCACAAATTTTAGTCTTTGGATCATCAGGTTCTTGGGTTTCAATTTACAGAAATTGACTCTAGATGATTTAGGCAGAAAAGTGAGTTTATTTGAAGGTTATACGTAGTTCAAAATAAAAGGAAAAATTCAACATCAGACTTTCAGAGTCAGTGATCCCCTCAAGTGCAGGAACTGAGGAGCTCTCTTTCTCTAGCCAGCACCCCTCACCCCAGGAGGTTCAACAAGAATGATTTCTAGCCATTTTTAGTTGTTAAAGACCCTATACAAGATTAAAAATCTTAGGTGAATGAGTCCAATTCTACCCTTTGGCCTAGGAAGCCCCCAGGAAAACAGATGCTACTGCCTGAGAAGTGAAAAAACTAAAACTAATGAAGATGACTCTACAGTGTTTGGGGATAGAAATTACTTGGATGGTTCTGAGTCTTTTCAAGCCAATGAAAATAGACCCTTTGGGTAATCACTGGAATGTCAGTAGTGTTGTAAACCTGCTCTCATTATTTAACCAATTTTGATATTATTGCCATCCTAAACAGAGCTCATGCTAGAAAACTTACCGCAGTGTAAGTTTTCTATTAAAATTGGCTCTCATATTACTTGATCCTTACATTAGTAACAAATCACTTGTCTGGAAGGAAAATAAGATCACACAAATTATAAGGTCAACCCAATTTCCTTTAGTTGAAAAGCATTGATAAATCTACTCTCTGAGGCTTTCACTGTGTGATCAGCAGGGGTGACATGAACAACTACCTCTATACTGCAATATGAGAGCATATCGATTACTCAGGAGAGCTGAATTAGTCACTATAGTAGTTACCATCATACAATCAGCATCACCTACTTTTTGGTAAGCTCTGCACTCTCTTCTTAACTCAATGGGACTTCACAGGAATATTATCCTGTAAAAATATGATTCTATAGACGAGGACCTGTTTTCCAATATGACATCCAAATAAAACTATGATCCTCAATAAATTTGTTTTGACTGTAACTTGCAATATTTTTTCTGTTTATTCCACTTGACATTGGGCATATATTTGCTAATATTTTACTGTTTTGTGCTTATACAACATCCAAAGAGATTAGCTAGTAATTTTTGTCTTTAGATATGACAAGAGTTCACTGAAATGAGAGATCCTTGCATTATTTCTTCTCCTTGATGCTAATAAAAATATATATATGTGTGTGTACATATATATACATACCCAGGTGTGTGTATAAATATATGTGTGTGTATGTATATATATATATATACACATACACATATATACCCAGGTGTAGTTTAAACCACTCCAGGATTCTTGCCTGGAGAATCTCATGGACAGAGGAGTCAGGCAAGCTACAGTCCACAGGGTTGCAAAGAGTTGGACACAAGCACATAGGCTTCACCATTAGAAGAGACAGTGAAGGCAACGTTGAAACATGCAAGTCATTTGTACTATATATTAACATATTAAAACTACAACAATAACACAGTAAAGCTACATTAGCTTTGCAAAAACTAATAAGAGATTTGGGGACTTTACTCCATTTAAAATATCAGTATAAGGAAAGTCTTAATAGGACCAGGATTTCACACTGGAAATGAAGTAGGCTGTATAATTAGAGAAGTGTAGACCAAAGAATTTGGGCTTCTAGGTTTTGGCAGGGAGGGTTGTTTTAGCTTGAATTATTCATACTGGCTAATTATATGTTTGTGGTGGCTTATATGTTACTAATGCGTGCATACATCCTCAGTTGTGTCTGACTCTTTGCGATGCCATGGACTGTAGTCCACCAGGATCCTCTGTCCATGGAATTTTCCAGGCAAGAACACTGGAGTGGGTTGCCATCTCCTCCTCCAGGGGATCTTCCTGACCCAAGAATTGGTTGCTCACTAAAAATTTGAGCTCTTTTTTTCTTGTGTGGTATTAGCTTTCAGAGGTGCAAATGATCAGTCCTCTTGAATGAAGTGTGGCCAGGAGTGTCTGTGTCCCTTCCAGTCTGAGACTTTTTTGTTTTGTTTTGTTTTCCTCCCAGTTTTATTGAGTTATAATCAACATATAGTGCTGTATAAGTTTAAAGTGTACAGGCTAACAATTTGACTTACATACATCATGAAATGATTATCACTCTAAGTGTAGAGAACATCCATCATCTCATACAGATACAAAATTAAAGAATAAGAAAAAACAAAGACAGCATCATATGTGAAATCCCCTTGACTTAGAAAAACAAATGACATTTGGTAATCAAAAGAAGATGATGGCTAATATATCATTTTATTTATGTTGTTCTTTGGTAGAGGGGCTTCGCAGGTGGCTCAGTAGTAGAGAACCTGCCTGGCAATGCAGGAGATGCAGAAGACTCAGGTTTGATCCCTAGGGTTGGGAAGATCCCCTGGAGCAGAAAATGGCCAGCCACTTCAGTATCCTTGCCTATAAAATTCCATGGACAGAGAAGCCTGGAGGGCTGCAGTCCATGGGGTCACAAAGAGTCAGACACGACTCAGCAACTGAGCATGCACACATTCTTTAGTAAGCAAACAAGCTAAAGTACTAATATTTTCAGAGTTGTTTGAAATGATGGTTCTTTCAAGTCAAACATTGGTTTCAGCACTACCTGAAATGTGAAGCTAATGAGGATAGTTAGCATGACCTGATTAGCTCTATCTTTCTTTTGTAAGCTGTCCTGTTGTGTCAGACTAGGAACAAGACTGCTAATTATGAACAGACTTTCAGCTGCTGTCCTTTACTGGTATGGGCAATGATGCATCTCTGATTCTGCGGCAGATTCTGTTTTAAATATTTTGTCCAATTATTTTTTCACATAGATGCACCTCTAAATCAGAACCAAAACTAGTAGGGTCATGTTGACCCTACTTTATTCTTTTTCCCTGTTTCCTTTTCCTTCTCTTCATTCCCCTTCTGAAAGACAGTTCTTAGGTTTATTTGGGTAAAAATTACTATAGGCAAAGAATATTTTTAATTATTGTATTGTGCAGGCTTCCCAAGGAGATCCCACCTGTCAATCCTAAAGGAAATCAGTCCTGAATATTCATTGGAAGGACTGATGCTGAAGCTGAAACTCCAATGCTGTGGCCACCTGATGTGAAGAACTGACTCATTGGAAAAGACCCTGATGCTGAGAAAGATTGAAGGTAGGAGGAGAAGGGAAATGACAAAGGATGAGGTGGTTGGATGGCATCACCAGCTTGATGGACATGAGTCTGAGTATGCTCCGGGAGTTGGCGATGGACTGGGAAGCCTGGCATGCTACAGTCCATGGGGTCGCAAAGAGTTGGACATGACTGAGTGACTGAACTGATTGACAGGCTCCCCAGGTGGCACAGTGGTAAAGAATCTGTCTGCCAATGCAGGAGACCCAAGAGACGTAGGTTGGATCCCTGCGTCAGGAAGATCCCCAGGAGTAGGAAATGACAACCCACTGCTGTCTTCTTGCCTGAAAAGTCCCATGGACAGAGGAGCCTGGCAGGCTGCAGTCCATGGGGTCACAGAGAGTTGGACGCGCCTGAGAGACTGAGAATTGCACATCGATAGGAGCTCATGAAGAAGGAAAACCAGTTAACAATGAATCACAGAGCCCCTGTATCACCTGGTATCTAGGAGCCTTGGATACTGGGGTACTTTGAGATACTTACCACATCAAAAGTACTCCTTGAGGCCTCCCTTCCCCCACTCTCTTCTGGACATTGAGTTTCTCATGGATAATACAGACACAGAACTCAAGGAAAAGCAAAACAATTTTGTGCTGAACCACACTATATTTTTGCAGCCTGTAAAAGCACAAAGCAGCTGTAATACTTCCCTTAAAAAAGAGTTGAAAAAAGTTTCATTAGAACTGGATTAGGTGTAGTTAATTAGGAGAAACCAGCTGAATACTTATCAGCCTAAGAGAGAATTACTCACCAGAGAGGTGTCCTTTATTTCCCCTGGTCCATTGTGTATAACAAAAGCAATGGTTACAATCGCTACTAGTGATTACCTTCCTATTATGTTCCAGGTTCTGTAATTTATTTTCTTGGACAAAGCAGATTGCTTTGGTTGCACCGTTTTGCTCTAGTCCTGGTCAGCGATAGGTTGAAGGTCAATGACTGGATGAGATTTGTTGATCTAATTTCTACTTTCTAACAAGGTGATTATTTTATACCAGATGAAAAATAGCCCATTTGGTTTTATTATTTCCAGTTTGTGAGATGAAGAAATTGAAGCTCAGACAGGTTAAAGGGCTTCCCCCAATGTCACACATCGACTGAGTGATAGAGCCCAGACTGTTCCTAAACCCTACTCTTTTCTTCAGCAGCGCTGTCTCCTAAGTATTAGTCGCTCAGTCATGTCTGACTCTTTGTGACTCCATGGGCTGTAGCCCTCCAGGCTCCTCTGTCCATGGAATTCTCCAGGCAAGAATACTAAAGTGGGTAGCCATTCCCTTCTCCAGGGTATCTTCCTGATCCAGGGATCAAACCTGAGTCTCCTGCATAGTAGGTGAATTCTTTACCATCTGAACCACCAGGGAAGCCCTAAAACTGCCTTTTATTTTTCTAGAATCATACTTGTTCCTTTTAAAAAGAGAGTAATAGAGCCCCTCTACCAGATTATTTTAAGGATTGAAAAGGTAATAATTGTAACTAGTAGACCCTCTGTAAGCATTACTAATAGAATCATATTACAGAAATTTCCTTTATAAAATGCTTAGAACTGTGCCTGGCACATAGTAAACATCACATTTCATCAAAGTATGGGGGTAAAAGAGATCTTTGAAGCCACCAGTTTCAACCCTGTTTTACTATATTGAGAAATATTCTTTAATTTAAATCTAACTACACCCAGATACCAAGCCTACTGTTGCTTTAATTTGAACTTCCCAGCCTCTGGAACTCTGAAAAAGAAATTCCTGCTGTGTATAAGCCCCCTGTCTATGGCATTCTGTTGTAACAGACTGAACAGATGAAGATACTGTATAACAATACATTTTTTAATGAAAGGAAAATAGACACTTTGGCTCCAGAGACCAAATGAACAATGGCCAGAACACATATGACAAGAGAACTTCTGACCCACAGCCTCTACAGCAATCAGCCCAGACTGGTCAGTTCAGTTCAGTTCAGTCTCTCAGTTGTGTCCGACTCATTGCAACCCCATGAATCGCCGCACCCCAGGCCTCCCTGTCCATCACAAATTCCCGGAGTTTACTCAAACTCATGCCCATTCATCCAGCCTGGGCTGGTGATCTGCTCAGGCCTGGTGCACTGGGAAGACCCAGAGGAATCGGGTGGAGAGGGAGGTGGGAGGGGGGATTGGGATGGGGAATACATGTAAATCCAGGGCTGATTCATGTCAATGTATGACAAAAACCACTACAATATTGTAAAGTAATTAGCCTCCAACTAATAAAAATGAAAAACAAAAAACAAAAAAACTCATGCCCACTGAGTTGGTGATGCCATCTGGCCGTCTCATCCTCTGTCGTCCCCTTCTCCTCCTGCCCCCAATCCCTCCCAGCATCAGGGTCTTTTCCAATGAGTCAACTCTTCACATCAGGTGGCCAAAGTATTGGAGCTTCAGCTTCAGCATCAGTCCTTCCAATGAACACCCAGGACTGATCTCCTTTAGGATGGACTGGTTGCAACTCCTTGCAGTCCAAGGGACTCTCAAGAGTCTTCTCCAACACCATAGTTCAAAAGCACCAATTTTTCAGTGCTCAGCTTTCTTCACAGTCCAACTCTCACATCCATACATGACCACTGGAAAAACCATAGCCTTGACCCCGACGGACCTTTGTTGGCAAAGTAATGTCTCTGCTTTTTAATATGCTTGTGAGGCTGTCACGGCTAACAGGCAGCCTAGAGTAGGAGTAGGCCTGGTTTCCCTGGGTAACATAATTATCAGGCCTCCTGGAGCCAGCTAATCAACATATGCCTAGCCAGAATAAAGGGAACCTATCAGGGGAAAGCTGAAAGCCCCACGTAGGGCCAACAAAAATTACCTTGCAACTGTGTAACCAATCCGCTTACGCCAACTACCCTCTGTGTAACCAATCCGATTGTGCCAACTACCTGCTGCTTGTTTTGACCTAATAAATACCCGAGAGAACTGGGGCTCTGGGCCTTTCATCCTCACACACTTGGTGAGGGCGGGAGGCCCTGGCTCGAGTCAGTAATAAATTCCCCTATTGCGAGTTGCGTTGTTTCAAGGAGTCTTCTTTCTTGACCGGGGACTCGGACTACGGGCAGAACAATGCTATGTAGATTGGTCATAATTTTCCTTCCAAGGAGTAAACGTCTTTTAATTTCATGGCTGCAGTCACCATTTGCAGTGATTTTGGAGCCCCAAAAATAAAGTCTGACACTGTTTCCACTGTCTCCCCATCTATTTGCCATGAGGTTATGGGACCAGATGCCATGATCTTAGTTTTCTGAATGTTAAGCTTTAAGCCAACTTTTTCACTCTCCTCTTTCACTTTCATCAAGAGGCTCTTTAGTTCCTCTTCACTTTCTGCCATAAGGGTGGTATCATCTGCATATCTGAGGTTATTGATATTTCTCCCGGGAATCTTGATTCCAGCTTCTGCTTCATTCAGCCCAGCATTTCTCATGATGTACTCTGCATATAAGTTAAATAAGCAGGGTGACAATATACAGCCTTGATGTACTCCTTTTCCTATTTGGAACCAGTCTGTTGTTCCATGTCCAGTTCTAACTGTTGCTTCCTGACCTGCATATAGGTTTCTCAAGAGGCAGGTCAGGTGGTCTAGTATTCCCATCTCCTTCAGAATTTTCCACAGTTTATTGTGATCTACACAGTCGAAGGCTTTCGCATAAGCAATAAAGCAGAAATAGATGTTTTTCTGGAACTCTCTTGCTTTTTCGATGATCCAGCGGATGTTGGCAATTTGATCTCTGATTCCTCTGCCTTTTCTAAAACCAGCTTGAACATCTGGAAGTTCTTGGTTCATGTATTGCTGAAGCCTGGCTTGAAGAATTTTGAGCATTACCTTACTAGTGTGTGAGATGAGTGCAATTGTGCAGTAGTTTGAGCATTCTTTGGGATTGCCTTTCTTAGGGATTGGAATGAAAACGGACCTTTTCCAGTCCTGTGGCCACTGCTGAGTTTTCCAAATTTGCGGCATATTGAGTGCAGCACTTTCACAGCATCATCTTTCAGGATTTGAAATAGCTCAACTGGAATTCCATCACATCCACTAGCTTTGTTCGTAGTGATGCTTTCTAAGGCCCACTTGACTTCACATTCCTGGATGTCTGGCTCTAGGTGAGTGATCACACCATTGTAATGATCTGGGTCATGAAGATCTTTTTTTGTATAGTTCTTCTGTGGCCAGAATGGTCAAGACTTAGTCAATTACTGCCAGCTTCCCTATTTTTATCCTTGTTTCCAACTCAGGCCCGAAGGATCATATTAGATGCCAAATCAATCATATGAGATGCCTCACTTTTAGGTAACCTCTTTCCAGTTTTCCCATCCAGTAACTTCCAATCATATCATACCTGAAGCTCTCCCTCCCCGCCCCCCGTAGAACTTTTGTATTGTTTTGCCCATCTTTCACTCTCTCCCAAACACAAGTGGTGGTGTTGACTCACTGGCTATAGCACATTTCAGCAGTCTATGATGGTTCTGACTTGGGTGGTCTTTTTTTACTCGTGTTTTCTTTGAGGTCCCACCAGGATGCAGTGTGCACTGCCCAGTGCTGTGGACTCCAGCCTTCAGCTTGCTGTGGTCTCCACAGCAGGCCTTGGGCTTATTGCTCATAGCCGGTCAGGTTCCTGCCAACGTGGTAAGTCAGCAGCTGACTTGAATCCTCTGCTTGCACTCTTGGTATTCCTCAGCCATTTCTTCACAGTTTAATACTCAGATTTTGTTACTGGCATCCACTTGTCATCCTTGGTAGAATATAGCTCTTCCTTTTTATCCTATCCTGCTCTCTTTGAGCTTCTGTTTTCTGTTGCCTAATAGTGTAACTTGTCCTAAGAAGGAGAAGCAAAGGGTGGACAAATGAACTTAAACAAATCAGCCTGTAGTAATTGATTTTTTTTTCTTGAAGAGAGGGACACAGCAAAGTTGCAATCTACTGATGATAAGCAAAGTTATTCTCAATTTGAATTCAATAGCCTATGATGAGTGGCATCACTAACTCAGTGGACAAAAATTTGAGCAAACTCCAGGAGACAGTGAAGGACAGGAAAGCCTGGAGTGCTGCAGTCCATAGAATCACAGAGTTGGACATAACTTAGCGACTGAACAACAACCTATGAAGGGTGGTGGACCAGACACTTACCACCTGTGCAATATGAACAAATTACAGATATTGACATGACTGATGTAACGTTTTGGTTCTGCCCTTCTGCCCTGAACTACTGTTTTCCTGGCTGTCTGTATGCCCCTATCAGATACCACTTCCTTGTATCCAGAATGCCTGGTCCTGTTCTCCTCAGGCCAAAACCTAATAAACATTAGGAGTAGTACTCTGAGACTTGTCTGTTCATAGAGACCCAAATTCTATAAATCCTCAAGGGCTGAAAATTCTGATTCAGACACAAACTCAAAACAATGCAATCCCTTGATTATTCAGGTATTCTACCTCAGGGAATTACTGACTCATTGTTCATGCAAACAATCAGCGCAGTGTTCCTACCAGTGGGAATCATACAAATTGAAAAGACTGTTAGAAACTTATCACCAGCTTTGACAGAGGTATTAATGATACCACCTCGCTTTATATGGAATACAGATAAGTCTCAACACATTCACATGAATAGCGGTGCACAAATTGCTCTGATTTCTTGCATGGTGTTTTTGTTTTTTGTTTTTTGTTTTCGCCATTGCTAATCTTGCTCTACTTGTATCAGTGACAGAACATGAACAGGTTATACATCACCATAATGAAAAATCTACTTTTTTCTCTAAGGTCAATTCTCACAGTTTATGAAATTTGTTCTCCGCCTGGGTTGAGTCATTGGAATTCTTGGTTCAAGAATTTTATGGGAACTATTAATTTTTCTTGTTTCTATCACGGCGGTCTTTAAGTTGATCCATTGCTTTCTGCCTTGAATAGTCACTTTCTCATCATATGATCACCATGGTTATATAATAATAATGTTAAGACAGTCTTGTCATGCAGTTGATTATGAAAGTGACTAAACAATTTCTGAGAAATGGAAGTTGGATCTTTAACCTTCCATCAATTGGTTGCCCTTTCACAAGATATTTGCCAAAAAGGGAGATGAGAGACTGCACATACAGTAGTGGCCAAACCATATATGACAGTAGAATCTCTGCAGCGACCATTGCAGAAAGTCAAACTACAACCTCTCCGGCAACTGTACAACAGTGGGAAGGGCATGGTTAATCGCTGTCATTGTATTTTCTGCCTCTGCTTTCAACTCAAGACCAACCAGAAAAAGTCAAATATGCTCCCCAAACCAATGACATTTAATACCCTGCTTTTGTTTGATTTTATTTTATTTTAATGGTGGACACACATCTGTTGTTATCACCGGAAAATATGAGCAATGACAACAACCATAGATTTTCCCTTTTGGTGTAAAATACAGATAAGACTTTTAAAATATTATCCCTTGATGACTGAAATGCATGATGGCTGAAATTCTCTATGGGGCTCCATGAGGTTGGGACTGTGCTTCTTGTCCTCTTGTGACACCCTGCTTTTAGTTTTCCCTTCTCCAGCTTCCCAATGCCAGCAATCTACAACAAGATCATACTTGAAGCTCTGACCCCTTCTCACCGCACCCCACCTGGAGCCCCCACTATTAAGCTTTCTCACTTCCCTGTCCAACTGCCCATCTTTGAGTTTCTGCTAATTAAAAGTGATGGTGGCTGACTTCCTTGACATTATACACTGTGAATAAATAGCCTCGTCTGTCTTGATTTCAGCAGTCTTCATTTATTTCTGCACTTTCTGGCCAATGACTCAGCTTTGTATCAGGATCTCTGTAACAATGGGCCTGAGGACTGGAAAGTTATAGTCAGTCACAGACAGGAAAGGTAATCGAGGAGATAGTGAGGGAAGGTTCTTTCCTTAAAATGAAGGAAAAAAGGTTTCTGAAAAATTGCCTAGAAATCTTCTGGGAAATATGAAGGGGAAGAAAATAAGTGATTTGGTTGGCTTTGTAAAATGACTTGATGGGCTGAATGAAGTCCTTATTTTTTACAATAAGAAAAGAAAAAAAATTTTTTTCAGTTCTTTGTGACTCCGAACAGTCTTACCCAAATTCAAAAAGCACTTTGCAAAAATCATCTGGTGTCAAGTGTTAGAAATCCTCTTTCAAAAATAAGAAATGAGAGTGCTGTGGACTTTTCCAGGAGAGGAGAATAAAGATTTTGTACTTTCCCATTAAATAGTCTAATAATTATTTCAGGACCATATTATTCCATAAACTAGCCTGTACGGCAGGCTTTTTTATTTTTATATATTATGTATGCTAGGTCAACTCCAAACAATATAACAAGACAATAGCTTTTGGCTTTTAAACCTAGTCTGTTTCTCTCTACCATGTAAAGAAAGCCTGCACTAGTGTTACATATTTATGTGGAGTGATTTTATGGCTTGAAGTAATCCTCACACCTTAGCTCTGCTCCATACACAATAATTTCTATCATCTTGAATTTACTCTCCTTGCCTTGATTCTATAAATAAAGAAAGAAAAAACTCTTGCCTTAATCTTCATTGTTCTGCTTTAGCCTGTAAAGTGCTTTAATAATATAAATATGGCTGTAAATCTAATTCTTTGAAGCAAGGCTTATTGCTTTAGACTCCATCACAATGTTATGAAAAAAATGATTTAGGTGTCTGAAATTCAAGCTTCTATACATTATTTTTAAATCATAATTTACTTCTAACATAGTGATTCTTAATTTCCTAGAATGCCTCCAGTGTTATCTGAAATTTTCCGAAAAATAACCATTAAAGACAACAGTAAATATGTGCCAGATGTGGGTCTTTCTGCAGAGAGATGGGTAGTAAATGGAATACCATCAGGGCTGTATAGTTCTAGGAAGGTTGGTGGAGGATCTTCTGATTTTTTTAAGTGGTCTTTCCTTTGTACTCTTGGTTTTTTTTGTTTTTTTCACAGTCAGTGTCAGAGTAGGAAACTGGACTTGGACACTATCGCTGACTTGCGGAATGTCATAGACCAGCATAGTTTTGTGTGTACACGTCTGGTCTGTTGTTGTATAGGTGTTGCTCCTGTCTGCCTTGCTGAGAGGATAGGAAAATAAATAACACACTGTACTGTCAAGGCTAACATCCTCAACCTGGTTATTATTTCTTTCTGATAGTCTCTGCTCATCCTTATATTCTTTTGTAAGGATTTAATTTCTCCTTATGTTTTACCTTCTCTCAGTAACTGCTTGTTATTCTCCAGCTTTATCATTCATATTTTTAAGGTTAGTACCTGACATGCAAATATATGAGTCACTTTCCTGTTACTGATTTTTGAACATGTAATTTAAGATGTGTTCTCCTGACTATTGATGCTTTCTCACACCAACAAGAAATGATCTTATCTTCTTGCCCTAATAAAATAGAGTTGGTTTTTTCATCCACATATTATATTTTCATCCATAATCAAGATTGCCGGGAGAAATATCAGTAACCTCAGATATGCAGATGACACCACCCTTATGGCAGAAAGTGAAGAACTAAAGAGCCTCTTGATGAAAGTGAAAGAGGAGAGTGAAAAAGTTGGCTTGAAACTCAGCATTCAAAAAATTAAACTTATGGCATCTGGTCCCATCACTTCATGGCAAATAAATGGGAAAACATTGGAAACAGTGGCTGACTACTTTTTGGGCTCCAAAATCACTGCAGATGGTGATTGCAGTCATGAAATTAAAAGATGCTTACTCCTTGGAAGGAAAGTTATGACCAACCTAGATAGCATATGAAAAAGGAGAGACATTACTTTGTCAACAAAGATCCATCTAGTCAAGGCTATGGTTTTTCCAGTGGTCATGTATGGATGTGAGAGTTGCACGATAAGGAAAGCTAAGTACGGAAGAATTGATGCTTTTTATCTGTGGTGTTTGAGAAGACTCTTGAAAGTCCCTTGGACTGCAAGGAGATCCAACCAGTCCATCCTAAAGGACATCAGTCCTGGGTGTTCATTGGAAGGACTGATGTTGAAGCTGAAGCTCCAATACTTTGGCCACCTGATGTGAAGAGCTGACTCATTTGAAAAGACCCTGATATTGGGAAAGATTGAAGGCAGGAGGAGAAGGGGATGACAGAGAATGAGAATGGTTAGATGGCATCACCAAATCAATGGACATGAGTTTGGGTAGGCTCCAGGAGTTGGTGATGGACAGAGAGGCCTGGCGTGCTGTGGTTCATGGGGTCACAAAGAGTCGGACACGACTGAGTGACTGAACTGAACTGATATATATATATATATATATATATATATATATATATATATATATATATATGTAAAACAAATACTTCTTGACCGATTACTCTATGTCAAAAGTAGAATGTACATATAATCATGAAAGTATCCCAGATGGCAACTGGGATCCTCTTTCCTTGGATATTTAGGAAAAAATGTTCAAACATCCCAGAGGAAGCCTGTCACCCTTGTAAAGTTTTGTTGTTGTTGTTTTAGATGCCATGGTCTTATATTCTCGTGGTCACCTCACTCTAATTTTCTGATGACTCCAATAATTTGATTTTTTTGTATCCTTTCTTCCACGGCTATTCTATTTTTTATGCCATGAACAGACCCAGATATGGAGTTCAGCCCCTTTTTTCTTAATTTCCTGAAAAACAATGGATTCTTGCATGCAGTACACTTTATTAAAGGGTTAGAGTGATGTAGTGACTGAGGACCAAATAGTAACTAATTGAGTGTGAATACTACCCTAGTCTCTTTTTAGAATCTCTTAGGCCACCTTCACTGCTGCTGTTTTTTAGTCAGAGTTGTGTCTGACTCTTTGCGACCCCGTAGACTGTAGCATGCAGAAAAACCATGACAAACCTAGATAGCATTTTAAAAAGCAGACACATTATTTTGCCAGCAAAGGTCCGTCTAGTCAAAGCTATGGTTTTTCCAGTAGTCGTGTGTAGATGGATGTGAGAGTTGGACTATACAGAAAGCTGAGTGCCAAAGAATTGATGCTTTTGAACTGGGGTGTTGGAGAAGACTCTTGAGAGTCCTTTGAACTGCAAGGAGATCCAACCAGTTCATCCTAAAGGAAATCAGTCCTGAATACTCATTGGAAGGACTGATGTTGAAGCTGAAGCTCTGATACTTTGGTCACCTGATTAGAAGAACTGACTCATTTGAAAAGACCCTGATGTTGGGAAAGATTGAAGGCAGGAGGAAAAGGGGATGACAGAGGATGAGACGGCTGGATGGCGTCACTGACTCAATGGACATGAGTTTGAACAAGCTCTAGGAGTTGATGATGGACATGGAAGTCTGGTATGCTGCAGTCCATGGGGTTGCAAAGAGTTGGACATGACTGAGTGACTGAACTGAACTGAATTGAGACTGTAGCATACCAGACTTCCCTGTCCTTCACTACTGAGAATAGGACAATTTTATTCCACCAGCCCCTATTTATGTAGGCAGCCTGTTCCTTTGCTCTCTCTGTAATCTCCTTACATTTTCCTCTTGTTTGCCTCCAATGTCCTCAAATTTCTGCTCACTTAAAATGCAAAGCCATTTCATTCTCTCTTAGTTTCATTGGATCCTTCCAAATCATACTTTGGCGATCACAGTCATAGTGAATTGTGAATTTATTTTGCTTAAATAGAGGACCCTCTACAGAGAAAATCTGCCACTCCCTTAGGGGCACAAGTGGCTGTCAGCAGTTTTGGTTTTAAAAAGCAACATAATTTAGAAAGATGGTAACGATGACCCTATATGTGAGACAGCAAAAGAGCCACAGATGTAAAGAACAGACTTTTGGACTCTGGGAAAAGGAGAGGGTGGGATGATTTGCGAGAATAACATTGAAACATGTATATTATCATATGTGAAATAGATCGCCAGTCCAGGTTTGATGCATGAGACAGGGCGCTCAGGACTGGTGCACTGGGATGACCCTGAGGGATGGGATGGGGAGAGAGGTGGGAGGGGGGGTCAGGATGGGGAACACACGTACACCCATGGCTGATTCATGTCAATGTATGGCAAAAACCACCATAGTATTGTAAAGTAATTAACCTTCAATTAAAAAAAAGCAACATAGTTTTCCCTTCCTTGCCTTGCTTAAAAGCATCCTGTGAGTGGAATCAATATGGAGATAGAGGCAATGTGGTATGATGGTCCAGAGGAGGGGCTTGGGAAAGGCAGGGAAGCTTCCTAGAGATTTGAACTGGTTTTGAAAGTAAGAATGAATGTACCAGTCAGAAAATGGGGAAGAGGACAAGAGAAACATTTATTCCAGGTTACTGTATAAATGCTAGCATAGCTAGGGGAGCATAATACCTGTAATTCATAAAAGAGTGCTATCACTTTTTCACTCTACTTATTTAAATTATGTTGGTATTCTTTGTCAACTCACCCTCTTACTATTTAACCTTTTTGAAATCCTCACTCTCACTGAGACCACTATTTATTTCAACCTCTGCTCCTTCCCTTCTAACGGTCTTTGTATTGTTCTCTATCCTGACCTGCATTTCCCCCCATGATTCATTATTTCAGCTATGTTCTCTTTAACAGGCTTGGCTACATCACCTCCCTCATTAGGATCTTACACAGCTTGTCAGTTCTCAGCTCTGGATAATCCCATACTTCACTTTTACTCCTGTTCCTTTCTTGCTATTTCCAAAGAAAATTAGGAAATGAGAGCTGAAACCAAAACAATTTCT
The DNA here is from genome assembly GCF_963930625.1 of Muntiacus reevesi. Taxonomy (NCBI): domain Eukaryota; kingdom Metazoa; phylum Chordata; class Mammalia; order Artiodactyla; family Cervidae; genus Muntiacus; species Muntiacus reevesi. The sequence goes on from NC_089270.1 coordinate 26,032,069, forward strand.
TGTCTCTGAGCTAAATAATATCTGGGTAGACTTTCCTGTCCCTATGCTAAATAATACCAAGAACAAGCACAAAATAACTTAGTCTCCTGCTCCAGGAACTATTTGCTCCTGAGAAAGAAGACCAACAGGTTGATCATCAAGATTCCCTTCAAGACCCTTGCCTCTCTGTGCACCTCATTCTAAAACCACTACAATATCATAAAGTAATTAGCCTCCGACGAATAAAAATAAATGGGAAAAAAAATAAAGTTACGGTGTCATAACTCCACATAATCTCAACCAGTTTCCTGCTCTCCAAGACCTACCTAAAAATCATCCAGGCAAGTTCTAAATCCTACAAATATCCTCCTCCGACTTGATTTCCCTCTTTCAATATGCTACTAAGACTTTATCAAGGTGCTTTTCTCTCTTACTGAAATCTAATAAATGTAGCTTTGCTTGATAAAGACATGTTCCTGGTGGCCTTTAGGAGAGTCAGTAAGAAGCATTCTCATTTGATGTCCTACAGTGGGCTTCCCAGGTGGCTCAGTGGTAAAGAATCTGCCTGCAATGCAGGAGATGTGGGTTTGATCCCTGGGTCAGGAAGATCCCCTGGAGAAGGAGATGGAAACCCACTCCAGTATTCTAGCCCGGAGAATTCCATGGACAGAGAAGCCTGGTGGGCTACAGTCTATGGGGTCGCAAAGAGTCAGACGCAATTTAGCAGCTTAACAACAAGAGCTTCATGCTATAACTGCTTCTCCATCCTATCCACTGTCCAGCAATTCTTTCATTCATCTATTACCTTTTTAAAAACTTTTTCCACCCTAGAAGTTCATAGCAACCCCCTCTCTGAGTTTCAGCACATGACCTGATTTCATCTTCTTTGTCCCTAAGAAGACAGGAAATGAACTCTAAGGACAGTTGCAATGTGGTTTTCTCTCTCCAAACCGTCTTCTCCACTGGTTTCTCTAGCTGCTGTGGCCTTCACCTCACTGCTGCTCTTTATTCTCTTTCTAACTCATCCTTTGCCATTTACCTCTTCAATGAAAGTGTCCCACAACGTTTTCTTTGAGACCAATCTTATTTAGTTCCATAGCTTCATGATGATCTTAATGCAGATAGTGTTACAAATCAGCTTTCTTAGCTCTAACCTCTTCTCTAAACTTCAAGCATAAAGCTGTGAGAAGAGTAAACCTCAGTTTCAACACAACTTTTCCTCTTGTTCCACATCTGCTCTTTCTTCTTGCATTTCCTATTTCAGTTCATGACTGTCTTCATGGTCATCCTGATGGCTATTCTCTGACTAGGAGAGTGTCAGAGCACTAGGTGGCCCCTGGAGCTGAGTGAGAACATTTGTGCGTTTCAACTGGTGGCGCAGGAAGAGGCAGAGATTGTCGACTAGAAGCATCCTTATCCCAGCTTCTCAGTTCTTTCTCCACCAGCGTCTTTCTCCTGGTTTTCAGAGAACTAACTGCATATGTTTAGCCCAGGGTTTGTGCTTTCAAACTGTGGTGCTGGAGAAGACTCTTGAGAGTCCCTTGGACTACAGGGAGATAAAACCAGTCAATCCTGAAGAAAATCAACCCTGAATGTTCATTGGAACGACTGATGCTGAAACTGAAGCTCTAATATTTTGGCACCTGATGTGAAGAGTCGACTCATTGGAAAAGACCCTAAGGCCGGGAGAAGGGGGTGACAGAGGATGAGATGATTAGTTGGCATCATCAACTCAATGGACATGAGTTGGAGCAAACTTTGGGAGATAGTGAAGGACAAGGAAGTCTAGAGTGCTGCAGTCTATGGGCTTGGGTCTCAAAGAGCCAGACGTGATTTAGTGACTAAACAACAACACCAGTTTTTCGCAGACACTCAGTTCAGGAGGAGAGATGTACTGCTCAACTCGAGGGTGGACACAGACCCAGGGTATAAAGAAAGTACAAAACAGCTTGTTCTCTGCTCTCACTGTTTACCTCTCTGGAGTATTGCATGTCTTCAGAAGTCTAAATAGGGAAATAAAATTTAATCATTTTTGCCCTCTGCATCTCATAAACCCACTTTGTTCTGTTCCGGTAGCTTTCTGGCCGTCTCCAACAGACACTCCAGTTTTTGGCTGGAAGGCAGTCTCAGCTGTCCTGTCCTGTCCTGTCCCCTGAGATTGGGGATACGAGCTGGACTGACATTTGGGTTCCTTGAAAGTGATGCTGCCAAAATCATCAGTGGAATTTCGGGAATCTGCCAGGCTCCACAGCCTTTTCTGCTGGACAGCTTGGCCAATTACAAGTTTGTCACGTCATCTAGCATTGGGTTCCTGGCAACACAGTTTTGGGATTTTAGAAATGTGGTTGTCTCCCAAATAGGAGTCAGAAGGCCCTGCTGGCAGGCTGCCAGATTTCTTCATAAAAATATGGTCTATATACCTTCTGATGTGATGGGAATGGAGTGCTAATGGAATGCATTGTTTTTGGTTATTACCAAATGTATCTTATTCTAAGTCTTGCTATCAACTAAATAACTATTTTTATAAAGAAAAAAAAGGTTACACTGTTTCCATAATGTTGTTGTTCAGTAACTCAGTCATGTCTGACTCTTTGCGACCCCATGGACTGCAGCACACCAGGTTTCCATGTCTTTCACCATTTCCCGGAGTTGGTTCAAATCCATGTTCATTGAGTCGGTGATGCCTTCCAACACATTAATTTCAAGGTGTGTGCTGATTTCAGATGCATTAAACAGACAGGGAAAACCTTTATTTAATAATCAAGGCAATATAGAGATTTCATAGATACGTAATGATTACATTAGCCAAGCTGAACTCATGGAGTGTGATTGAGAAAGCAAATTTATTTGTTTTCCATACAGCTCATCCAAGCCCATTTTGAAGTTTTTAGGGGTAGCTCTTTCCCATCCATTTAAATGAATCTTAAACAAAAGTCTAAAAAAAAAGAAAGAAAAAAAAAAAGAACCAAAGTCTGTGAATGTTTTGTCACCGTTTTGTCCCCAGATGCAATCTCAGTTCAGGGCTGAATAGATCCAAACCAAGGGAGGAGAGAGAACTGTGAATTTCCATGAACTAAGATCTGTCACCTGACCTCTGTTTGGCACAAGAGAAATTGACTATTCCATCTGATTGCTATGACTCCCTCCCTCACCCCTACCGACTTAACAGGACCCTTCTAAATTCTTTCTCCTTAAGTCACCTTGGACCTTCAGGTAGTCCTCTCCTTTTTTCTTTTTTAAACATATTGTTTATTTTTTAAAAAAATATTTATTTATTTGGCTTCCTGGGTCTTAGTTGCAGCATGTAGAATTTTCTTTTTTTTCTGTTTACTGTTTGTTTATTTATTTGGTTGTGTCAGTTCTTAGCTGAGGCTCTAAGGATCTTCGCTGTGTCTTGTGAGACTTATCAGGATCCAACCCATGTCTCCCCTTGTAAAGCAGATTCTTAACCACTGGACCACCAGGGAAGTCCTTATAATGTTTTTAGATTATTTAAAATGTAAAATCTCATATTCTTTATCTCTCATAGTTTAGCTGGTAAAGAATATTAGATGGTTTTCTGTGTCATTTGTTCAAAGGTTTTAACTTCTGAATGAAATTATTGATTGGTTCTTATCAACAGAGAATTTCCATTATTCATTTTTATTTTCCTATTGATTTAAAAAAACTAATTGGAAGATAATTGCTTTACAGAATTTTGTGGTTTTCTGTCATACATCAACAAGAATCAGCCACAGGTACACCCGTGTCCCTTCCCTACTGGACCTCCTCCTGCCTCCCTCCCCATCCCACCCTTCAGCCTTTCACAGAGTCCCTGTTTGAGTTCCCTGAGCCATACAACGAGTTCCCATTGGCTATGTGTTTTACTATGTCACTCTCTTCATACATCTCCCCTTCTCCCTCCTCCTTCCACTGTGTCCACTGTTCTCTATGTCTGTTTCTCCACTGTTGTAGCATGCAAGATCTTTAGTTGGGACATTCGAATACTCACCTGCAGCATGTGGGATCTAGATCCCTGACCAGGGATCAAACCCAGGCCCCCTCTGTTGGAAGCATAGAATCTTAGCCACTGGACCACCAGGAAGTCCCTCAAACCTTTTTTTTTTTTTAATAGATTAGAGCTAATGGGCAGCTAAGGGTCACAGAATGGCTTTTCAAAATAGCCTTTTTTTTTTTTTTTTAGCCGTAAAGATGTTACACTGTGGCTGTGGTACATAGCATTCATTGTTTTGGGGGAGCTTGGCTGAAATTAAGACTAAACAGTTCTATTTTAACATGTCATTCTTCACTTCCCAGGTCTCATCAAACTGCATATTCAAACTGGTATCAAGCTGTATTTTCTTGGCTATAGCACTTGTCATTATTTTTCACCACTGTTATGGATACAAAAGACAGAAACCCACCTCACACTGGCTTGGCAAATTATGGACTATATTAGCTCAAAGGATGGTATAGTTCATAACCAGGAGTAGCAGGATCCAGGTCCTGTTTGAAGTAGTCAGGACTTGTTTTCTGCATCCTTTTTTCCTCTTCATCATTAGTGTTAAATTCCAATTTTTGAAAAAGTAAAATTATGACTCCTTGGAAAATATAAAATGAACCCATGCCAAAGATTTATCAAATTCATCAGATATATATATATATATATATATATATATATATATATATATATATATATATAAAATGGGTCCAAAAACATTAGAGAAGTTAAGCATTTGTGTTGTTGCTCCATTGCCAAGTCGTGTCTAACACTTTAAGACCCCATGGACAGCATCATGCCAGGTTTCCCTGTCCCTCACCATCTCCTGGAGTTTGCCCAAGTTCATGTCCATTGAATCAGTCATGCCATCCAACCATCTAATCCTCTGTCACCCTCTTCTCCTTCTGCCTTCAATCTTTCCCAGCATCAGGGTCTTTTCCAATGAGTCAACTGTTCGCATTAGGTGGCCAAAGTGTTGGAGCTTCAGCATCAGTCCTCCAAAGAATATTTAGGGTCGATTTCCTTTAAGATTGACTGGTTTGATCTCTTTGCTCTCCAACGGACTATAAGCATATATAGGCAACTTAAAAAGGCATGCTAATGTAAGATTGCTAGATGGAGATATAAATAGGTTAGTAGCCAAAAGGGCAACAGACTGTAACCTTTAGGATGATGTGTTCCATTGGACAGACATTATTTGCATTTCTATGAGACAAATATTTACCAGTAAGATTTCACTTTCTCTGGATCTTTAATCAGTAGTGAAAAGTGACTCAAACAAGTTCATTTCCCTTAATTAATCCCTGGGAAGCCTTTATCTCTGAAAGGATGTGTTGCCTTATCCCAAAATTTTGTGTAGTTTTTCATAATACTTGGCTCTACTTCCTGTATTTGTTTCTTTCTCAGGTTAGCTTTAGCCATGTGTCAATCTTCAGCAATTCTAGACATTCATTTTCCTTATTGTGCACAATATAAGTGGAAAAAAATATTTCTTTTCCAAAAATTCCATAAAAGCCCTGAACTTTCATTTCATGGCCTGACTTTGGTTGTATGCCAGCCGATGATACAATCACAATGGCCAAAAAGACAGAATATATCAATTAACCTTTCCTGTGGCTCATGCTCACCCCTGGAGCTGGGAAATAGGTCAATTGCATTTAAACTACAAAAACTAAGAGTGAGGCAAGGGTGGTTTCCTGAAGCAAAATAGACACTAAATCTGGCTTCTTTACCCTGACCTGAATTAACTCTTGAAGATAGAGCTTGGGGTGAAGTAGAAAAGAATAACTTTATTGCTTTGACAGGCAAAGGGGACTACAGTGGGTTAATGCCCTCAAAATTGTGTGTTTCAACCTGCGGGGGGAGTGAGGAGACTTATAGGGTCCAAAGAGAAGGGCATGACATTCAGTTCGTGAACATTTTTCTAATTGGTTGGTGGTGACATAAGTGGGAGTAGGCCACATCAACCTTCTGGTTCTTATCAGTTTTTGAAGTCTAGCGATAGTGGCAGCTACCATTAATTTCTTTCACTTGATGGGGGTTTTAGTGTCTTCAAAACAGTTTAAAGGTATTGTTATATATATATATATATCCCTTGAGGGTAGCCAGGACTGTACCCCAAGTCTGAATTATTGTTTCTTGATTGCGCCTCCCTTGTCTCTATAGCCCCTCCATTCTTTAATTAGCAACTGTTCCAACCTGTCCTTTGGAACTCAGTAATCAAAAAATGGGGAACACAGAAAGGCTTTTGTGCCTAGGAACCACACAGGGTCCTGCTGGGTTCCAAAATTAGGGTTCCATTACTTGAAGAAGGGAAATGTGTGTTGTATAGTCTATCAATGGACTTGAAAGTGAAAGTTAAAGTCGCTCAGTTGTGTCTGACTCTTTGCCACAATCCATGGAATTTTCCAGGCCAGAATGCTGGGGTGGGTAGCCTTTCCCTTCTCCAGGGGAATCTTCCCAACCCAGAGATCGAACCCAGGTCTCCTGCATTGCAGGCGGATTCTTTACCAGCTGAGCCACAAGGGAAGCCTGAGAGTACTGGAGTGGGTAGCCTATCCCTTCTCCAGTGGATCTTCCCGATCCAGGAATTGAACTGGGGTCTCCTGCATTACAGGTGAATTCTTTACCAACTGAGCTATGGGGGAAGCCCATCAATGGACATAAACTTGGGCAAATTCTGGGAGATGGTGAGGGATAGAGAGGCTTGCTGTGCTGCAGTCCATGGGGTCTCAAAGAGTTGGACATGACTGGGCAACTGAACAACAACACAGCCTATCAAAAGCAGTATTTGCGTGTTCTATTTGTGCTCACTCAGGTCCCCCAGCTTTTGTCCAAGTCTTTCAGAAGTTAATGGAAATCCTTGGAGATAACTCAGAACAACTTATGAACCACTCACTATTCATGCCAAGAACTGCCAAGTTCTGGGTAACGCTGGGAGGTTCTACCATTGCCTGTGGGCATCCCAGCCTTTCTGTGTGCAGCTGGGTCTCCACAATGCAACATCACTGGAGGTTTCTAGGTGCCAGAATTCTACCTTGGCTTTGACCAGGTGAAGAAATGCCCGTTTCCTTTGTGACCGTTTGTTAGAAGGGTCACAAAACACTGTGTTTTAGCGCCATACTTTTAAGAGTATTTTAGTGAACCCGGTCTTTCAGTTTTTATCAATTTATTGTTAATTGATTATTGAGCTCTCCACTGGGGCTTCCCTGGTGGCTCAGATGGTAAAGTATCAGCCTGCAATGCAGGAGACCCATGTTTGATCCCTGGGTCGGGAAGATCTCCTAGAGAAGGAAATGGCAACCCACTCCAGTATTCTTGCCTGGAGAATCCCATGGACAGAGGAACCTGGAGGGCTACAGTCCATGGGATCACAAAGATCAGACACGACTGAGTGTCTAATACTTTCACTTTTTACTTTGCTTTCCACTTAATTTAGACATGAATCTAGGAGACAAGTAATAATAAACATGGCTACACATTGAAAATAACCAGTTTTCTGTCAACTAAGGCTTTGTTCCCTGTCAGGCTCCTGGAGTCTGGCATTTTCTTCTCTAGGGATGAGTCCTCCCAGCAGGAGCTGAGTTCTCCTGCAATAGCTAGCGAGCTGGTGTGTAAAGAAGTCTGCTGAACATGCCCAGACATGTCTACACATTCTTTGGCCCAAAGCTGGGATGCCCAGCTTCCAGTAACACAGTCTTCAAGTATCATAACAACAAAAAAAAGAAGCTTATATATTCAGATCTCATTTGGCAGATGTAGTAGCCAAGGTTGAGAGAGGAAAAGCAATTGGGCTGAGATCATCTAGTTTGTTAGTGACAAAATGAAGACTATTCCAGACCTCCTGACATCTTGACAAGTATTCTTTCCACTTCAGGTTTCTGCCTGTCCTTAGCAGGTGGTGATATACTGAAATTACATGGAAAAGATGATATGTTCAGAAAACTGCGAGTAACATTATATACCTCATACCCACGTCCACAGAATTGAATTCAGAATCCTATATGTGTGGAATGTCTCCCAGTCCTAGATGGCAATATAGCCAGTTGGAAAAAATTGCATAAAAGAAGAAAATATTTGCTCTGTTTTCTTCCTTTTCTTTGTTGTCTCATTTTCATGTTCATATGGGCTTTCTCCATGGCTCTCTCCAGATCTGAAGTTAAAGGTTGGCAGAATCGGAATGATTATTTCCTTCATTATTAGTCCCCATGAGTGGAAACCGGGGTTTTTCTCAATCAAGGGGACAGCTCCGACTTTCAAAAAATAGCCAGAGAGAATGCTAGTCTTGATTAGCCCCTGAACACTCACATGTTAGAATAACAATGACTATGTCAGATGTCTGGGTGGAGGATACTGAAGGCATTCCCACAGGGTTCTTCTTGGACACTAATATGATGTGGGAATGCAGAGTGGAGTCCCTGAGCCACTAAGAAGGTGCAGAGCTGGCTGATCAGGAAAGACATTGGCAGTAAAATTAGAAAGATAATGGATGAGTGGACAGAGAAAGAAGGCCTCCACAGCAGATGTTAAGAGGACAGGGATGGAGGTCCAGAGCTAGAGTGATCTGGGCTTCCTTGGACTTTGACAAAAACTACAAAGACTCCCTCCATGACCAAACATTACTCCGGCTTCTTTGAGCCCGCTTTCCAAGTTGGCCTCAACCTTGATCCTCTCTTGTACCTGCCCAACCCAGTCTTAGCAAAGAGTTCTACTAAATCATCTCCCACCTATGACATCTGATCAAGTTCCTCATCCTGCACTTTTGTAGATAAATCCTTGGCCCATGCTTAGCAAGACTCCGATTAGGGCAGTTTAAGAAGCATTTGCCTCCCCTTGCTACCTTCTCTGAGTAGTTTTCCATCCACTTACCCCCATCATTCTACTCCTTGACTATAAATCTCCACTTGTCTTGGTTGCATTTGCAGTACACTCCCCTTTCTCTTTTTCTATTGCAAGCCTCTACTTCAACAGTCTTAAATAAAATCTTCCTTGACATTTTAACAAGTGTCAGAATCAGTGTTATTTTTTGTGTCTGTTTAACAGAAAAGAGGTAAGTATGCAGACTCAGGGCACCTCATCTACCCACCAACTAGGGATGGGTAGACAGATGCTACATCAATTTCCCTAATTTCAGATGAAACTGGGAGTGAGGGAGGGAGTAAACACTACCTTTGAATTGAAGAGAAATGAACCCAAAGAGCCTAAGTTGTGAGCCCTAAGAATTAAGTTGAAATAGTACCATCAAGTATTTCTATTTGCAATGAAAATTGGGGCTGTTAAGCCAAGTGGAAGTATGGAAAAGCAAAGAAGGTTGTATAGTCTTGTATCAATATATCTTAGGAGCTTCATTTCATTTAAGAACCACAGCTTTTTGAAAATATTGCCTCTAGGAATAATTTAATTTTTTGACCCCAGAGAAATAAAACGTATTTTTTGTAGTGACTAATTCCTGTCTGTGAACAGAGTTGTTTGCCTTCTCACATTAACTTTCTATACTTCAAGGGGAGTCAGGGGGACTTCTAAACTTAGTTATTTCTGGGCATCCTTTACAGTGAGCATTTCTCACTTATTAAAAATTGAGACATTTACAGCCTCAGGTATGCTATGCTTCTCCATCATATAATTTGCATGCGCTTAATCAGTACTTATTCTTCATTCTTTGCAAATCCAATCCAGACGCATACCTGTGTTTATGAGCTCTCCAACTAATAGCCAGAGAGGTCTGTCTCACAGTCTAGCTCTCCACAAAGTTTCCCGAGCTGATATTTATCAGGCGGTAAATGTCAGCCTGACAAATTGCTAAATCTAGAGAGGCCTCTCCTCCCAGCAGTAAGCACTTTTCAGATCGTTTTGCTTTTTTCCCCCCTTGTTTTCAACAGAAGAGGGAAAGTGGAGAAAAGATAGTAATGTACTTTGATTTAGTTATAAGTCAATAGCTTTCTCTGATGCTAAGAGAACATTATTCCCTTCACAGCTCTGGGTCTGGTAAATTTCTGAAAGGTCAGGGAAGAAACACATCAAGGAATTACACCTCCAAAGTGAGGTGTAATTTTAGTATTTCAAACATTTAAAGAGTGAAGTGACATGTATTAAACATATCTATGTAACTATGTAGTAAACATATTTAGCGTATTGGGCTTTGCTGGTGACTCAGATGGTAAAAAATCCACCTGCAATGCAGGAGACTTGGGTTTTACCCCTGGGTCGGGAAGATCCCCTGGAGAGGGAAATGGCAACCCACTTCAGTATTCTTGCCTGGAGAATTCCATGCACAGAGGAGCCTGGGTGGCTATAGTCCATGGGGCTGCAAAGAGTCAGAAACCACTGAGTGACTAACGCTTTCACTTTCAAACATTTATTAGTATCTTTTGCAAACTGTGGGATGCTAGTGCTCTGATGTTCTAACCTATTTTCTGAGGCTTTCAGTATGCAATTTGTCAGTGTATATTTATAGTTACAAGTGCTCTTTCTTTGGGAAAAAGCCCCTTTGTTCTAGAATCTAAAGGAGAAAAAGAGTTTAAATTGAGAGTATTTAAAAATAATCTGCTGAATCAACATATTTAGAACAATGTGTCACCAAATATTCTTTCTCTCTATTCTCTCACGTTCAGGCACATGTGCTTCGTGCATAGTCGCTCAGTCATGTCCGACTCTTTGCGACCCTGTGGACTGTAGCCTGCCAGGCTCCTCTGTCATGGGAATTCTCCAGGCAAGAATACTGGAGTGGGTTTCCGTGCCCTCCTCCAGGGAATCTTGCCGACCCAGGGATCGAACCCAGATCTCCTGCATCACAGGAGGATTTTTCACCGTCAGGCACATACTCAAGGCAGACTGTGAGGCCAGAGATATACCTCCAACTTGAGTTGAGGATGAGAACCCTTACACTGTTATGAGATTGAACTGAACACCTATAAAAATCACTTCCAAGTCTGAAACTCGCTTACTCAGATAGTTTAAGCTCTTACATTATATTTGGCAGTAATTATTTGAGTAATTCAGGTGATAACATTTTAAGATGTAGGAATCATCCAAGCTCAATCTCATGTTTCATTTGTAGCTTTCTTGTGCTGGATGAATACTATTTCACATATTTCATTGGCAATGGATTCTGAAGATGATGCTGGAATTCTACCAGTTATCAGACTATCATAAACCATCAGACTATCTTTCTAAACCATTAATTTTCATCCTCCCAGCAAAATCTTTTCCTCTCTCGACCTTCCTATCATCAGATTTTATCACTTTCCTTGGTTTCATTCAAGTCTGCTCAACTCTTGGTCTTTCTTCATGGTCTCCGTCTTTCTATGTTATCTCTTCAAGTCACATGATGAATGACTTCAGCATCCCTGGTGTCATTAATAACCCACGAACCTGGCTTCACAGTTTCCTGGTATCCTTATCTGAATAATTATCATCTAGACTGATAAATCTATCAACATCTATATTGATAAATCTATCAATATATCCATAGGCACACTTATGATCTTATTTCATACAACTGTTCCACTTCTGGAATTCTAATGTCCATTTTTACTCTAACCTCCAAAACACACACTCTTTCTTTGACCTCATTGAAATTTATTTATTGTTACAGTAGGTCCTTGTTGTCTATCTGTTTTAAGTATAGCAGTGTGCACATGTCAATCCCAAACTCTCAGTCTATTCCTCCACTCCCTACCCTTCCCCGTGGTATCCATAAGTTCATTCTCTAAGTCTGTGAGGCTGTTTCTCTTTTGTAAATAAGTTCATTTGTGTCATTTCTTTTAGAGTCCCCATATAAGCGATATGACATATTTATTTTCTCTGTCTGACTTTCTTCACTTAGTATGATAATCTTCAAGTCTATCCATGTTGCTGCAAATGGCACTGTTTCATCCTTTTTTACGGCTGAGTAATAATCCATTGTACATAAGTATTGCATCTTCTTTATCCATTCATCTTCAGTGGATATTTAGGTTACTTCCACGTCTTGGCTATGGTAAACTGTACCATTGGTCCACAGTGTCTCTCTGAGCAACCTTGTCTACTCCCACATTTTCAAAATGACTCAAATCTCTACCCATCCCTCCTTTAAGTTCTGGTTATTATGTCAAACCACCTACTGGAAGTTGATTACTATTACAGCATTACACAGGCATCTTAAATATCAGCTTGTTCAAAGTTAAATTTATCACCTGCTTTTCCTCCTTACTTTTCTACCTTGATGAAAATTGGTCCTGTGTCATCCTAGCTACTATTCTTTTTCTTCTCACCACTGAAGGATTGCCACATTTTAAAGAGTTCTTACAACTGAATTTCCTGCCTTTTATCCACTGCTCAGGTCATTATCTTTTGCCTCCTCTAGAGAAATAGGCCTGACTGATGTACTTTCCTCCTGTCTCACAGCCCAGTGACTGCTTTTACATGCATGCTAAGCCACTTCAGTCATGGTTGACTCTGGCAACCCTATGGTCACCAGGCTTCTCTGTCCATGGGATTCTCCAGGCAAGAATACTGGAGTGGGTTGCCATGCCCTCCTCCAGAAGACCTTTCCAACCTAGGGATTGAACCTGTATCTCTTATGTCTGCTGTACTGGCAGGCAGTTCTTTACCAGTAGCTCCAATGGGGAAGCCTACCCACTGCTACAGTACCTATCAATTCAAACTATACTGATGCTTGGGATAATGCCTATCAACAGGACACAGTCTGCAATTTTTGCTTTGCTATGAAGGCTCTACATAGTCAAGTCCTAGGCTCCTTCTTAGGTCTCACCTCTTGCATCCCTCCCACCTCTGCATACTCTATACTCTCAGTTCAGTTCAGTTCAGTTGCTCAGTTGTGTATGACTCTTTGTGACCCCAAGAACTGCAGCATGCCAGGCCTCCCTGTCCATCACCAACTCCCAGAGCCTACCCAAACTCATGTCCATTGAGCTGGTGATACCATCCAACCATCTCATCTTCTGTCGTCCCCTTCTCCTCCTGCCCTCAATTTTCCCCAGCATCAGTGTCTTTTCAAATGAGTCAGCTCTTCACATCAGGTGGCCAAAGTATTGGAGTTTCAGCTTCAACATCAGTCCTTCCAATGAACACCAAGGACTGCTCTCCTTTAGGATGAACTGGTTGGATCTCCTTCCAGTCCCAGGGACTCTCAAGAGTCTTCTCCAACACCACAGCTCAAAACCATCAATTCTTTGGCACTCAGCTTTCTTTATGGTCCAACTCTCACATCCATACATGACTCTTGGAAAAACCATAGCCTTGACTAGATGAATCTTTGTTGGCAAAGTAATGTCTCTGCATTTTAATATGCTGTCTGGTCATAACATTCCTTCCAAGGAGTAAGCGTCTTTTAATTTCATGGCTTCAATCACCATCTGCAGTGATTTTGGAACCCCCCAAAATAAAGTCTGCCACTGTTTCCACTGTTTCCCCATCTATCTGCCATGAAGTGATGGGACCAGATGCCATGATCTTAATTTTCTGAATGTTGAGCTTTAAGCCAACTTTTTCATTCTCCTCTTTCACTTTCATCAACAGGCTCTTTAGTTCTTCTTCACTTTCTGCCATAAGGGTGGTGTCATTTGCATGTCTGAAGTTACTGATATTTCTCCCAGCAATCTTGACTCCAGCTTGTGCTTCTTCCATCCCAGCGTTTCTCATGATGTACTCTGCATATAAGTTAAATAAGCAGGGTGACAACATACAGCCTCTATGTTCTAGGTGTTTCAAATTATTTACAGTCTTCAGTAAAAGAATATTCAGTCTGTTTCACACATGTATACCTTTGGTAATATAGCCCCTTGGCCAGAAATAACCCATGTAATCATTTGATGATTATCTATACATCTGAAGCTCTTTCTTCCTATGAAGACCTTCCTCACCCCTTCACCATTCTTCAGGGAGAAATGCCTACTGTCTTTGGTGCTCCTTCTGTGTCCTTTATGTCAAAACTTCTTGACACTTGGTTACACTCTCTTATTTACATATCTGCCTTTCCCTTCTAGATGCTAATGAAATTGAGGGCAGGGACTGACCCTTGTGCATCTGTGTGTCCACAGCACCTAAGAAGCCTGACATGCAGTTGTAGGAATGTATGAATGAACAACTGTTTAGTGGAGTGGAAAACCACACCGAGTTTAAAATTTAAAACCTGAGGCTCACGTATTGACTACACTAATTATCATCTGTGTGATTTTAGGCAAGTTATTTAAATTTTCTGACTCCCAGTTTTTTGTTCCATTTTTTAAATAAGATTTCATTATTTAAAAAATTTTATTGGAGTACAGTTTATTTACAATGTTGTATTAGTTTCAGGTGTATAGCAAAGTGAATAACACAGTATGCAGGATCTTCATTTCCCAACTGGGTATTGAGCCCACACCTCCTGTATTAGAAGTGCAGAGTTTTAACCACTGGACCACCAGGGAAGTTCCTCTGACCCTCAGTTTTATATTTTTGAGCCCTTATCTTGTGCTAATCTGTGCATATAAACTTCAGAGCTTTTCCCACTTATTTTGAGGTTTTAGAGACAAAATGTATGTGAGACCACCTTGTAGGCTATTAAGATTTATTCTAACACCAGGTAGTATAATTGTTGTGATCAATGCTTAGATACTGGCAAACATTTATGAAAATAAGAGCACTGAAGAGTAACTTCAGGACAGAAATAGGCATTTGCTACTAGTGAGAATAATGGCATGCATTTATTTTCATTAGTTGAGTAGTGTTTGTAATTCAAGTTTAATAAATATGAGAACTTGTTTTTGTTTATGCCTGAGCAGGCAGGCATATTTGAATTAGTTTTCTTTTCAGAATATCAATTGATTCAAAGAGGTAAGAAATATCCCTGAAACATGAAATTACATTTATTTGTCTGCCTATTTGTTAATAGTTAATATCCACTTACATTTTGATTTCCTTTTTGGAATTGTGCAAAATTCTCCTTTCTGTCTTCTTAACTCATTTCTGCAGATGTACTTCATCAAAGCCAGCTTGACTTTGACACTGACCATGAACATATGTGTTTATATATTTCGTATGGTATTTTGTGTTTCATTTCTCAGGCTAATGGCCTAACATTCTGTCTGACCCCAGCGCTGTAATCTCCTCCTGGTAGGAGACGTTGCTTCCTTGCATGTCTTATGCTTCCTATATGTTGTATATTCTATGATTTCATTTGCCCATGAGATTGTGATATGATTTCTTCAAACCCTTTTCTGCAATTGACAGTAGAAACTATCCATGCTTGAATAAATTCTTTTTAGTGAATCAGTGAGGTAGGCAGTATTTACCTGAAGTCTACTTACCTCCACTTCTCCTACTGTCCATGTTTTCTCCTCTCCTGGTTTGCCCCCACCCATCCTCTGCCTTCAATGTGTGTTCTTCATCCAGATTTAAACTTCCCCCCAACAATACAAAACCATTTCCAATAGAGGAGACAGAGCAAAAGTCATTGCTATGAGTTCAACCGTGTTCCCCCCAAATCCATATGTTGAAGCCGTAGCCTCCAGTACCTCAGAATGTGACTATATTTGGCAGTAAGGCATTTAGAGGGGCTGAGTTAAAGTGAGGCCCTTAGGGTGAGTAATAATCTAGTTCCTGGAGTCTTTATGAGAGGAGAAAATTGGGACAAACAGAAACGCCAGTGACGTGGCTGCACAGAGAACATTGTGTGAGCACAAAGAGAGGAGACGGCCGTCTGTCAGCTGAGGAGAGAGGCCTCAGGACAAACCAACCTTCCCAACACCTTGGTCTTGGACTTTCAGGCTCCACAACTGGGAGAAAATAAAGTCCTGTTATTTGAACCATCCTGTCTGTGGTACTTTGTTATAGCAGCCCTAGTAAGCTAATACAGCGAGGGAGGAGGACACATCTGGCATCACATGTGGTTGGAGAGTGAGAGCTGAGGAAGCTGGAGAAGAAAGTAAGAGTCAGGTCACACAGGCCCTTGTTTAGCGCTTTAATTGGTGTGTTACGAGGACGGGAAGCCACTCTCAGGGTAAATAGGGAACTAGTTTGGCCAGATTTATGCTTTAAAATGGTCATTTAGGCATTAACGGATTGGATAGAGGGGGGTAAACATATGAGGAGACCAGTTGGGGGCGAGGCTTACTGCTGTCTGGGTGGAGACTGTGGTTTGACCTAGAAAAAAAGGGTAAATTTGAGATGTGCGAGGGAGATAGACCATGTATTAGTCATTTTTGCTTTATAGCCAAGTGCCCCCCAAACTTAGTAACTTAAAGCAGCAAACATTTATTACCTCATGGTTTTTGTGGGTCAGAAATTCCTCAGTTGCTTAGTCAGATGGGTCTAGTTCAGAGTCACTCATGAGGTTGCTTTCAAAATGTTGACTGGGGCCATGGTCACCTAAAACAGAGGTGCGCTACCTCCAGGATCTAATGCCTGATGATCTGAGGTGGAGTTTATGGAATAATAATAGAAACAAAATGCACAATAATAGAAATAAAGTGCACACATAAAGGGAGAGAGAGGCCTGGTGTGCTGCAGTCTATGGGGTCTCAAAGAGTCTGATATGATTTGGTGACCGAACAACAGCAAATTACACAATCCTGAAACCACCCCCCATCCCAGTCCATGGAAAAATTGTCTTCCACGAAACTGGTTCCTGGTGCCAAAAAGGTTGAGGACCTCTGTCCTAAAAACTTGACTGGGGCTGGAGGATCCATTTTCAAGAAGACTCACATGGTCTCTTTGAAGAGGCTTCAGGTCCTCGCCAACTACTTACCAGAGGCCTTGATTCCATGTCTCATAAACCATGGGGTCAGTTTGAGGGTTTCCGTGGCATGGTGATTCACCTCCTCTAGAGTCAGGCATGCAGGAGATAGCATTACTAAAGAGTAAGGATGACTTAATGACTTGGTCACACACTATCACTTCCACTGTTTTCTATTCGACAGAAATGAGACTGTCACTGAGTCCAGTCTACATGGGAAGGCAGTAGAATGGGGTTCCATTTTTGAAGGAAGAAATGTGAAGAATTTATGGACACATTGTATACCCATCACAGACAGGATGCTGTTGCTAGAAGCAATGAAACTGGGCAGAGTACCCACCTGAGGCACTGTTAGCAGGAAGTCCCTTCTCAGCTGTGCATGTGGTGGGGACAGGGCTGGCATCTTGGTGTGAAGATAAAAGTGAATTGATAGAAACCATGGCCCCCACCTCGTCCTCTCAATCAACACCCGTACAGAGTACATAGACTACACAGCTGTGAGCCCTGGTTTTGTCCCCAAATCAATCTCCCTGTGACTTTCACACATCGATTCTGTGAACTTGAGAGGATGAGCTAAATTCCACTGTCTTTCTTTTTGACAGTCATTCAGTATTTGAAGAGAGCCATCACACTGTCACCTCGGACTTCTCTTCAGGGAAACTTTTGTTCTTCATTGAAAGGATATGGGTTTGAGACTCTGACTCTGTTCTCTTCCCTGAAGATGGAGTCTGGTTTTTATCTCCCCTCTGATCTGAGCAAACACTCCACGTGTGTTCTGGTTAGTGAGGCAGACGTTTCCTTTAATAACACAGTGCCTGCATCTCTATGAATGTAGGCTAAGAGATGGTGCATTTATTTTTTTCCTGTGGGTTGCACTACCCAATTGTCATTTAAAATACTCGGGCTTCAGAGATAAATCCACGTACCTACGGACACCTTATCTTTGACAAATGAGGCAAAAATATACAATGGAAAAAAGACAACCTCTTTAACAAGGTGCTGGGAAAACTGGACAACCACTTGTAAAAGAATGAAACTAGAACACGTTCTAACACCATACACAAAAATAAACTCAAAATGGATTAAAGATCCAAATGTAAGGCCAGAAACTATAAAACTCCTAGAGGAGAACATAGGCAAAACACTCTCCGACATAAATCACAGCAAGATCCTCTATGACTCACCTCCCAGAATATTGGAAATAAAAGTAAAAATAAATGGGACCTAATGAAACTTAAAAGTTTTTGCACAACAAAGGAAACTATAAGCAAGGTGAAAAGACAGACTTCAGAATAGGAGAAAATAAGAGTAAATGAAGAAACAGACAAAGGATTAATCTCAAAAATATACAAGCAACTCCTGAAGCTCAATTCCAGAAAAATAAATGACCCAATCAAAAAATGGGCCAAAGAACTAAACAGACATTTCTCCAAAGAAGACATACAGATGGCTAACAAACACATGAAAAGATGCTCAACATCACTCATTACCAGAGAAATGCAAATCAAAACCACAATGAGGTACCATTACATGTCAGTCAGGATGGCTGCTATCCAAAAGTCTACAAGCAATAAATGCTGGAGAGGGTGTGGAGAAAAGGGAACCCTCTTACACTATTGGTGGGAATGCAAACTAGCATAGCCACTATGGAGAACAGTGTGGAGATTCCTTAAAAAACTGGAAATAGAACTGCCATATGACCCAGCAATCCCACTTCTAGGCATACACACCGAGGAAACCAGATCTGAAAGAGACACGTGCACCCCAATGTTCATCGCAGCACTGTTTATAATAGCCAGGACATGGAAGCAACCTAGATGCCCATCAGCAGACGAATGGATAAGGAAGCTGTGGTACATATACACCATGGAATATTACTCAGCCATTAAAAAGAATTCATTTGAATCAGTTCTAATGAGATGGATGAAACTGGAGCCCATTATACAGAGTGAAGTAAGCCAGAAAGATAAAGACGAATACAGTATACTAACACATATATATGGAATTTAGAAAGATGGTAACGATAACCCCATGTGCAACACAGAAAAAGAGACATAGATGTACAGAACAGACTTTTAGACTCTGTGGGAGAAGGTGAGGGTGGGATGTTCTGAGAGAACAGCATTGAAACAAATATACTGTCAAGGGTGAAACAGATCACCAGCCCAGGTGGGATGCATGAGACAAGTGCTCAGGACTGGTGCACTGGGAAGACCCAGAGGAATTCGGTGGAGAGGGAGGTGGGAGGGGGGATCAGGATGGGGAATACATGTAAATCCATGACTGATTCATGTCAATGTATGGCAAAAACCACTACAATATTGTAAAGTAATTAGCCTCCAACTAATAAAAATAAATGAAAAAATTTTTTAAAGTGAGCTATAATGGAATAAAGACAAGAAATTGTAAATGAGAAAAAAATACTCAGGCTTAATATACATCTCATTTTTATACTTATTTGAATATAGAATCAGGACTTTTCCTTTATCCCTGCTTTTTAAAAAATTTTTTTATTTTTTTTTCATTTATTTTTATTAGTTGGAGGGTAATTACTTTACAATATTGTAGTGGTTTTTGTCATACATTGACATGAATTAGCCATGGATTTACATGTATTCCCCATCCTGATCCCCCCTCCCACCTCCCTCTCTACCCGATCCCTCTGGGTCTTCCCAGTGCACCAGGCCCGGGTGTTTTTTCTTAAATACTACTTTTGCTTGTATAAAGTGTTTGTTATTCAACAGATATCAGTATTCTTATTTTCAAATAGTGGACCAACTATTCTTTGTGCATATTTTTAATGATTTTATGATTAAAGCACCATATTGATAATAAATTCTTTTAATTTCTTTCACATAATTTAGAGTAAAGCCTCTGTGTATTTTTAAAAAATATTTATATATTTTTGGCTGTGCCGGGTCCCACTGCTGTGCAAACTTTTCTCTAGTTGCAGCGAGCAGGGCTGTTCTCTAGTTGCAGTGCAGGGGCTTCGTATTGTGGTGGCTTCTCTTGTTGTGAGCATAGGCTCTAGGCACACTGGCTTCAGTAGTTGCAGTACATGAGCTCAGTAATTTTGGCTCCACCGCTTTAGAGCAGAGGCTCAGAAGTTGATGGGCTTAGTTGCCCCGTGGTATGTGCGAGCCTCCCAAACCACGGACCAACCCGAACCAGTGTCTCCTGCATTAGCAAGTGGATTCTTCACCACTGAGCCACCACAAAGCCCCTTGGTTTGTTATTAAAGGGTTAGCACACTGTGAGGCACGCTTGGGTTTTTGCTTTTTTTATGTATCTTTGGCTCAGCTGCCCTCACCCATCCACTAAAACTTCCCAGTGTGTTTGGTTGGTGATGGGGGTGGCATCAGAGTGTCAGCCGAAGCACAGCTTTCTGCACTAACCGAGCATCTTGAGAATAGCTCTCCCATATCTTTGGAAACTGCTAATGCATTGCTGTGTGGTGCATCCTTTTCTCAGAGACAGGAAAAGGAAGCATCTATTGAAATGGATGTCCAGCGTCCACGTGGAGTCCATGCGAGTCTCACAGTGGCCACTCTACCTTGCTTGATGACATTCTCTGTTTAGCAACTAAACAGAAAAACTCAAAAACACCTCATTAAAGCATTTCATTTTACCCCAGGAGACATGTCTTAGTGAGAACTAGTGAACAAGTTGATGGGTTGGCATGAAATGTTTGACAGCTTCAACTAATATTGAGACTAATACTAGACTACGCTGCTGTTGTTTAATTACCGAGTTGTGCCCCACTCCTTTGAGACCCCAAGAACTGCCACCCACGAGGCTCCTCTGTCCCTGGGATTTCCCAGCCAAGAATACTGCAGTGGGTTGCCATTTCCTCCTCCAGAGGATTTTCCCGACCCGGGGATCGAACCCACATCTCCTGTGTCTCCTGCATTGGCAGGCTGATTCTTTACCACTGAGCCACCTGATACTAAACTAATACTGAAAAGATTTAGCTTGAGATCCGTGTGTGAGACGAGTTTTAGGGAAATACAGAGCAAAAGAGATCGGAGGCTCTAAACCTGAATTCCATTGAAAGATATCTGGTCCTTCAGTGTCTTTTTCTTGACCTAATGGATGATGGTCATTGTTTTTGCGTGATTATTTGACAAAGCCCAGTCTCCCTAGCAAGGTAGCAAGTACTTCAGGCCAAGAGTGGATTCCCCTTTTCCCAGTCCGTCTAGGTTCAGTTTGCCCTGTTTTAGACTGACATCTGGTGGTCATGAAGGATCAACCAATCACCCTTTCAGTGAAGAATTCTGTCCAAGCAAAGGCATGGCCATTTTGTGGTCTGCTCGTGCCAAGAAATATGCCACAGGATTATTTATTTTCATTTTCTCTTGTGCATAAATCAGAGGGACTGTCTGAATTTGACCACACTTATCAAACTCTTTAAAAAGACTTACAGTATTTTGACCACCACTTTAAAAAATATATCTCAAAGAAAGGCATGCAGACAGATTTATGTAAAAGCATGTTCCCCAAACTGTAATTTATAATAGCAAATTTGGAACCAACCCAAATGTTCAAAAATAAGGATTGTTAAAATTAGAGTGTTCCATTACAGGCTGTGCTCATACTTTAGAGGAACATCTAATGACATGGGAAAATGTTTATGATGTATTACAAAGTGAGCAAAACCAATTAAAATAACAAATAAAGCTCTACGATCTTGCTTTTAGTTTTCTGTATATTTCTTCCTTTCAAAGACTTGAATATGTTAATATTTTTGGAAGTAGAAGGCAAAAGCAAAAAAGATCCCAACATCATAAATATGCAAATATGGGTATATGTATAGTAGAATATTCGACTTTTTTCAAAGTAACAAGTCCTTTAAGATATCGCTTCTGAAACTTTGTTCAGTAAACACATTCCTATAGAATATTGGTGCAAAAGGTCACGAACAATTGCTTCACTGTTCTCAGGATCAGTAATAATCAGGAAGCTTGAGCATGCAGCTGCCACTCCAAGTCTGCTAATGGGCCTTGCGGCTGAGACAAAAAGCAAGTTATTTCTTGCATGACCCTAAAGACTCATTAGTTTGTTCTAAGGCTTATATTTTGCTTCTAAGAGTTGGTAGTGGGGCTGTGGAAGAAGATGCAATTTAAATCACTGTGAAGTATGTGCCATAATCAGGGCTCTATTTTATAATTGGACACAGTCCATTTCTCAAAGCATTTTTAAAGACATAGTTTTGAGATTTTCCTTTGAACACCGAACAGGTATAAATAGATTGCTTTGCTTGTTTCACTGGGTGATTTTCCCAGGAAGAGAAGGTTAAAGCGATGTCATGCGTGCATGCATGCTAAGTTGTTTCAGTCCTGTCTGACTCTATGTGACTGTATGAACTGTAGCCTTCCAGGCTCCTCTGTCAGTGGGATTGGCAAGAATACTGAAGCGGGTTACCATTTCCTCCTCCAGCTGGATCTTCTGAACCAAGGAATAGAACCCGTATCTCCTGTGTCTCTTGCATTGGCAGGTGGATTCTTTACCACTGTGCCACCTGGGAAGGCTTTACATATCATAGTTATTTTCTTGATAAATTTGGACACTATTTCCAAATATGTGGCTAACATGCCACTTTTGTCTACTCTAAGGGCGCCAGGTGGCAGCTCCAAGGAGAGGAAAATCATTTCCAGAGCTCCTGCTGGCTCAATCAACACTTCTCAGTTCTAACGAGATAGCTAACCTCTTTTTTCATTTAACCATTTGGTCAACAAAACTTTGATGGCTGTTACAGGAGTTGTCTATGATTTTCACTAATACAAGTATTAACACCATGGCTGTTAGATTGACAAACAGGAATTCAACTAATCCTCTAGTTCTAGTTGGAAATATATTCCCTTATGGATCTTTTAGGCTTCCCTGGTAGCTCGAATGGTAAAGAATATTCCCGCATTGTGGGAGAACCAGGTTCGATCCCTGGGTCAGGAAGATCCCCTAGAGAAGGAAATGGTTATCCACACCAGTGTTCTTGCCTGGAGAATTCCATGGCCAGAGGAGCCTGACAGGCTACGGTTCATGGGGTGGCAAAGAGTTGACAAGACTGAACGATTAACACACACGTGTATCTTTTACTGCATTGACCATGTGAAGTTGCTCAATCATGTTTAACTCTTTGTGATCCATGGACTGTAACCTACCAGGCTCCTCTGTCCATGGGATTTTCCAGGCAAGAGTACTGGAGTGGGTTGCCATTTCCTTCTCCAGGGGATCTTCCCAACCCAGGGATCGAACCCAGGTCTCCCACATTGCAAGGCAGATGCTTTACCGTCTGAGCTGTCAGGGGAGCCCTTTTGCTGCATTAATTCTGCTAAATTCTTCCCTAAGGCATAACCAATGTTGCTACTTAGTCATTTTCAAAGAAATAGAAATAAAATATGACTAACATATATTAACCTGTGTGTGCTTCTAAACACATGTGCAAAGACAAATTGATTTATTCATCTATTACCTTATTTGACTTTACATATGAAAGTGCACAGCTGACTATAGCTAAGTGAATATTAATTTTTAAATTAATTAATTAAGGAGAGCTTTCTTCCTCTCCTGTTGGTCATTTTTTAGGATGGAATATAGTAAATACTCATTGGCTCTGTTTATGTATATGCACTATTTTCTTTTATCTCAGTAAAACATTCTCAAAATAACACTCACTGGGAGATAAGATTCAATGCACAAATAATTAACTTTATACATAGCCTTTTGTATGTAAGACAAGGTCATATTCTATTGCTCTAAAGAGCTTTAAGATGTGGTGGATGGAGTATTTAGTGTCAGAGTTACAGAAAACCAAGGATAGAGAATTCGCCTTTCAAAGTTAGACCTTTCTAAAGTCTCAAATGTTTTAACTTCAAATAAAATTTTAACCTTTAAGAAATTGTCCCCGCTGTTCTTTCTGCTTAATGCACTTGACTACTTTCTTTTTTTGATTAAGGAAGCTATGCAGAAAAGAAAAAAAAAAAAAAATGACACTTTCCTCCAGTGTGCTGGGCCTGAACAGTTAGCCTAGAATTTCAGGTTGTTAGAAGTCCATGATTTAGAAGTAAAGAGCAAATTACATTTATTATGATGATTTTTAAATTTTTATCTGTTTATTTGGCTGTGCTGGGTCTCTGCTGTTGCACATAGGCTTTCTCTCATTGCCGCGAATGAGGGCTGACCCCTAGTTGTGTTGCACAGGCTTCTCAGCTGTGATGACTTCCCTTGTTGCAGAGCACAGGCTGCAGGGCGCGCAGGCCTCAGTCATGGTGTGCCTGGCTTAGCTGCCCTCGGGATGTGGGATCTTCCTGGCACAGGGATTGAACCCGTGTCCCCTGCTTCGGCAGGCAGATTCCCAACCACTGGACCCCCAGGGACGTCCCCAAACTACATTTAAATAAGTTGATTCTTAGACTTTATAAGTTGAGGAATAAATAGATACAAATCAATGAAATACGGTAATATGGTTGGATGGTGCTCAGTGAAATACGATAATATGGTTGGATGGCGTCATGGACTCAATGGACTTGAGTTTGAGCAGACTTCAGGAGACAGTGAAGAACAGAGAAGCCTGGGTTGCTGCAGTCCATGGGGTCGCAAAGAGTCAAACATGACTGAGCGCCTGAACAAGAGCAACAGATTAGTTCTAATTTATGGAGTCCCTGCTACAGTTTGTTTTTCTCATATCAAGGTCATCTATATACACTTATTGCATTCAGTAGTCATGTATTGATATGACAGTTGGAACCACAAAGAAGGCTGAGCACCGAAAAATTGATGCTTTCAAACTGTGGTGTTGGAAAAGACTCTTGAGAGTCCCTTGGACTACAAGGAGATCAGACCAGTCAATCCTAGAGGAAATCAATCCTAAATAGTCATTGGAAGGCCTGATGCTGGAGCTGAAGCTTCAATACTTTGACCACCTGGTGCGAAGAACTGACTCCTTGAAAAAGACCCTGATGCTGGGAAAGATTGAAGGCAGGGGGAGAAGGGGACGACAGAGGATGAGATGGTTGGATGGCATCACCGACTCAATGGACATGAGTTTGAGCAAGCTCCAACTGATGGAGGGACAGGGAAGCCTGGTGTGCTGTAGTCCATGGGGTCACCAAGAGTGACTGAACAACAACAGTGGCATCTAAAGAGCTCCCTTGCTCCAACTTCTCCTTATCACTCTAGTTCACAATGCTTTTAAATAGAGCTTTCTGTGATGATATTGGAATTCTGTATCTGAGCTGTCCAGTATGGTAGCCACTAACTTCATATGACTTTGGAGGACTTGAAATGTGGTTGCTGTGATCAAGAAATGGAAGTTTTAGTTTTGTTTCATTTTAACCCATTTCAACTTGAATAACCACATGTGATTACTGTATCTGATAGCACAGCTCTAGTCCATAACTGGTTTTATCATCCTCATAGTACATCTTTTTCTTAAAAAATTATTTTTAGTTGGAGGATAATTGCTTTACAATGTTGTGTTGCTTTCTGCCTCACATCAGCATGAATCAGCCATAGGTATATGCGTATGTCCCCTGCTCCTTGAACCTCCCTGCCAACTCCCCCACCCATCGCACCCCTCTAGGTTATCACAGAGCAGTGGAAATTTGCTGTATGATGCAGGGAGCAATTATCTTTTTATATTTTATTTATTTCCTTGCTAGTCGTCTATCTTCTCTTCACTAGGTTGTAAGCTCCCTAAGAGATGTGGTCTCTTTCTCAGTTGTATCTTTATTGCCGAGAACAGGCTGTGGTCTGTAGTAAGTACTCAAATTATTTACTAAAAAGGTTCAAGGATGTTATTTCCTGTGCACAGTCTGCAGATGGTCAGGAGCAAAGTGGGAACGCACCTTGTGAAATGCGGCAGGGAGTTGAGCTCTCGACCCTCTGACTCAACTTCAGAATCCTTCCCTTTCACTAACTGATGAATCATGATAGACAAGTCCCAAGCAAGGAAACTGTTTTTGTTGAATTAACACAAAAAGCTGGGTGAGTGGTCCATCATCTGCTTTGGTGGTTGGTATTCTGGCTAAGAATCTCTCAGGCATTCAGGTCAAGGCACTGTGCCTGAAGTAGAATTCTAGCACTCCTTGAATTGTCATGAATTACTCTCTTGTGTGTGTGTATGGGGGCAGAGGTTCTGGAAATGTGTTTTTCCTAAAATGTATTTGCAATATATAAGTGATAAATAAAATTCGTTTTTCTCAGCTGCACTTATTGTTTTGAGATAATATGCTTAAGAATAAAGTGAGTCAAAAGTCCTTAAGAAGCCCCATGTAGGAACCCAAGAGGCTGGTCTGCACATTGATACACACTAAGGACTTATTACGAATATCTTCAGAGTAACCCATAAGGCTGTCAATGGATTGCTTGCTGTCTGTGTTATCTGATATGGTAAACTCACAGCAACACATTTTTTATATATCTTGTTTACTTTTTGTTAAACGCTCATACTACACAAAATTTTTATGTATTCTTATATATCTGTGTCTGGAAGAGAGAAGCTTTAAATAAAGAACATTGAAGCTGATTTAAATAAACAAATCAACTCTTGCAAAGAAAGTGAACCATTGTAGCCTCCTCATTCTTAACAATCAAGAAGCATATTTTTCAAGATGAAGTAAAGACTTTTTCAGTGGCCAAATGTGAGCCCACTTGACTACTGAGAAAGTCTCAGTTTTATGTTCTTATCTTTGCTACCATATGTCTATGCAAAACAAGATTTTCATAGGATCTTATAATGGAAACAAAATAAAGGAATAAACTTAAGACCTCTGATACACACTCTGACAAGGCAGCAACATACCTAATATGAAGCAATAACAGACCCTAAATACTATTTTCACTTAGAAATATGACAAAATGTGTTCTTTGTTAAGAGAATCAGTACCACTTACTATATACATTGGGCTTCCCTTGTGGCTCAGCTGATAAAGAATCTGCCTGCAACTCGGGAGACCTGGGTTTGATCCCTGGGTTGGGAAGATCACTTGGAGAAGGGAAAGGCTACCCACACCAGTATTCTGGCCTAGAGAATTCCATGGACTATACAGTATAGTCCATGGAGCCGCAAGAAGTCGGACATGACTGAGCGACTTTCACGTCCTATATTTTTTGTTAAGAGAATCAGTACCACTTACTATATATGTTTCACTGGTGTTGTTTGTTCTGTTACAAAGTGTAAAGAAATGCACATGAACTAACTTTACTCATTTCCCAAGGCAAATAATGAGATCTTTTGACCATTTTTTGCCAAAATTTTAAAATTTGGTTTATATTATGTCTTACAAACTCCTTTGGGTGTTTATATATTACAAGTTTTAAAGTGCATTATAGTTAAATATATTTAAGAAACTACTTTAGCCTTTTTGTTGTTGTTCAGTCACTCAGTCGTGTCTGATTCTTTGCATCCCCATGGACTGCAGCACGCCAGGCTTCCCTGTCCATCACCAACTTCCGGAGCTTGCTCAAACTCATGTCCATCGAGTCAGTGATGCCATCCAACCATCTCATCCTCTATCATCCCTTTCTCCTGCCACCTTCAATCTTTCCCAACATCAGGGTCTTTTCAAATGAGTCAGTTCTTCACATCAGGTGGCCAAAGTATTGGAGCTTCAGCTTTAGTATCAGTCCTTCCAATGAATATACAGGACTGATTTCCTTTAGGATTGACTTTTTGGATCTCCTTGCAGTCCAAGGGACTCTCAAGAGTCTTCTCCAACACCACAGTTCAAAAGCATCAATTCTTTGGTGCTCAGTTTTCTTTATGGTCCAGCTCTCACATCCATACATGACTACTGGAAAATCCATAGCTTTGACTATAAAGACCTTTGTTAGCAAAGTAATGTCTCTGCTTTTCCATATGCTGTTTAGGTTGGTCATAGCTTTTCTTCCAAGGAGCAAGCATCTTGGCTGCAATCATTATCTGCAGTGATTTTGGAGTCCAGGAAAATAAAGTCTCTCACTGTTTCCATTGTTTTCCCATCTATTTACCATGAAGTAATGGGACCAGATGCCATGATCTTAGTCTTGTGAATGTTGAGTTTTAAGTCAGCTTTTTCACTCTCTTCTTTCACTTTCATCAAGAGGCTCTTGAAGGTTCCTCTTCACTTTCTGCCATAAGGGTGGTGTCATCTGCATATCTGTAGTTACTGATATTTCTCCCTGTAATCTTGATTCCAGCTTGTGCTTCATCCAGCCCGGCATTTCTCACGATGTACTCTGCATATAAGTTAAATAATCAGGGTGACAATATACAGCCTTGATGCACTCCTTTCCCAATTTTGAATCAGTCTATTGTTTCATGTCTGGTTCTAACTTTAGCCCTTTAACTCCTGGAAATTCAGCAACCCAGATTAGTATTTTGGCTAGCTTTCATGATTTCAGAGAGCATGACTCTACACACCAGGATGAATCTATTTGTAGTGAGAGTCAGAGGAAATTGACTTGTAAGTTCTGATAAGAAGAAATTGGCCTTGGGGATGTTTCCCAGTGGGGTCCTGGGACCCCAGGGGGCAGCATGAGGGTGCTTGGAGACAGAAGTTAGAGACAGAAGTTTGGCCTGGCCTATGTCTTAAACCCTGTTATGAAGCAGCAGGGACCAGATCCAGGCTTGGGGTCCTTGGGTTCTAAAGTGGAGTATATTGTCCATAGTCATCAAGAATGTCCTTACAGCTGGAGACTGACTGTCAGTCAAAGTTTTCAGAGTGTGTAATGGGTCAAGCAAGAAAACCCAAGAAAAGTTGATAAGAACAAAGGCAAGAGCAGATCACCAAATTAGAGAAAACCAAAAGTGTGAGGTAATGCAATGTAGTGAGAGCAAGGAATAATGCAGCTTGGGACTTCCTTGGTGGTCCAGTGGTTGAGATCTAATTTGCAATGCAGGGGGTGGGTTTTATCTCTGATCAGGAAATAAGATCCCACACGATGCAGGGCATCTAAGTCAGCTTGCTGCAACTAGAGAGCCCGCAATCCCCAACAAAGATCCAGTGTTACCACAACCAAGGCCTGACACAACCAAAAAATAAATGTTTAAAGAGATAAAACCTCTTGAAGCTCGTTGGGTAAGTGGGTGGGCTTGGGGTGTCTTATTTTCCCTTGAACTCAAGAGGTAGAAGGTGGCAGTATTGGAATTTGAACCAACCTCAGAATCTAAATTCTTCCTTCTTCTCACAAAACAGAGTTCAAATCCTTTCTCTTTTCTCACTAAAGGAACTTCATTTGGTCTTACTCTCCTTTTGTATATAACACTGTTAATCTATATCTCATGGTATAGCCGTATATAATGCTACTAGTCTATATCTCATGTGATGACTGCAAAGATTAAATGATTATAATGTCCTAAATCATTTAGATGCATGTCTGTTACAGGTCAGTGCTTTGTAAGTATGGGCTGTTATTATTAGGTCAAAGAAGGTCCTTGTTTGTGATCATGAATGGAACTAGATGAGGATAGGATGCTATAGGATGTAGTTATATTTGTGCTTTGGAATCAGACAGGTCTTTGGCAAGTTATTCAAGCCCTCTCTTCATTAGTGGAACAGAGATAATAACTATCACTACCTCACTGGTTGGCTCGAGGTAAAGTTAAATAGTGTATATTAAGTACTTAGCCCTTTGCTGCTTGGTACGAGGTTGGGTGTATGCTTGTGTGCTAAGTCACTTCAGTTGTGTCCAACTCTTAGCAACCCTATGGACTGTAGCCTATCAGGCTCCTCCATCCATAGGGATTCTTCAGGCAAGAATACTGGAGTGGGTTGCCATGCCCTTCTCCAGGGGATCTTCCCAACCCAGGGATCGAACCTGTATCTCCTATGACACCTGCGTTGCAGGTGGTTTCCTTATGGCTGAGCCACTGGGGAAGCTTCTGTTACAAGGTTAATGATATGTAAATGAAGGACCTGGAGCCTGATTTCATTGGCTATTGGTTATAGGATGGACTGGAGTAAATGTAAAGGATTAGATCAACATTTACAACTTTGGTTAAGGGCCAACACTGTGTTGACCCATGGCCTGGAAACTTTGATGTTCAAAGTTCTTTACACCAATGTGGCAGTGCCATACAAATGTATCAGATACTTATGATCACTGAGGATGCAATTACCTCTCATTATTAGCCTTGTACTTCTTATTGCCCCACCTTGAGTCAGTCTTCAGACTTACTTGGGCTGCATAAAAACAATAGTGACAGCAACACGTACTATCAAGGGCAGAACTTAGGGAGGCTTTACAGAAGTGTCATTATGTTAAGTTCTACAAAAGGCTGATTTTTTATTAAAAAAAACAGTTGATAGAGACATAAGGTCTCTTTGTTTTGGATATAGGATCTTTTCATTTATTTCAGGCAGTTCATGACTTAAAAAGTCAGAATTAGTGAGAAAGGAATCATGTAAAAATGTGATGAGCAGTTCGCTGGAGACAAAAGTCTTGGTGGTAAATAAGGTAAAAGACATGTCAGACATGAAACTTTAGAAATTCTGCATTGGTGGAAAATCACAGAACCCCACCTCTGAGTATGCAAGATGTGGAAAGTTATAAAGGGTGTGTCAACCCCCTTAGCTGATCATTCAGAGGTTTTCAAATATCCAGCCTTCATATGGTTGCTATTTTTTTGCCTATTTACCTAAATCATTGCCTTGAATGTTACCAGTGTCATTACAGCCTTAAACTGTAGTCAAAAGGTATAGACTTCCAGTTACAGAATAAATAATTACTAGGTATGCCATGTACAAAATGAAACATAGGACATGATTAACATAGCTATATGTTGTATATGAAAGCTGTGAAGAGCGTAAATCCTGAGTTCTCATCACAAGGAAAAAATTTTTTTCCTTTATTTTGCGTCTCTATGGAATCGTGGATATTCACTGAACTTCAGGTAATCACTTCATGATGAGTTGAAGTCAAATCATTAGGTTGAACACTTTAAACCTGTACAGTGCTGCATAAAAACTGTAGCTTATTATATCAGGAAGCAAAGAATGACTGATTTCTTGCTCATGTGACATAGTTTACTGATTTAGATTTATTTCTTTGAAAAATAAAAAAAATAATCTTTAAGTAACTTAACCCTCCCTCTCTCCCCTCCCCCTGCTAAAATATTTTTTTAAAAACAATCTAAATTAAAGAACTTTGGTGACTTTCTAACTGTCGACTTGACTAGACTGAATTGCATTTCCCACAGTCTGTTTCTCTTCATACTGTTGTTGAGGGCAGCCCCAGGAGAGATGCTGTGTGCGGTATGGAAGGAAGAAGAAAGTCTGGCATTTTTGCAGTGCATACAAGGTGCTGGGAGTTGCAGATCTGAGGATGTCCATCCTTGGTAGGGACAGAGCCTGGGCCTCTAACTGCTCCCCCATTCCCCATATCTGCCAATGGCTCTTTAGACCTTTGAGCTCGGTACATAAACACATATATGTGTATGAGCTTAAATGTGGGATACAGGGCTCTGAATTCTATAGGACGCCCTTGCACAAAGGTCAGACGTAAAGAGTTTCAGTCTATCCAGCAAAATTGTGCCTGTAGTTTCCAGCTTGTTCTTACTCTTCAAAACCTTACATCCATCTTCAATTCTGACTGCCAAGTTAAATATTTGTGACCAATCTGTGTGTGTGTATAAATATATATATGGAGAATATATGCACATAATTTTAAATATGAAGAATATACATATATAATTATATGTATGGAGAATCAGTCAGTTCAGTTCAGTTGCTTAGTCATGTCCGACTCTCTGAGACCCCATGGACTGTTGCATGCCAGGCTTCCCTGTCCATCACCAACTCATGGAGCTTGCTCAAACTCATGTCCATCGAGTTGGTGATGCCATCCAATCATCTCATCCTCTGTCGTCTCCTTCTCCTCCTGCCTTCAATCTTTCCCAGCATCAGGGTCTTTTCCAATGAGTCAGCTCTTAGCATTAGGTGGCCAAAGTATTGGAGCTTCAGCATCAGTCCTTCCAATGAATATTCAGGACTGATTTCCTTTAGGATTGACTTGTTGGATCTCCTTGCAGTCCAAGGGACTGTCAAGAGTCTTCTCCAACACCACAGTTCAAAAGCTGTGGGTGCTCAACTTTCTTTATGGTCCAACTCTCACATCCACACATGACTACTGGAAAAACCATAGCTTTGACTAGATGGACCTTGTGGGCAAAGTAATATCTCTGCTTCTTCATATGCTGTCTAGGTTGGTCATAGTTTTTCTTCCAAGGAGTAAGCCTCTTTTAATTTCCTGGCTGCAGTCACCATCTGCAGTGATTTTGGAGCCCAAGAAAATAAAGTCTGACACTGTTTACTTTGTTTCCCCATCAATTTGCTATAAAGTGATGGGACTGGACTCCATGATCTTAGTTTTTTTAATGTTGAGTTTTAAGCCGGATTTTTCACTCTCCTGTTTCACTTTCGTCAAGAGGCTCTTCAGTTCCTCTTCACTTTATGCCATATGGGTGGTGTCTTCTGCATATTATTGATATTGATATTGATATTTCTCTCTGCAATCTTGATTCCAGCTTGCGCTTCATCCAGCCAGGCATTTTGCATGATGTACTCTGCATATAAGTTAAATAAGCAGGGTGACAATATACAGCCTTGACATACTCCTTCCCCAATTTTGAATCAATCCATTTTTCCATGACTGGTTCTAACTTGCTTCTTGACCTGCATACAGATTTCTCAGGAGGCAGGTGAAGTGGTCAGGTATTCCCCTGTCTTGAGGAATTTTCTACAGTTTGTTGTGATCCACACAGTCAAAGCTGACAATTGGCCTAGTCAATAAAGCAGAAGTAAATGTTTTCCTGGAACTCTCTTGCTTTTTCGATGATCTAAAAGATGTTGGCAATTTGATCTATGATTCCTCTGCCTTTTCTAAATCCAACTTGAACATCTGGAAGTTCTCAGTTCATGTACTGTTGAAACCTAGCTTGGAGAATTTTGAGCATTACTTTGCTAGCATGTGAGATCATACAGTTGTACGGTAGTTTGAACACTCTTTGGCATTGCCTTTCCTTGGAATTGGAATGAAAACTGGCCTTTTCCAGTTCTGCGGCCACTGCTGAGTTTTCCAAATTTTCTGGCATATTGAGTACAGCACTTTAATAGCATCATCTTTTAGGACTTGAAATACCTCAATTGGAATTCCATCACCTCCACTAGTTTTGTTTGTAGTGATGTTTCCTAAGGCCCATTTGACGCTGGACTGCAGGATGTCTGGCTCTAGGTGAATGATCATACCATCATGGTTATCTGGGTTTTGAAAATCTTTTTGTATAATTCTTCTGTGTATTCTTGCCACCTTTTCTTAATATCTTCTGCTTCTGTTAGGTTCATATCGTTTCTGTCCTTCATTGAGCCCATCTTTGCACGAAATGTTCCCTTGGTATCTCTAATTTTCTTGAAGAGCTATCTAGTCTTTCCCATTCTATTGTTTTCCTCTATTTCTTTGCATTGATCACTGAGGAAGGCTTTCTTATCTCTGCTTGCTATTCTTTGGAGCTCTGGATCCAGATGGGTATATCTTTCCATTTCTCCATTGCCTTTAGCTTCCCATCTTTTCTCAGCTATTGTAATGCCTCCTCAGACAACCATTTTGCCTTTTTGCATTTATTTTTCTTGGGGATGATCTTGATCACTTCTTCCTGTACAATGTCACAAACCTCTGTCCATAGTTCTTCAGATACTCTGTCTATCAGATCTAATCCCTTGTATCTACTTGTCACTTCCACTGTGTAATTGTAAGGGATTTGATTTAGGTCAAACTTGAATGATCTAGTGGTTTTCCCTACTTTCTTCTATTAAAGTCTGAATTTTGCAATTTTTGAGTTCATGATATGAGACACAATAAGATCCCAGTCTTGTTTTTTGCTGACTGTATAGCGCTTCTCCATCTTTGGCTGCAAAGGATATAATCAATCTG
Source organism: Muntiacus reevesi (assembly GCF_963930625.1). Taxonomy (NCBI): domain Eukaryota; kingdom Metazoa; phylum Chordata; class Mammalia; order Artiodactyla; family Cervidae; genus Muntiacus; species Muntiacus reevesi. Next base: position 26,065,647 of record NC_089270.1, read on the forward strand.
ATTTTGGTATTGACTATCTGGTGATGTCAATGTGTTAAGTCATCTCTTGTGTTGTTGGAAGAGGGTGTTTGCTATGACCAGTGCATTCTCTTGGCAAAACTCTGTTAGACTTTGCTTCCTTTTGTACTTCAAGGCCAAATTTACCTGTTACTCCAGATATCTCTTTACTTTCCACTTTTGCATTCTAGTCCCCTATAGTGAAAATGATATCTCTTTTGGGTGTTAGTTCTAGAAAATCTTGTAGGTCATCAGAGAACCATTCAACTTCAGCTTCTTAGTTAGTTGTTGGGGCATAGACTTGAATTACTGTGATATTGAATGGTTTGCCTTGGAAATGAACAGAGATTATTCTGTTGGTTTTGAGATTGCACCCAAACACTGCATTTTGGATTCTTTTATTGATTATGAGGGATACTCCATTTCTTCTAAGGAATTCTTGCTCAGAGTAGTAGATATAATGGTCATCTGAATTAAACTCACCCATTCCAGTCCATTTTAGTTCACTGATTCCATATTCACTCTTGCCATCTCTTGTTGGACCACTTCCAGTTTACCTCGATTCATAGACCTAACATTCCAGGTTCCCATGCAATGTTGTTCTTTACAGTATTGGACTTTACTTCCATCACCAGTCACATCCACAACTGGGCGTTGTTTTCACCTTGGCTCCATCTCTTCATTCTTTCTGTAGTTATTTCTCCACTGATCTCCAGTAGCATATTGGGCACCTACTGACATGGGGAGTTCATCTTTCAGTGTCATATCTTTTTGCTTTTTCATACTGTTCATGGGGTTCTCAAGGCGAGAACATTGAAGTGGTTTGTCATATAATTACAGGTGTATGGAGAGCATACATATGTACTTGTATATATGAAAATATACATACCTAATTATGTATCCACATATACATACATATATAAATATACACACATATATCTATTTGTTGTTGTTCAGTCACTAAGTCACGTCTGATTCTTTTGCAGCCCCATGGACTATAGCCTGCTAGTTTCCTCCTCATGGGATTTCCCAGGCGAGAATACTGGAGTGGGTTGCACTTTCTCCTCCTGGTGATCTTCCTGACCCAGGGATCTAATCTTTGTCTCCTGCGTTTATAGGTAGATTCTTTACCACTGAGTCACTAAGGAAGCCATTATCTATATATCTATATCTACATCTGTGTCTCTATCTCTATCTCTGCGATCAGTTGCTTCAGTCATGTCTGACTCTTTGTGACCCCATGGACTATAGCCCACCAGGCTCCTCTGTCTTTGGAATTTTCCAGGCAAGAATACTGGAGTGGGTTGCCAATCCCTTCTGCAGAGTATCTTCTCTACCCAGGGATCAAACCTGGATGTCCTGCATTGTGACAGATTCTTTACTGTCTGAGCCACCAGGGAAATCATTCTCTATCTCTAGCCATATTCATATCTGTCTGCTTTTTTCTTTCTTTCTTTTGTTTCTAGTGCTCTGGTTTTCCTATTGAGCCCTGACTGATTCCTTCATACCCATCCTAGGCTTCCCTGCAGAGACAGCCACTGTTGTTAATGCTATGCCATAACCTAGAGTTTTTCTGTATACGTACCTAGACATCACCGATCACACCCAGCATGTTTCTCACTGTGCCAGGGGTTTTCACGTGATTTAGAAAGAAGAATGGAGGCTCAGACCACTTACGCCATCTCTCTCGAAGTGTCATTTTATTGCTATCAAGCTAGACTTCTATCTCCCAGTTTCACTTGCTGAGCTTATAGTGATCATTCTCCTTCTTGTTAGCAATTAATCTAATTAAGGTTTTCTGTTCATAACTTAACGTTTCCTCTCCATTGCTTGAGTGATGGAGTTATTTTTGCAACCACTGAATAACATAGGTCATGTAGACTCAGAATAAGGATGAAAAAACTCATCCATCTACCTGTTATTCTCTTTGTTTAGTGATTTATAGAACTTTTTAAGGTTAAGGGTGAGCATTCACAATTTTAGACCAGCAAAAAAACATTCATATATTTCTCAGTTTGATTTATATTGTTTCCAGTTCTGTCAGCCGCCATGGAGTACCATGGTTTAGATGCAAAATAAATTAAAATAAAATGATTGAAAATCTGAATTATGTATGGCACAGTAATTGGTATTGTGGGGGAAAATGTAAGAAACTGTAAGAAATAACCTCTGTTTAGGAACATATGCATAAATATGTAAAAACCTGATTCACAACAAAAGACTTAAATTACAGCTCAAAAAATTGATGAGGTGTCACAGAATACTATATAGTGAATTGCCGCATGAGAGCAGAAGATTCAGAGAACCATCTTTACCTGGTGCTGGGATGGGGGCTGGAGACAGAGGGTGAAAATAAGCTGAGAAGCATCTTCCAAACTCTTCATTCACTCATCCTCTTCCCCAGCCTAGCCAAGAAGCTCTGCTTGAAAGAAGAGCACATCAAATATCCCCCCCACCCCACTTTTTTTTAACTAAAATCAAATTACTCTTCCTGAATGAAGTCTATCAGTCCTCCCCATCTCTCCACAAGCTCCCCCTGCACCCTGGTCCTTTTCCCAACTGTCCAAACTCCAAGACCATGTTTGAAAATCACGTTTACTTACATTCAGCAAGAGAATACCAAGCGACTTTCTTCTAATGTATTTTCTTCTTTGTGATGATTTTTAAACTTACTTTTCACACTTAGAATAGGTATCTGTCCCAATTTTGATTTAATTATTTCTGAAGTATGGCCATGACCTTAATCACAAGTTCCTGGGTGACATTTATGTGTAGGAGGGATTGAGAGCCACGGTGTTAAGTGTGCTTTCAGAAAAGCTAGCCTGACTCTTACCATATACCCCAGTTAGATGGCAAGCTTGCAAGCTTGTCGAAAGAGGAATCCAAGTCTGGCTCATCTTTGTGATTCATGCATGTCCTTTGGGAAACGGAGCTCCTTGATGAACCCAGGTCTACAATGTATTACCCATGATTTCAAAATCTCAAAGCTCCACAAATGGAAAAATGTTTCTTAACTCGTTTGGGAACAAAATTTGACCTCAACTAACATAAATATATTTATAGTCTATTTATGGATGTTTATTTGTTTCACTGCAGAATGTTAATGTATTTGATTATGGGGCGCTGCCCTAGACTCCTGAGGGCATTTCATATTTTATTACACTGCCGTGCGTGTGTGCACATACAAATACACACACACACACACACACACACACACACACACATACACACACACACACTGGGTATCCAAAAATAATTCTGATTTGGGAAACACTTCTGACCCCAGCATTTCAGCGAAGATATCATAGAGCAGTATTTATTGCTGTTTCACTTAAGATTTAAGAAAACCTGAGATTTGGGGGGCTTAGATAGCATTTAGAATTTAGGCCCGTGGTCCTCAAGACTGATAGAATCACCTGTAGAGTTTTTAAAACCTACCAGTGCCCTGTGCTGCCTCCAAAGATTCTGATTCAGTTGTCTGGGTTTGGGCCCGGGCATCAGATTTTTTTAAGACTTTCTAGGTTTTACTACTGTGTCGTCCAAGAGAACCAATGACATAGGCTAACGATTCTCAGTTGGGAGGTGGCATACCCCTTCCTTTAATCTGAGCAATGTTTTCAAATGGCCAGTGGTTCTTAGGAGACATGTCTTCATTGCTTCACACAGTTAATGGGAGCCGTCATCATCCACCAGGAGTGGGTGGAGGCCCTAGTTGTATCTGTATAGGAAAAACTGAGAACCACCGATCGCAAGGACAGATAGGGAAAGGGAGTGCTAGGTGCTCAGCTTGGAGAAACAAAGTCTGGGGCTCAAAGGGGCCTAAGGAAGATGGAAAATAGCTTGGATTGACTGAAGAGTAAGCTTGGCGAGGAAGTTTTAGCACTTTGTATGCCTTTTTGGTTTTTTTTTTTGGTCACTAGAATACTTTCTTTTGTTTATTTAGATACTTTAAACTGGTCTTTTCTACATTTCTACTCTTCTGCCTTCTGGCAGTAAACAGATTCTAATTTTCATAATTGGAACTTTGCAGCTCTTTCTGTTTCCAGGGTGGTCTCACTGTCAGCCTCTCTGGTTCCAGGTGTGGGTTCTTGATGAAATGCTGTGAAAATTCACAACAGACGACAGTGATTTACCCACTGGTAGGGGAGGTGGCTGTGTTGGGAAATAAGCGCATGGCATGCCAAGGAACACACGAAGTTATCATGCATAAGGTTGTAACATGTCACCCTGGCTGCTCTCCACCTTGGAGAATATGTGCTTCATGGGTGGAACGTCATTCCTGTGAGCTATACTGGACACCCACCCTGTTTTAATTTATAGTGGCATGTCAGAGCCATAAATTATGAGCTTAAAACACCAGTCTCAATAATGACACATGAATTGGGTCATGTAATGGGCATTATTACCATGTTCAGGCTGTGTCTGTCTCCTGATGGTGTGCAAAGAAACCTACAAAGGTGATTTTATCTCCCTTTTTTAGAATCTTAAAACAATGAGCGAATGCTTATAAAATGTAACAAAAGTGCTTGGTTTTGAATAAGTATTCAAAAATGTTAATAAATCTCATGGTTCATGATATTGTTGTTGCCATTTATGCAGGTGTTGAGAGGTTGGTGGCCTGGACTATAGTAGCACTTGATGCCTTGGGGATTCAGCAAAGCACACCTCAAATGGAACAGCAATTACCCCAACCTGTCATACATTTTGTTCAAGTTTGCCATGCCATTCCCATCAATCTCTGCTGCTGCTGCTGCTAAGTCGCTTCAGTCGTGTCCGACTCTGTGCGACCCCATAGACGGCAGCCCACCAGGCTCTGCCATCCCTGGGATTCTCCAGGCAAGAGTACTGGAGTGGGTTGCCATTGCCTTCTCCAATGCATGAAAGTGGAAAGTGAAAGTGAAGTCGCTCAGTCGTGTCCGACTCTTGGCGACCCCATGGACGGCAGCCTATCAGGCTCCTCCATTCATGGGATTTTCCAGGCAAGAGTACTGGAGTGGGATGCCATTGCCTTCTCCTCAATCTCTGAATAGCCACCAAATATGAGATCAGACCTAGCTTAGGCAGTAATGCTTGAGAATTAAAACTTGAGTCTTTTGCTGTTGGTTACTGAAGAAAAATGAATCTGTAAGAGCACCTTTGTTTAGAGGGAAGGTCCTAGATTAGGAGTTTCAAGAATCGAATTCTTGCTTTGGTGCTGCTACAGACTAGCGCTGAAGGTGTGAGTAGGTTGTTTCACAGTTCTGGGCCATTTCCTTGTGCACAAAAGGAAAAATCACACTAGCTAATTGCTACCATCCTAAGTACCTCTAAGGGTATTTGATTATGAATTTACAGAAAACCAATATTAAATCGAACTGGTAGACTTTGAAGTTTTGCTGCCTGAAAGCTTATATCCTGGATTAGCATGGCTGAAGAACAAATTCAGATTGCCACCTGTTTTTATGCGAAATGTGAGCTGAGAAGGGTTGTTTTTTTTTTTTTAAGAACTTCAGATATATTTTAAATGGTTATATAAGTACCTACATAGTCTCCTCAATTTCACCTCTTGGTTGCAAAGCCTAGAATATCTGCTATCTGGCCCGTTACAGTTAAAGTTTGCCAATTCCTATATTATTCACATCCTACATAGAAAGTTAAAATGGAAATCTTTGTGGTGATCTTTAGTTACCAAAGAAAGGTTTACTCCACGCTTCTTTTCAAGGTGGGTTATGGTCTTATATTTTCCCATGAGTAAAGTTAGTTGTTCCTTTAGCTTTTTAATTGGCACTTCAAAAAGCTCTCAATTATTACTTTATCAGAAGAACAGTAATCATTTTTGTGCATGGTTATCAAAATTCAAAGTCATATAATTTCTATTTGATTATTTAGATTGGTGATGATCTCAGCCTTTTCTATTCCTTTTTGGCCACCTGAGAACAGATTTTTTTTCTTTTATTCATGATTCAGATGGCATAGCTCTCTTTTTCTGGGAAAAGCCGGCATAACTAGTTGTGTCCTGGGATTTTCAGTTCTGGAGCTGGGTAACTTGCTTTTCTTTTCTGACCATGAAGATAGAAAGATATGACTGCTGGTGCTGTCACTGGTACATAGGTCTCCAGGTTTACAAAGAAGTGTAGAGAATGAAGCTGGCATAGAGGTACCAGAATAAATGTGTAACAAAGAGGGAGAAACAAGCTGGTAGTATTGAGACTCTGCTTCTGGCCCTTTCTGCTTGCATGAGCCCCGATTTCCCCCTTTCCCCAGGTCAGCTGAAATAGGTTGCAGCCAGAGGTTTTTGGCTAGGAAGATGATTCGTTTTTCTCTGAGTATGAACCATAGAACTTTGGGATGTGACCTTATTTGGCAATAGGGCCTTTACAAATGTAATTCATTAAGAATCTGAAGGGGCTTCCCTGGTGGCTCAGTGGTAAAGAATCTGCCTGCCAATGCAGGAGACGAGGGTTTGATCCCTGGTCCAGGAAGATCCTACGTGCCAAGGAGCAGCTAAGTCCATTCACCACAACTATTGAATCTGTGAGCTAGAACCTGGGAACTGCAACTACTGAGCCCATATACCCTAGAGTCAGTGCTCCTCAACAAGAGAAGCCACTGCAATGAGAAGTCCGTGCACCGCAACGCGAGTAGCCCCATCCCTTGCTGCAACTAGAGAAAAGCCTGTGTAGCAACCCAGACCCAGAACAGCCGATAAATAAATAAAATTATATTTATAAAAAGAATCTGCTTTTTTAGGTCTTTTTCCAGATTCCAATTCATCTTGAAACTTCATAACTTTGAGCTCAATTTCACGGAGTTTAGCTCGTTTTTCCTCACTCATTTCAGAGTACTTAGAGAACTTGGACTCAGTCATTTCTTCTTTGATTGGACTAGAGTACAAATGATGTTCTTCAGATTTGGAACTTTGAGTATCTTCTTCATCTTCACTTTCTTCTTCTTGATTTTGATTTTCTTCTTTTTCTGATTCTTCATGCTGGTCAAATAACTCTGATTTAGAAGTTGTTACAGCCTGTGCTTCCAATTCAGATTCATCTACAGCTTCCCATTTTGATGGGGCAACTTTAAATATAGGCTCATTCTTCTTTGAATCTTCAGTTGCATCCAAAGGCACTCCATCAAGATCATCATCAAGGCTCTTTATAGGCACTCCATCGAGGTCATCAGTAGGAGTAGCATCAACAGGAATTCCATCCACATCTTCTAGAGGGGCACCATCCAGCTCTTCCTCAATGGGGGTACCATCGAGGTCATCTGGTACATCCTCTGCTTCCTTTTCTTCAATAATATTTACAAGTCCTAGGAAAATATTTTGTAGTTTGATCAAAAATGGTTCTGGATAAATTGCCCAGTCTTCCCATGCTCTAAAGCAGGTCTTTACCCGTTGCTTAGAGTTTTCAGACTGTAAATGGCCTTGAGTTCAGTTTATTGTGGAGCTGCTTTCCCGACTGTCACTTTATAGTTTTTCTGCATAAAGGTTATATAGTTGCAAACAAAGGTTGTGGAATTTCCCTTTTGCTGTTGTTTTTTGACTGTTAATTACTTTAATAAAATACATTGTTTTCATAGCAAAAATAAAAAAGAATCTGGAGAAGAAATCATCCAGGATTTTGAGTGGGCCCTAAACCCAGTGACGGCTGTATTTATAAGAGGTCTTCTCCCTGGAGAATACAGACAGACACACATAGAGGGCCATGTGAAGATGGAGGCAGAGATTGCAGTTCTGCTGCTACAAGCCGGGGAATTCAGAAGCCACCAGAAGCTGGAAGAAGCAAGAAAGGATTTGTGGGGCCTTTGGTGGCCCTGCTTACACCTTGATTTCAGACTTCTGGCCTCCTGAACTAGAGGGTAAGAATTTCTGCTTTTTTAAGCCACCCAGTTTGTGGTAATTTATGGTGACAGTCCTCAGAAGTTAATGACTCTTTTAGTATCTGGTCAAAGACAACAAAAGCATCCCTTGCTTTTTGAGTACCTAAGGGAGGCCATGGTGGCTCAGACAGTAAAGCAGCCACCTGCAATGCAGGAGACTTGAGTTCGATCCCTGGGTCGGGAAGATCCCCTGGAGAAGGAAAGGGCTACCCACTCCAGTATTCTTACCTAGGAAATTCCATGGACAGAGGAGCCTGGTGAAATACAGTCCATGGAGTCACAAAGATTTGGTCATGATTAACAAATTAACACAAGGGAGGCAGTAGCTCTTCACCTGGATTAAAGCCATCATCACTCTGCTCTGCAGTAATAAGCTCACATCTCCCTCTTTTATTTTTTTAACAGCAAAAATCTTTCTTTATATCTCCCCCACCCCCCGCCTTCTTCACTCCCAAGCCCTGGGGCTGCTGGGAGGGTGGTGGGGCAGAGGGGCTGCGTCAGTCAGGGCAGTATGCTGTGTCTCTGCTGTTCCTGCCCGTGGAGCCTGCCAGTGTGGCCTCAAAGGCCCAGTTCACTCTCCGAGGTGGGCGACATGCCCGTCACTCAGTAGATGCCACGGGTGGGTTTGTGACTGTCTCTGTACTGGTCCAGGTAGGAAGCACGGGGGCTGCTGTGGGGAAAGTCCTTCTGCTTAGATGACAAGGGGACAGCTGCACAACATGCAGGATCTTTATAACATGTGGGATCTTCGCAGCACGCAAGATCTTAGTTTCCCGGTCAGGGATGAACCCACGCCCTCTGCAGTGGAAGCATATCATCTTAACCACTGGACCACCAGGGAAGTCCACATCTCCCTCATTTCTACACGCGGGTGTCTCCTCAAGGGTAGAGACCCATAATCTGCCCCCTGTCCCAGCACAGTGCCTGGTCCATTACTGATGTACAATAAAACCTTGCAGTATGAATGAACGAATGAATGAAGATGTCCAACACGGTGCTAATTGGTGAAGGGCGAGAATAGAACCATGGGGCTTCTCCAGGAGCTTAAAAGCCTGGATGGGGAGGGAAGATAAACCCGGAGCAGATAGCTTGCAACAATGCTAATGAGAACCAGCCTAAGTACGACTCAAGGGGACCCTGAGGATATATTTAATTCATTCAGCTCCCTACACCTGTCCCCTCTTTCTGGCATCCAGAGTACAGCATCTGCTGTGGAACCAGATTGGCTGGCTCCATCAGCCTGGTTCTGCTCCCTGCGGAGCTGAATGACTCTCTCAGCCAGTTTCCTCACTGGAATCTGGTTTTTAAGGGTTTTCTGTGGGTCAAGTAAGATAATACATGTAAAGTGCCCAGCAACCAGTAAGTGCTCAGTGTTAATGGGTGATTTTTACTGTTCCAGTCTTTTCTCTCCAGGCGCTGCTGCTCATTTCCACTCTGCTATCACCTTGAACATGACACTTCT